>NC_081411.1:811675969-812045711 GCF_030272615.1 Cryptomeria japonica
CGAGCAACAAAGATGACACACTGAGTTGATATACACCGAGTGAAACATGTTACCAGATTCAATGAACCTGGACATGCATATGAAAACATGTTACAAGATCGAGGCACATCTAACCATTATCACATTGGAAATTGCACTAGAAGATTGTGTATGATTTTGAGATCAATCTAACCAATGAAATATTTTGTATAGTTATTCATTCGATAAATCATGTTTGTAAGATCGAAGCAATGAATTGGATCACCGTCTTAAGAGATCTATTTATACAGCATGAGTTAAGGGTGTGTACATGAGTGTAAAAAGACTGTTACAGAGACACAGAGGTTACCGAGAAGGTTTTCAAAGAACAGTCAAAGAATAGAGTAAACAAAAGGGTTTACCGAGTTACTATATGGGTTACCGAGGTATGCTATAAGCAAGGTAATCTATTATGAGCACATAGAATCTGCTATAACATTTCAGATGTAAAGTTGCAGATATTTGTAATGATTTTATTGTAATATTGTGAAGTTGAAAGAGAAACCTTTAATAGGGTAAAAGACTCTAATCAAGTCTATAAATTGTAAAGCCTCTAACCAGGTGCAACATTTAGATTAAGTGTTGTAAAATCCTTTAGCAAGGTAGATCTAACAGATCTTGTTACTCCTAACAGGGTAAGCTATCAGAAATAGCTAATATGTAGCTCTAACCGAGCACTCTTTATTATTGCAGTAGTAAAGTTGTGGGTGTCATCCCCACCGCATTTTTTCTCTCTAACCAAGAGTTTCTGCATAACCAAAATATATGTGCCATGGAGTGAATCATGTATGATTGTTATCTATTTGTTTTAACTTTATTTTATGTTACTGCACTATTCTGTTTATGCATAACAGTAAAGTTATTATTCAAGAAAAGTTTTGGAGTACTGATTCACCCCTCCCCTCTCAGTACATTAGCTTTCCATATTGAGCCTAACAATTATGAGTATATATTTTGAACCGCAAAGCCTGGATCTTCTCCAATTTCGTACCGCTCACTGGATCATCGCTATGTTCCTATTTACTAGTTGACAACAACTTAGCAGTTTTGTTGTCCAACTAATTCCACTACCAGTTAGGCTATACCGGTTGCTCTAGATGACCTAAATGACTAAACAAACATGGTTGCCATCAATGACAACACAAATAAATTCATCAAACATCCTATTATAGTTATAGCATCATCATCAAGCCAACAATCTCCTCATATCAACTTTACCGGTCATGTTCTCATTTCATCATCATCTGCATCAATTATGCCAACAATATTTATGTATGTATATATTATCACGATATAGGACACCCCAAAATAGTTCTATCTACAAAGTTAGTTATGAGTTTAACTATTAAAGGGTGTGCAGTTTGAACAAGCAAGAGCTGTCCACCATAAAAATGAGTCCCGATATATCAGTTCAATGGTGTTATGCGAGTAAGGAACCTCCATAGTTCTTCACTTGATTCTTAGTCCTCTTTTCCACTTGATGACCTTTCAATTCAATAGGAGCTTTTTCTATGATTCCAATAGCATAAGTTTGAACTTATACAATGGGAGTAACGATAGATAGGATTGGAGGGAGAGATGCTTAGGTGCAATCGAGGAGTGTCGATTGAGTAGTTCATCCTAATATGGAAATAGTTCCTAAGCTAAATGGCCAGTTCAACCTATTTATTCCAATTACTTATATCTTGCTCAGGGCTGCTTTTGGTTCTTTATAAAACAATCAAAGAAAACTACAACTTTATATATATATATATATATAACTATTTTAATTAAAACCAAACAAACATATATATCAATTTAATCTAACTCAATATATATATATATATATATATATATATATATATTGAGTTAGATTAAATTGATATATATGTTTGTTTGGTTTTAATTAAAATAGTTATTTCGAATTAATAGATATTTGTTTTATTGATGTAACATCATTCTTAAATGTCAGGTTGATTTGACATTTTAATTAAAATTAAATATATATAATTACATAATGTAAATTTAGTTATATTGGCATGGTTATTATGGCAATATGTTAGATAAAAAATAAAGTTATATTTCCAGGTTTATAGTATATTTTGATTAATAAAATTTTATTATGGAAATAGTCATATCTTGATTAATATAACTATATTTTGTCTAACCATTGATATAGTTTGGTTGTTAAGACATATCTAGACAAAAATAAATGTATTTAGAATAATACATTAGTGTAAGTATAATTTCTCTAAAAGGGTTTTAATTCTTGAAGGATTGATTTGTTGGTATTATGGATGTGTTTTCTTTAGTTTTCTCATTGATATAAACACTTATCCTTCTCGAGATCTACATTGTTGATTTGGCACTATGGTTATATTGGTTTACTATTGAACCAACATATTGTGTTCATCAGCAAGTTCAGTGACATATGCACAGTCACTGGTATATTGTTCACCGGCAGGTTATATGGTTCATTGACATAGATGATGACTTGTTATCATCTGGAGATCACTTGATTATGTCGAAGACATGGTTTGGACACTTAGTTTTGGTGTTTGGTTATTGGTCTAATCAGGTTGACATATTTACTGTTACCGACAAATTGGTCTAGGTTATGGACCGATATGCGTTATCTATTCCAGATTAGCATGACATGTTATGGAGATGATTTATTGATTAAATATTATTGTAAATGTATTGAGCCGACATGATGCATCGCATCAAGACTTATATGTAATTGATTTAATAGTAATATTCTTAGTGAGATGACCTACACATTTGGTCTTAGGTTTTGTATATATGTAAGATCTCATTTGTGAGATGTGATATGGTATGTAAGGTTATGATATGGTATTGTAACATGGTATGTGCGAATATTGAAGATCATATGAGAAAACCATAGAGAAGGTTCAAGGAAGGTTTGAAGGTTTTTATCAGAGCTTAACCAGTACTGAATCCAGCATTGGAGATGCTATTTTGAGTAGTACATTATTCTAGGATTTAACCATCCTATTGTAGTCATTGCAACTCCCATTTGAGTAGTGTGTTCTAGGTGGTTGGCCTTTCTGCATGTGTAGACCCCATTTCTATACGCATACTATCTGCAGTAGTATCAACTGATTGTGGATAAGGTTTCCCACTGTGTGAGGTTGAATTTCATCCTCATAATGTTACCTGCAATAAGTTAGTTTCACAAAATACAAATGGAAATGCATACAGGAAATCCAAAATCCACCAATGAAACTACATGAAATACATACTAAAATAAAACATTATTTTACCTTTATGGCTTATGTCTCATTGTGTCTTAACTCCACTGTTCCTGGTTGTAGATGGTGTGCTCTCAGACAATGTACTAATAGCTTCCAAGATGGCATATGAAGAATGGACTGATAACTTGTAGTTAATTGACACTATGATATGCAAATACTACATGGTTATGCTAAAGTGACTATGCTAAAATGCTATATGATATTTGCTATTACTATTTGCTATTTGCTTCAAAAACTCATGGATGCATATGATCAATTTGAAGACTAACTTGAAGATTAACTCTCTCAACTGGAGCTCTTGATTTTATAGACTTTGAGAGGATAAGATGGTGTGGCTCAGATCAACTGTCCCGATCAGATCTGCAAATTTGGATGGCTATGAGTAAAGGTGAAGGTTGAGAGAAAGGGGGAAGGAGAAGACAAGTGTCACTCATCTCACCTTGACTGGGTTGCTGACTGAGAGAATCTAGGGATGGTTGGAGAAGATTTAGGAATGAGAGGACAAGTGGACTCAAGTCCTTCCTAAGATGTAGGGGGGTTGGAGAAAATATAGGAAATGGTTATGAAATATGTGTATGTACACAATTTTCATTAATTTTAGAGGTTGAAGATAAATGATGAATTAATATTTAAGAAATATTAATTTCCTTAGCCACATGTTTGATGAGTTGGCAAAGGGAAGATGAAGTGGAGATGGAAGGGTGAGTTGGATAAGGGATTAAATAATTTAGAAATTATTTAATATTTGAAACTATATGATAGGAGAATAACTATTAAATACTGGATATTTAATTGTTTGGAGGAGATAATTAAATATTAGATATTTAATTAATTAGAAGAATAAAATAGATGAATTAATTAATAAAATATTAATTAATAGAAAGACAAGAAAATGAATTAAATAAATTAATCTTTTCAAATTAACTATATAATACAAGAATAATTATTAAATAAATATAAAATATTTATTTAATTGCTCATAGCCAATTTTAGGTGTATACATTTTGCCCCTCTTTGAAATAATGTGAAAACAACATTGTTTCAAAGATTAAATCAAGTCTCGAAAATGTCTGATAGAGATTGAAAATCTTGATTGTGTGCCCCCTCAGGAGATTGATAATGAAATTGGCGAAAATTCTAGTTTGAACAATTAATCTCATGATAATAAAAATTTAGTCAATTAAATTCATTTGGAAAAAAAAATTAAATTGCCCCATTGAAATTAATTACTCTTAAAAATAGTAAATATAAAATTAACCAAGGCTAATTTTAACTTCATTGTTATCCTTATCAACTTTTTGTTTGAAAATATTCTTGCTAAGGTGGCGAAATGGTGATTCTGGTGGATTGTCATCGATTGGAGCGAGTTCAGTGTTACCAGCGACCTGTCAAGTATGGGTGTCCGGTATTTATCTTATCCCGAGCCTTGTTTTCAAGTTTTAATTCAAAATTTCATGTTTTTAGGCACTTTTTTGGATTTTTTGGATTTTTTTGTTTTTTTTGACATTATTTTAGTGCTTTTGCAGTTTGTGTTAGCGCATATGCAACTAGGTTTAGCGTAAATTCTTAGATTAGAGAATATGCTCGATATGTTAGCGCTTATGTTCAAGATGTTAGCGCATATGCATAGGGTAGTCCAAATGCATTGTTTGTTAGCACATATGCCCAGAAAGGTAGCGCTTTTGCATGGATTAGCATTTATGCCTATAGTTTTAGTGCTTTTGTTAAAAAGGATAGCGCATATGCACTAGTTTAGTGCAAATGCATTTAGATTTAGTGCATTTGTTGTAGTTTAGCACAAATGCTCAATAGGATAGCACTTTTGCTTAAATTGATATTTTTGATAAGTGCAAAAGCTAAAAATCACTTTGATAAGTAGATTTAACATGTTTAATAAGCATTGATGATGAAATAGGGTCTTGATTTAGCAATTTCGTGATTGCGTGATTGATAGATAGCTTTGATTGCTAGATTGATTGATAGGATTGATTAGCTTGATTGATAGATAGCTTTGATTAGCTTGATTGATAGATAGCTTTGATTAGCTTGATTGATAGATAGCTTAGATTAGCTTGATTTGATCGATTGAGTAGCTCTAAGAAATTGATTTAGTTTTTGATGTAAGAGCTTAGCACAGTTTTTGAGTACACTCAATGTTTGATAAAAAACCATGATTGATAGGTTTTAAAATGTTTTGACAGGGTAAGTTGCTTCAATTTGATTTGATAGATAAGTTTGATGATTCAATTTGATTTGATAGATAGATTTGATGATTCAGTTTGATTTGATAGATAGATTTGATGATTCAGTTTGATTTGATTGATTTCTCTTGACAAAATAGGAGAAACTTGATGTTCTCTAGTGTTGGGAGAAATTACCCGTAGTGCATCATTTAGTTTCGGAGTTGACCCAGGCTGAGATTAGACACATAGATGTCTATGGTTTATGCCATTTGTTATATATGTCTGAGATTACGCATAACAGAGGTTTGTTGATAGCATTGGTTGAGAGATGGCAGAGCGAGCATAACACTTTCCACCTGCCGACGGGTGAGATTAGTGTGACTCTGGAGGATGTCTACAGGATTTTGCATATCCTAGTGACTAGCAAGCTTGTGCAGTATGATTATCAGGATCGGGTTGGGACAGAGGCTTGCAGAGTTGTGTTTGTTGATGAGAGCATTGGTAGAGGAGAGATCCGATGGGTTGATATGGTGATGTATTACGAGGCTCTTCTTGTTATTCTTGCTGGTTTGATTGGAGGATTTATATGTCCTGATAGGAGATCACGAGGTTTTTCCATTGGATGGGGTGAGATTCTCCTTGGTATAATTCAATATCGTACTCAATATGCATGGGGTGTTTGCATGTTGGCACACTTATATCATGATCTTCATCAGGTAGTGTATGATGAGAGTGCGAGTTTATCTACTGATGCACTTTATTGCAGATCTGGTGCTGGGAGCACATTGCTGTTACTCGGTCTATCCATCACAGAGTTCATGGAGAGAGGTAGCCATATGTATATTTCTATGTAGGTATCCTTACTTAGCATAAGCTTGGTAAGATGGAGTATTGGTGTTGGGTGCTTGATTCATTGGACAACATCACTTGGAGACCATATCTTGATTGTGAGCCATGGATGGATGATGCACAAACATTACCATGTATTATGCAGAGTAGATATCTCATTGGTTGGACACCATTTATTGTTGATTGATAGTTGATTGGTCAGATTTTGAGACAGTTTGGTATCATCTAGCCTATGCCTACTAGTGTGATGATATATGCTCGACATTATAGAGATAGATGAGATTGGGGACCATCCTTGTCATTTGAGATTACTTGTGTAGAGTTTGTTGCTACTCCGAGAGTGGCTTATGATATGAGATTACACATTCTTCATTTTGGGGTTACTATAGAGTATGCTCAGTATATACTAGCTCATCCATTTCCTCACATTACTGATCCAACAGATCCTCCTCCTAGTTCAGGAGATGATGAGGATGACTCAGATGATCTAGTTTCTAGGGTACGCGGATGGAGATGAGAGCTTAGAGCTGCTCATGAGGCTGGGGGAGGTGGAGATGATGGTGGGGATGGAGGAGGTGTTGGTAGGAGACCTGGACGGAGGGGAGGTCAATTGAGAGTCTGTGGAGGACCATTTGGACTGGCTAGCAAGATTGAGAGACCATGTCCTATGGGTGGGAGAGATGTTGGATGGATTGGGAGAGAGCATGGAAGGACTGGTATGAGACCATTGAGAGGGTTGCCATTTATAGGAGGCAGGGTGATTGGACTAGATGGGGGTTGTGGGAGAGGCATTAATTTTGGACAGATTTAGCTAGATCCTTGAGTCATTGTAGCACATGGTGGAGATGATGAGGATCATGTTCCCTTGATTAGACGACAGGTGCAGAGAGTTACTCAGATCGAGATTCCTGTAGTTAGATAGGTTAGTGGTGAGGGGATTGAGATTCATGCACCACAGTAGGATGTACTAGAGCAGGTTGCACCAGTGCATGATGTGCCAGATGTGGTTATACCTGAGCATGATGTGCCAGGGCAGGATACTATTGATAGTTTGAGAGCACAAATTGATCAGCTTTGAGCACAGGTACAGACTCTTATTACTAAGCGGGATAGAGTTGTTAGGAGACAACAAGATACTCAGGTTCTTCTTGATCATATTTAGTAGGTTTGATCAGGTACTCTATGGCGGATACTGTTAGAGCACTAGTTCAGGCCGGGAAGGAGACTTCCCACTGGCAATGACAATATGAGGAGGCAGTTGTAGAGAGCCAGAGAGAAGGTAGTTATCATACCACCATGCTGATGGATACTAGCAGTGGCAGGGTCATGGGACCTCCTTAGAGGAGTGGGGAGCATGGAAGATAGGCATTTGGAGGATCTTCTCATCCATAGCCACAGAGACAGATAGAGTTAGGTGGTAGTGGTACAGGACAACCTTGACTTGATTTTCATTGGATGAGGCATTTGTATTGTTTATCTGATATCATTGTATACTTGGAATTTTATTTTTTTATGATGATCTATATGCAGACATGGACTCTATATGATGATGGTGATTTATATGCATGTTACTCTATTTGATGATGATGCTTTATGCTTTGATGATCTATATGTTTGTTATTCTATGTGATGATCATATGGATGCAATTATTATATATATATATATATATATATATATATATATATATATATATTTTATGATCTTGGATGCAAATAAAAATGATTACTATCTTAAATAATGCAAATGTAATGTTCTATATGGAATATTTTTTAGTTTTTATGTAATGTTTATGATGATTATGAATCTAAGTGCAAAGATGCAACTAAATGATCATTATAAAAATGATAATGCAAATAACAATGATGATACACTACATGATAAATGAGATGCACTTAATTAAATGCAAACTAATGCAATGATAAAATGCAACTAAATGAAATGAATGATGATTAAAATGATTCTAAGAAATGAATGCACCTATAATGATTAAATGCAAATTATTTTTGTTTGTCCAAGTATACTCAATCTTTATTTATGACCGTTGATCTATTTAATGAAATGATATGCTTATAATGCAACTGACAAATGAATGCTTATAATGTAGATGAATAATGAGCTAATGAAATGATTTAACTAAAAATTGTACTGTCATTCTTCATATGCTATCTTGTAACAGTGCTTGATTTCATCATTGAGCTTTAAAATGTTGTAAGAAAATACAAGCAACTTGACATAATGATTCAAGATGACCTGAGTATTCCTTTCATGGATTTTGATATAGAAAGTTAATACAAGCAACTTGATATAATGGATCAAGTTGACCTAAGTATTGCTTGTAGAACAGACAAGGATTATCCCCTTTCATGCATGACTTGGAACATCCTCCTTGATCTTTTACTGATCATATCTTGAGACAAGTTCATACCATAGTAAGAGATAAACCATAGACAGCAATCAAAGAAAATAATCATGCCCCATCACAACTTCTCTAGTCATGGACATCCTTGAGTTGCATAGAGTACATGATTAGCAATAAAATCAAGATATAAACACTAAATCTTGTATGTCATTCACATGTTCTAATGGTCATTAACTAATATAATTTAATGAATGATCTTTGATAATCCTTTATAGCTTGCTGGTTGATTCTTCATTTTCTAAGTTTGACGATTCAGTTGTTATGAAATGCCTTGATTGCCATTGCTTTGTTGCTTTTTATCTAGTTCAAAACCCTAGATGTTTTTGGATTTTCTAAGTTTTTCGAATGTTTTTGGATTTGAAAGATTCAAAAGATCACCTTAGCAAAAGGAATTAGGATTTTGCCCCCAGTGGAAACAAAAAAATATTATGGATGTATGAATTGATCAAGATCCAAACCACGACAGGATACAATTGTAGATTGATCGATGCTAATAAAATCTAAAATAGTGACTACGACAAGTATGTCAAAGATTGGTTAACTGTTGGTAAGCTGCATATTTCTTGCTAAATGGTTCAGAGCAATGGATGTGAAAGATGTTTTGGATAAGCTAGTGATAGATAGCAATGATATATGCGATAGGATGGAGTGGATAGGTGCACAAAGTGATCTCATAGATGGAGGAACTCACTTTTTTAGATAGCGCCTGTTTACCAGGTTTTTACTATCTAAATTTATTGCATTTTTTGGATTTTATATGCTTTTTATTGATTTTTTTTCAAGACTTTATATGCTTTTTATTGTTTTTTTTAGGATTTTATATGCTTTTTATTGATTTTCTCAGGACTTTATATCTCAAGCATCGAATTTCTTGACATGGATAAAATTGATAGGTTCAGCAAACTAGTCACCTTCAAGAGTAGATAACTTGTATGCTCCTGATCCATATGTTTCTACTATGACAAAAGGTCCTAGCCAATTTGGTTCAAATTTTCCCTTCTTTTCTCAGTCTTGCTGATTTCTTAAATTCTCCCTTAGAACTATATCTCCAATCTGAAAAATACACGGCTTGACTCTGTGGTTATAGCTTCTTGCCATTCTTTGTTGGTATACTTTTAGATGTTCTGTTGCATTTTGGTGACGTTCCTGAATCAGTTCTAGTTCTTGGAGTCAAGAAACTCATTGTTCTTCTTCTGGTATAAGACCATGCAAGGATACATGTAGAGAAGGTATATATAATTCTATAGGTAATATAGCTTCTAATTTATAGACCAAACAATATGGAGTTGCCCCTGTTGGAGTGCGGATGCTAGTTTGGTATGCCCAAAGAGCAGGTTTTAGCTGAATGTGCTAGTCTTTTCTAGCTTCATTTACTATTTTCTTCAAGATTTTGAAGATAGTTTTATTTGATGCCTCGACTTGAGCATTTCCCTGTGGATAATATGGAGTAGAGAACTTATGTTGGATATGAAATTGTTAACATAGTTCTTTCACATCTTGATTTTTGAATGGCCTTCCATTATCAATAATAATGGTCATAGGAACGCCATAGCGACATATTATATAATTCAAGATGAATTATGATATTTGTTTTCCAGTCACTCTTGTTAAAGGCACTGCTTCAATCCACTTAGCAAAATATTTAGTAGCTATCAGAATGAACTTATGTCTATTAGAAGAAGAGGGATTGATCTTTCCTACCAAATCAAGGCCCCATTGTGAAAATGACCATGATCCTATCATAGGATATAACTCTTGTGCTGGTGCATGGATTAGATTTCTATGGATCTGACACTGCTTACATTTTCTAGCATAGGTGAATGAATCTCTTTCCATAGTAGGACAAAATTAACCCATACGGATAAGTTTCTTAGCCAATGTTGAACCACTTGAGTGTGTACCACAAATACCTGAATGAATGTCATTAAGAACTCTCTCAGATTCATCTTTTTTAAGACATCTCAACAATGTACCATCTAGACCATGCCTATGTAGGATATCAACAATAATGGTATAGTGAGAGGACGGAAGGATAAATTTTCTTCGTTGATTACGAGATAATTCCAGAGAAAGGATATGATCTTTCAAATATTGGTAGGTTTGACCATATAAGGATTCACTGGTTCCTGATATATGGCAAATTCGATAGATATGTTGGGATTGGATGGTAAGGGTTAAGATATCTTCCACGAGAAATTCTTAACGCTGTTGATTCTCTTTATTTTGCAAGAGAGATGCTATTGTAGCCATCACATCTGTTGCTTTATTCTCATTTCTGGGAATCTGGGTGAATGTGATTTCTTTAAAGTGTCTTTTAAATTCCTCTATCAGCTATTTGTATGGCATAAGCTTATCATCCTTTATTCAATATTCATCATTTATTTGATTTATGACAAGTTGTGAATCACCATACACATGTAGTTCTTTAATATTCCATTCAATGGCCATTTTAAGCCCTATAGCCAATGCCTCATACTCTGCAGTATTATTGGTGCATGGAAATCATAGTCTATACAATTTCAGAATTTTGTGTCCTTGAGGTGTGATGAAAAAGATTCCTACGCCTGATCCATATTGGGTATAAGAACCATCAAAGTACAATTCCCAAAATTTTGTACTTACTGTCAAGATATCTGCATCAGGAAATTCGATGTGAAAAGGCATGTTATTTTGTAAAGGTGCATCAACCAATTGATCAGTGATAACTTGTCCCTTGATAGCTTTCGGTCAACATATTCTATATCAAATTCACTCAGTATCATAACCCATTTGGCTAGTCTCCCTGTCAATGTTGACTTTCTCAATAGATATTTGAGAGGATCTATCTTTGCTATTAGTTTTACAGAATGAATCAACATATAATGTCATAGCTTCTGGGTTGCAAATACAACTGCTAGACATATGTTTTCAATTGAGGAATAATTTAACTCATAGCCAACAAGCGTTCTACTAATATAATAAACTGCTCTTTCTTTTCCTTCATCATCATGTTGAGCTAGGAGAGCGCCTAATGATACACTTGTTGCTAAGACATAGAGTAACAATGGTTTCCCCTGGTTGGTGATATCAGTACTGGAGGACTCATAAGATATTCTTTTATTTGTAAGAAATCTTCTTCACATTTTGTATCCCATTTGAATGGAACATTTTTATGTAGAAGATGGGTAAATGGAAGACATCTATCGGCCAATTGAGAAACAAATCTCCTGATTGATTGCAACCTTCCTTGTAAAGATCGCAATTGACTTAGGTTCTTCGGTGACTCTATCTCCATGATAGCTTTAACTTTTCCAGGATGTACTTCAATGCCACGAGCTGATATAATGTATCCAAGGAGCTTTCCAGAGGTTACTCCAAATGCACATTTCTTTGGATTTAATTTCAATTGATATCTTTCTAGACTTTCAAAAATCTTGCTTAAAATGTTCAAATGTTCTTTTCTTGTGTGATATTTTGCAAGTATGTCATCGACATAATCTTCCATGAATGTATGCATCATGTCATGAAAAATTGTCATCATAGCCCTTTGATAAGTCGCTCCTGCATTCTTAAGCCTAAATGGCATAACATTCTAGTAGTATGTTCCCCATGCACAGGTGAAAGTTGTCTTCTCTTGATCTTCAGGTGCAATTCTTATTTGATTATATCCTAAGAAGCCATCCATTAATGAATACATCTCATGGCATGCTGATAAGTCCACTATGATATCAATGTTTGGTAAGGGGAAATCATCTTTTGGACATACTTTATTTAGATCTCTGAAATTTGTACAGACTCTTATGCTTTTGTCCGGCTTTGATACTGGTATGATACTTGAGACCAATTCTGGATAAGCAACTGGTCTTATGAAACCCACTTCTAAGAGTTTCTTGAGCTCGGTTTTGACAAGGAGAGCAATATATGGATGCATCTTTCTTAGTTTCTGCTTAACAGGTTTTGCTTTTGAATCCACATTAAGATGATGCATGATAAGGTCTAGGTTAAGTCCTGACATATTTGCATAAGACCAAGTAAAATTTATTTGTCTTTTCTTATAGAATTCCATGTACCCTTTCCTCTCTCTTTCTGATAATGAGGTAGCCAAATGAAGTATTTTAGGATCTTTTGATGTATCAATGTTTACTGCTTTTGTTGGTTCTATCAGGATAGCAGATCTATCTTGAGAATATGCAGAAAAAATGTCAAACTTTCCATCTTCTAGTGCCTCTAGGAGGTTTTCACCTTCAGATGCAGCCTTTGTTTTCTCTTTTGATTGATCTAATGTTGCCATGAAATGGTTTTCAACAATAGGTCTCTTTCCTTGTTTTATTTCACTTTTGTGATTGGAAAGTTTGGCATACTCCTGGATATGAGAAACATCTCTTGATTCTGCAATGGAAGATATCTTAGGATGGATAGGTTCAACAATGTTAAGGTACACAGCTAAGTCATGATCATTGGAAAAGACATTTAGTTCGGGGTTGTCTAAATTATCCCAATCAATTAGTTCAAGATGTAGAAGGGGTAAATTATAATCACTGTCATCATTAGGTGTTTCAATGTTCATGACATAATGATCATAGCTTGGCGTAGAATAGGTATTGTCACAAATTAAATGTTTTTGAGAATTGTCTTTCTCAAGCATTTCCGAATTAGTCTTAGCAAGATTAATATTAGTATTTTGTCATTCACACTCAAGTGGTCCTTCAACTAACATTTGTCCCTTAAATGAATGGATTATTTCCATGCACACATCTTTGATATTGCAAATTCCTTCTTGATTGACCTCATTTGCATTTTGGAGTTGACATATTTGTGCACATGATGAAGTAGATTATTTTAATAGATTTTGTCTCCTTTCAAACTCAACTTCTTCTGGACTAATAGTTAGTCCAACTTGACTATCTCTTAGCTCTTCCATGGTTCTTCCATATCTTATTTGTGTTTGTGTTTCCTATGGCATTGCTTCTCTGTCTTTGTCATTTCCTTTCCTTTTTGCATACGCCTCTTTTCTCTGGATTCTGAGTTTTTCTTGCCTTCTTTCTAACTTCATCTTTTGTTCTGCTATAGACAAGTCTTCTTTTGTGATAGCTACTAGATCTTCATTATGTTCTTTACTTGATATAGTGGATAAGACATCTGGATTCCATTCGTAGTCATTGGAGTCTGTTTTTGAATCTTGATCCAAGATTACTCCGCTATACCATACTGGAATGTCGTATGGTGCAAAGAGTTCTCTGATTTCTGCCATCACTATTTTTACTGCTTCTGGAATATCTTGTGAAGATTTTTCCTTTGTTTGTATTTTTAGAACTTGTTGACAAGATTTTTCTTCACCTTGGATGATGATCTCCTCCTCTTTCTTTTCATGTTCTTCTTGCTTCTTTTGTTTATTGGTTACTGTTTTGGCCACTTGATGTAGCTTTTCTTGCCAATTTTCTTCTTTAGAAACTAATTTCTTTCTCCATTTTTGTTGTTGATGATTATGTTGCTTTTGATTAGACTTCAGATATCCTAGCCCGGATTTATCTTCTGTGGATTGTGAGTATAGACAAATAGGTTCTAAAATACCTTGATGTTACTTACCAATTGGTCCTTTTCCTTCATATCCCATTTTTTGCATGATTTCATATCCTTTTCCATATTGTTTTATGGGAATATTGACTTCTATTGCTATTGCTATAGTTTTATCTTCATCTTTGTATAACCAATCAAGAATGTCTTTGTCTTTATTTTCCTCTTCAAGAGTTCCAGCACTAACAAAGGTTCCTTTAAACATATGTTTTGATTTTCTTGATGCCTTTGATTGAATATCTGTAGATTTCCCATATGACTTAGGGGAAAGTGGAAAATTTTGCAAAGAATACTTTCCCATTCCTTCATCATTTAACTTGAGCTTTTCTTCAAAAGTTTCCCATAACTTTGCTTGAATTTCTTTGGTAGGATATACTGATTCTCTGTTATGTGGAACTCTTCTATCTTTTGTTGGCTTCAAATTATTGCAATATTGACTGGAATCTACAATTATAGTGATTTCTTTTCCTTCATGAGGAAATTTTACACATTGATGATATGTAGAAGGAACTGCTTGCATGTTGTGAATCCATGGTCTTCCCAAAAGAATATTGTAGGAGAGGTTCAAATCTAAAACTTGACACAATGTATCCTTTTCCATAGGTCCTATCTTTATTGGTAGCACAACAGCCCCTTTAGAAGAATGTTTTGCTTCATCATAAGCCTTGATGGTTATTTTCTTTTTTGGGTCCACTACATTCTCTGAATATCCCAAAGCTTTTATCAAACTTAATGCACAAATGTTTAATCCAGCTCCTCCATCTATGAGCACACGTTTGACATGAGTTTTATTTATGCAGACTTCAACATGTAAGGGAGCATTGTGAGGATGTTGCAAGGATGCGTCATCATTTTCAGAAAATGATCAGCAATGAGGAGCTATGAGGTGTCCTACCATATTTTGGAATTGATCTATATCCAAATCATTTGAAACTGTTGTTTTCACTAAAGCTTTCTCCAAAATGTCCTTATGCATAGGTGAAATCTTGAGAAGTTCCAGAATTGATATTTGAGCAGGTATTCATTGTAATTGTTCTACTAAATTGTATTGTTGTGGATTGAGTGTTGGATATTTTGCTACACCTGGAAAGGTAACCTTTGCTTTGCTTCTCTTGATAACATTGATTGGCTCTAAAGATGAATTTTCATTAACAATAATCACATTCACTACATCATCGTATGTATAAGTGTAATTCACCTTGGTTTTTCCTTTGTCATATTTTAATTGGGACGATTCGCCTTTGTCATAATTTGGGAGTGGAGTTTTGAAAGCCAAGTGTGATTCGTTCGTTTTATGGCTATCCACTGTAATGGTTCCATTATCGATTAGATCTTGGATAAGGTGTTTCAATCTCTGACAATCATTTATTAGGTGTCCTTTATTCCAATGATAGTTGCAAAAATGATTTTCATTCCACCAATTGGGCTTGATTGGTGGTTCATAATTTCTTGTTTTTGGCAAAACAATCAATTTATTAGCAAGTAAAGTTTTTAGAGCTGATTCTAAAGATTCTCCAATGTTTGTGAATTTTCTTTGAGGATTGGAGAAAAAGGACTTAGATTTGTTGTTTTCTGGATTGTTATTGCTTCGGTTTTGACTTGATAGATGGAAAATTGGTTGTTGTTGTTTTGTATTACTATTATCGTCATTCCCTTTATTGTTGACATTACTATTCTTTGACCAGAACTTGGGTTTGTCATTGTTGTTGTTGTTGTTGTTGTATGAATTATTGTAAAGTTTTAGTTCTCCTTTCTTTACCATTGCGTTCTCTATTTTTAGACCATTCTCGATCATTTTGGCAAAAGAGGGAGGACATTGCATCCTTAGTCAATAACTCATTTCACTGATAAGATTTTCAATGAATATGTCCATTTTTTCTTGATCGGGTACATCTTGGGGATACCTATTAAACATGCATTTCCATCATTGTAAGAAAATCATAAAGGATTCACCATTCTTTTGTTTAACATTGCAAAGATCTAGCATTTTTATTTCATTCCTTATATTGTAGGAATATTGTGAAATAAACCTATTCACAAGTTCTTCAAAGGATTTGATTCTAGATGGTAATCTTGAAAACCACTCCATTGATTGTCCATTTAAACTCCTAGGAAAAAGACGCATAAGTTAAGTTTCATCATGAGAAAATTCCATGCTCATAGTACAAAACTCCCTAATGTGATCTTTAGGATCAGATCTTCCATCGTATTTGTCATATTTAGGAATCTCGCAATGTTGCGGAAATGGTATCATATTCAGATTTTTATCAAAAGGATATGGGCATATATCTTCTAATGAATTTTTCTTGGAGCTTGTCCCATTTTGCATGTCTTGTATTGGTTGTTGAAGAGTTTGTATTTGTTGAGTAAGGTTTGATAAGGGATTATCTACATAGTTTCTTCTTGTTTCTTCGTGAGTCTTTTGTCACTATTCTCTTTTCTTTTATCATCCCTCTCTTTCCTTGTTTCTTCGTTACTTTCTTTGTTTATGTCCTCATTATTTGGATCATCTATGTTTTGGGTGTTACTTGTCTCTGCATCTTATTTCAAGCTTTGTTTTGGGTGTTACTTGTCTCTGCATCTTGTTTCAAGCTTTCCATGTTAAAGTCTTGTGGTAGTTTAGCTCCAGATTTTGCCAACATCAAGAGATATTTTTCTTTTTGTTTTGCCAACATTTTTTCCATTAGCCTATCAAATTTGAAATCTTGCTCAAGGTCTCTAATGGTGCTATTGACTGCTTCTTTGTCAACAATGGTAAATCCAAAAGTGTGGAATACAGGAGTATCTTCTTCCTCCATTTGTTGTTATTTTCTATGTTGCTCATGTTGGGCTCTAGTCCAAACTGGCATGTGATTATTTCAATGTTGTTGAAATTCCCAAAGAACAAAGTCAATAGGTGATTATTGGTTTAGGAAGATATGCTTTGTTGATCTTACCACTATTGTTTGTTCATTGGGATAAAGCATCTCTTTTTTGAAAGGCACATCTTTGTAGAGTTTCGCCATCAAATTCTGTACCGCAGCCACGTAAGTAGTGATGAAAATGGTGTAAGAATGTCCTATGTTTCAATAAGATCTTGTGATTGATATAGAAGAATCTTATCCTTTTCTGCGTAGCTTTATAACTGAGTTTTCTTTTCTTAAGGTGATACTTAAAAGTCATATAAGCATTTGACAATTCACAAGTTTGTTTGATTCCAAAGTTGGTGCAATTTTGGTTTTGATATAACCTAGGTTCAAAATAGGAAAGATATATCCAAGATTAGGAACCTAGTATGGATTTGATCAAGCTTTGTGATAGAGGATTTGATTATCCTAATGAGAAACTTGACAAAGATGTTGATTTTTGCACTTAAGATAGTTGAATCGATAGCTTGTTAAATGTTGATGTTTATAGAACCTTTTGAGTATAACTTGTTGGATTAGTAACCTAGTTGTTTGAGCTAGTTTGAAAAGTATGTGATGGTTTAGAGACAAACCTACTTCAAGAATTATTTTGACATTGATGTTTTGACACTTTGATTTTGGTCTAGTGTTTCAAGTGTTGAAAAGCTTTTGTATTACCCTTTTGATCAAACTTTTTCAGAAATTTGTTGGATTTTTTCTCCCTTGTAGATGATAATTTTCTTCAATTTTTGACCATTTGGAACATCTTACAGACATAGAAGACATAGTGCTTAATAAACAAAA
Source organism: Cryptomeria japonica (assembly GCF_030272615.1). Taxonomy (NCBI): domain Eukaryota; kingdom Viridiplantae; phylum Streptophyta; class Pinopsida; order Cupressales; family Cupressaceae; genus Cryptomeria; species Cryptomeria japonica. The sequence continues at coordinate 811,693,936 of NC_081411.1, forward strand.
CACATAAGCAAGTACAATCCCTATGGTAGGTTGAGACAATAGTTGTTGAATCACACGTGGAGTTTCCCCCGAGGCTACACTATTCAAAAAGGATATTTAGATGCTTGAGCCAACTGGCTCCACCCTCGACACTCACTTCTTCGGGGTAGCCAAGCACTAGTTTCCATGAAATCTCCCCATGGAAAACTTTATATCTCTACTAGGAACCATATGTATGTGAGCCGCTTCAGAGGTCCGACCTCCTGCGCCAACAACTAGAAGGATTTTGGTAACTAGTACAAGTGGTTTTTAGTAAAGGCTTCTGGTCATGTGGCCATACATGTAGCACTTTCAGCTCTGTAAATATAGAAGGTTCCCAGCCTATAGAGGTTACGCTCCATAGGGTTTATGGGGAAACATGTTAGGAATCCAATAGATACTGAGAGGGGGGGTGAATCAGTATCTAGCTAATAATTAGAATTTGTCAATTTAAAACAGGCAAAACATATTATAACAGTGTACCAGTATGCAAGAAATAATGTAATAAACAGAATTAAAAACATCCACATGAAAAGCACACCATGACACAAGGATTTATTGAGGAAACCCAGCGTGGGAAAAACCTCAGTGGGATTTGTGACACACAATATCCACTTACTAGCCAATAAGAGAATATTACTTACAAAAGAGGAGCCTGCACATGCAGGAAGGCCAATTGCCTAGAGATCATTGCTCAATGGGAAGTCTCATTGACTTACAATGTGGATTATACAAATCCAATATCTTGTACTGCTTTACAATAGCATCTATAATGGCTGATCTAGTACTGGTTTCTACTCTGTTCTTTACATAAAACCTTTAACCTATATTTCGCATAATAGGTCTACCTAATATCTTTTTTTTCTTCGCTTCCATTACTTACCAAATGTCTACAATGATCTCTCTTATATATAAGAGTCATCTTACAACTTGTCAAGTTGGCTTACAAAGTTTTTACAATAATACACAAAATACAATATAACAAAAATCTTGTCGGCCTTTGTGCCGGTATGCTTCCTTTCTCTGTGCCGGTGGTCTGAGTGTCAGTGTAGAGTGTGATCTATTGATGCCGGTGAACTATCTTGTCGGTGTAATGCCTTGCTAGTGCCATAGGATTGTAAGGTTGCCATCAATGACAAAACCTTCAATCACATACAATGTCTCATTGGAGTGCGCATATGCCAACAATCTCTCCCTTTAGCATTGATGGCAACACTCATGAGAAATTTTAAAATTGTATCCAAAAATGTGAAGTAAAAAATGCTACCAAAAATGTGTGCTCCCCCTGAGCATATGATTCTAGTGATATTGAATTTTCTCATACCACTACTCCCCCTTTGGCATCAATGATAAAGGTTGTCAAGATGTCAGTAGAGTTTGTAGTTTCAACCTTGTAACTGGGTAGTTACAATTTGAAATAGATCCACCAAAATCAAGTTTATACTCTCCATAAACTTTTTACTGTCTCTTATTGTTGTCTATGTTCTTTTAACTGTACCTGTGAGGTGCTGCATATGCTCTGTCGATGTTTTCTGTCCCTGTATCAGTGCCTCAGATATTTTCTTCTGCTATGATGCTAGATAGCCCAATCTTGGACTTAGTTTTAATCTCAAATGCTTTGCCTTATTCACTATTCTCTCCTTTTCTCTTTCTAATTTAAGTAACTCTTCCTCAAAATTTGTTATCCTTTGCTCAAAAACTGATAACGTATCAAGTGAGTTAACAAAATTATCAGCAAGTTTATTGATTTCATCCTGTACCTTTCTTATTTTCTTATCTATGTCTACTATCAAAAAGTTTGTCTTGCAAGTGTCTTTGTACAGAGTTTTGTATTCCTTTAATAAGTTGCATAGTTCCGGTAGAAGTGTGTCAAATTCCCTAGTACACTTATTTATTTGATATTCAAATAATTTTTGCTTTTCAATTTCGACCTTGTCCTTCAATGTCTCTTCCTTTATTTTCTTAATGTTCTCAGTGATGTATTTACACAAAGTATCAAGTTGTCCTAAAGAATCTTTATTGTCTATATTACAGTTAGGAGAAATTACCTTCAAAATTGGGATTGTGTCATCTATGGCTTTATAAGCCTATGAACTACAATCTATTATCCTTTTGATTGAATCCAAAAGCACTTCAGTTACATTTGTTGATTTGTGGCCTGCTGAGGAGGAACCAACATTCTGAATTTCACCGGTGGAGGAATTAACCAAGCTTGTTGTGACCTCTGGTAGGTCTGTTTGTGTTTGCATTTCTTTAAGCAATGGTTTGTGTACTTCTCTAGTTGTCGATTGCACTATCTCCTCATGAACCTGTTCCTGTACCTGTTCCGAAGCCAGTTGTTCTTTGTCATCTGTCAGTTTCTCTTGTGTTTTATTAGTTTACTCAGCTACAAGTGGCTCACTAGCCATTTCAGTCTTACCAGTTGTATCTTTGTTTACCACAATGTTGATCTTTTATGTATCAACATCTATTGTGTATAAGACTTCAGGATTAGGATTGACATCCTCTACATCCATACTTTCAATGGTTGGTTGATCTTCTATAGTTCTTGTTACCGGTGATGTAAAAGGAGGTGGGGGTAAGTTGTCTTTTACTTTGATACTCGGAGGTCCACAAACCTTTCCTTTTCCTTTGTCTCTTTCTTTCTGATATACCTTTATTGGTTTGGGGTTCCTGTATTCTTCCTATTTTTCTTTTTCAACTAGGAATATATCCCATCTATTTTCTGTTTCTTTAGTCACCTCATTGACTCTTCCAACCATTAATGCAATGTGTCGCTGTGCAGTAGAGAATACTGACCGGTTTGCTTCAGCAATTAAATCATCAATTTCTTTAGGTGAGTTCACTGGGTACACAACAAGTAGCTTTTCTATCTTGATTTTCTTGTCAAGTTCTATTACTGCTTGTCTCCTTGCTTCCAATCTTTTGAACAGTTAATCTGGTACTTCATCTACAACTTCCATAAAAAAATTCTTATACATATCCATATGCAATATATCACTATTTTATACTTGTTCTTTTTCATCTGTAGTCAGAGTGTCATACAATTTCTCTATATTCTTCAGTTTCCCTTTCTCTATAATTTCATTCAATAGTATGTCTAGAGGAGCCAGGTTTTGTTTTGTTCTCTTCTTCTTCTTGGGTGTCAGTTTCTTCTTTGGTGTAGTCTTCTTAACCAGAGATCTCACTGCTTGTTGTTTCCGTCTTGTCCTCCTAGGTGAGGGTGTGGTTGCCGGTGAGGGATCTCTTTTCCTTACAACTCTTTTGAAAGTTGCAGGCATGTCACTCTCTGAAGAAGTGCCTACCGGTGATAGATGAGTCTCAGGCTGTAGAGTTCCTAGCTCATCCTCAGTGATACCAGTTTGCTTTAACACATCTTCTTTAATAGCTTTTACCTATCTAGAACCTCTTCTCACAACTGCCTCAACCTTTTTCACTCTTTTCTTAGATTGTATTTTCTTTTCTATAGTCTTAGCATTACCAAATACTTTTTCCTTTGGTTCGTTTAGAGCTTCCAGAAGTGCTTTAGCATAAGTTTCAATTATATGATCATTTGTCTCATAGCCCATCTTTGTTACCCAGATTGTTCTTGGGATGACTACTTCCATCCAGATTTCATCCTTATATTTGTCAACAATATTTTGTGATAATCTAATTCTCTTCTTCATTTTGGTCTTAAGTGCTTGAAAGTAATCATGGATACTGTTTTCCTTATCTTCTCCCATATTGTTGAATAGTTCTGTTAGTTGTTTACCTACCGGTATATCAAATCCAAGTTCTTTGCAGCCTATACCAGGAACTTGTTTGGTTATATGTAGCATCGAACATACTAGCAAATTTCCAAACCTAAAATTTCCTTTCTTATCCTTCTTAATCTTGCCTAGGTTGTCAATTAACTCATCCTTCAACCACTCACATATATCAATCTTTACATATATGTGATCATGTCATAAGCACTCTTAATGCATAAACTTGAAACTGAATTGTGTCTATTTGCATGAGTTGCCTTATACCCTAATATCATGCTGATAAACCTTACATTGGTGTTGGTTACATCATTGACTCTTAAGGACCTTTTATCAGATGTAGCACTAGTTAGCCTAGTAACTAGGTGTAGCATCATAAATTGTATGCACTTGCTAGGGTGGTACAATTTCACACCTAGTTTAGCACCTGCCTTGGCACATTTTGCATTTTGCATTGCATTTTCCCTTTAGCACTTAATTAATTAAAGTAATTAGGTCTAAGGTCCTATTTCATCATCTTCGATATCATAAAGTTGGGCCCTTTTCATTAAAGTGTGCCCCTTTCATTTTATTCCTCTAATACATCATTTAATCAAAAACCCTAATTAGGTCCTATTTTGAACTTGGGGGCTTGATTTCGGGGGTCAAAACATCTTGAAATCAGCTGTAACTTTGGGATTCTCTCTAAAATCATCATATCCGACGGCCCTAAAAATTTGGTGAAAAGTTGTCGGGACCATGGCGCCCAGGGTGCACACGGTCCCGGACATTTTTCCCGAAATTTTAGGAGCACAATCCAATCATAAAATAAAGCTTAACCCCAAGAAATTGGTGGGAGATTTAATCTCTAGGTCGGCCAAAAGTTGAAATTAAGACCTAGGGTTTCATATATAAGAGCTCTCTTTCTTCATTTGAAAGGATCGGAATTTTGGGTTTCAGGGACCTTCTATGCAGCAAAAGAGAAGATCTTTGAAGACTTCAACAACATTCAACACCCATCCATCAAGCATTCATCAATTTCTTTCATCCATTTAGGGCTTTGAGACATTGAAGAGCAATAGGGGATCACCAACTAAAGATTGGCTTGTACCCCTCCCTTGGGGTTGGGTATGATTTCATGTTGTTTTCATGTCTTTGCATGAGCCTCATTATATCATTTGTATTCATGCTTTAGATCACTTTGCATCTTGATTTGGAGCACTTACATTATCATGTACAAGCAATTAGGGTTTACTTTCTAGGTTGCTCTAGTTTGCTTACTTGCATTTTAGGATCTTGCACACACACAAGCTCTGCACACACTACTTTTACAATACAACTTGGCTATTCGTGGAGGTGGAAACCACCAAAGTGGGGGTTTGACTAAGGCAAAACGCTATATAGCTGCCCACCATACCTTTTCAGATATAAGTGCAGGTTTCGGGATTCGGATGATGCCGCAAGTTGCAGATCCGACGGAAGCAGACCGAAACAGAACAATACACCAGATTTCAGAGCAAAAGAATAGGACAGGGGCGTGGGGCGCCTTGGTCCTACCAGGATAGGGGTGCTGGGTGCCCTGGTCCTTCTGTCAGACAGCAAGTCTCAGACAACTTTTCAGGTTGCAGGACAGCAAGTTTCAAACAGCTTTTCAGGTTGCAGAACAGCAGTTTCAGGAGCAATTTCAGGGCCAGTATCAGGACAGTGGCGTCTGCACCCTCATCCCAAACATTTTCACTCAGATTTTAACTCTAGGTACACATTTTCATTCTTGTCTTGTCCTTGTGTTTACAGCTTTCCATTGTTTAATCTTAATTCTGCAATCTTGTTACTAGTTCATACTTGCACTCTAGGGCTAGTAGTTGAACTTGCATCATTTTATCTATCATTTGCAACAAAGGAATAGAAATCCTAATAGGTAGCCCGTGGCTCTCTCTTCTACAAAAAGAAGTAGCCAATTGTGTGATACCTCTAGGCTCTTTCGTATTCCACAATGTGTGTCAAAAGGTAGGATTAGGACATGTTAGCCTAGTCTCGCTTTTTCCCCTACACATTATGGGGAACCCGACGTGAATCTTATTATTTATTTCTCTTGCATTACATTTGTTAGATCTAAATCTAGATTTAGCATGTTTCATTTAAGTTTCATTTTCATAAAAAAAAAAAAAAGAAGAAAAAAAAAAAAGGGGAAGGAAAAGAAAGAGTGTGTTTTGGTTTCTTTGCATTGTGTGTTTAAGTTTTATGCAATCTTTATTTCAAAATGTCAGATTTTTATTTGCAAGACGTTCATATTTGTGATGATTATGAGTTAGATGAAGCTTTAGATGAGTTTTTGAAACCTAAAGATACCAAACCTTCATTTTGACAAAAACTCATAAACATTGTTACTATGCCATTTCGTTGTGATGAGAAAGATAAGTCGAATGATTCCTCTCAAGGGTACATTCCTATCAACTCTTCCACTAAATCTAGTAACATGGTTGTTTTCAATGATCCCCTCTATGAAGAGATATCTCCTTTTGAATCAAAAGATAAACCTTTTAATAGATATGATCATGCTTTGTTGGATGATGGCCTTGATGACTTTGTGGCTCCTAAAAAACGCTCCCTTCATGAGGATCCTTTTGTGCAAGAAGATGACATTATCCCTACATTTCCTAGTGATGGCATTTCCTTTTCCAACAAAATTCCCACTAGAGATGATGAATTAATGATAAATTCTTACCCTTCTCCTAAAGTTTGTCTTACCCATAAGCATCCCTTAGAGAAAGAAGATGAAATAATAAGCAATTTCCTTAATTTTCTCTCCCCTAAAGATCATATTGAACATATTTTGAGGAAAGAGGATGAGTTTAACACATCTATTGATGATCTCCCTCCTAAGGATGAGGAATTAATAAACAATGTTATCTCCTCTCCCGAAATTGACAATACTTCAAACACTCCTTTCAACAACCTCACTATTTGGGATGAACCATTAGAAGAAGGTGTAGATTATTCTCTCCCCCATGAGAGAACCCTAGCCAATGGGGATGAAATCAAGATTGAAAACTTCCTTGATAGTTTCTCACCTTCCTTGAATCTCAATCATTCTCCCTCTAAAAATAAAGCATCTCCCTGTCCTCAACTTGGTTCTACTCATAAGGAAACCCTAGTTCAAAACAAGATGGTTAACATCTCTTTCAAAGATCTCCATCTCAAAAGTGAAACTTTAGAGAGTAATTTTGATCCTTCTCCTAGAGAGTTTATTCCCCATGTAGATCCTTTGATGATAGAGGATGATATGCCTACCCCTTGTCTCTCTCCTAAAATTGATTTAATTCGTGATAAGATTTTAGTGCAAGAGAAGACTATCAATAATTCTTCCAACACTTTTGTTCATTCCTCTAAACCGTCCTCAATTAATTTGATACGTGTGAATGAAACATCTAATAAACCTCTCTTCACTGTCCAAGGTGCTTGTCCTTCTCAAGATTCTCAACCTTTAGATAAGCCTATCTTAGTGGTTCAAGGTGGTTATGCTAATGATTCTTTTTGCACTCCTAACAAACCTATTATTACTGTGCAAGGAGGTTATTCTACTAAGAGCCCTTATGAGTATGCTAAGAAACTAACTAGAGAGAGTTATAATGCAGTTGCTCATACCTATAACACAAGAAATAATAGGCAACCTAATCCTCCTCCAGTTATCCCAACTTCACTTCCTCCTTCCCAACCTATTCTTCCTCAAGCTCCTCATATTTCACAAATGCTTAGTAAGGACTATGATCTCATAGAACAACTTAAAGCTACCCCTACTAAGATATCCCTTTGCGATTTGATCCAAACTTCTTCCGCTCATCATGGAATGTTACAAGATGCCTTGAAAGATTTGAATGTTCCTCCACCTAATACATCTAGTAATATAGTGTCTTTGGTTAACTCTGTGATGAATCCTAAAGCTCAAATTGTGTTTACTCAAGATGAGTTGCCTACTAGCGAAATTCAACATCAATATGATCCCTTGATGATTGTGGTTATCATAAATGACACTGCTATAAGATGAACACTGGTAGATAATGGTTCTGGCCTTAATGTGTGTAGCATTAATCTATTGCAAAAGATGAATGTGGATACATCCCTTATTGAGCCTAACTCTCCTCCCATTCGAGGCTTTGATAATGTGGCTAAGTCTTCATTAGGTATTATCACCTTACCCATCACAGTGGGACCTGTTACTTCACCTACTCCTATCCATGTTATGTCGGGAAATCTAACATACAACTTGTTATTAGGGAGACCTTGGATTCACAGTATGCAAGCTGTCCCCTCTACATTGCATAGACAAGTTAAATTTATTTATAATAATAAGACATATACCTTGATAGGTGATACTAATTTTCAAGCTTGTTTGCAAACATCTACTTCCAAAGGGAGTTCTTCTAAGCCTTCATCTTCTAGTGATGACTTGTTAAACAAGATACCTATGGATGAATCATCACCCTCTGATAATCAAAATTCTTTGGATGAGTCTGAAGTTCCTGAAGAAGATTCTTCTCAACTTGAATCTACACATGAAAAGGCTTTTGATCTTGAGAAGGTTCTCGCTGAAGACGATTGGGGATCTCTTGATTTCAATCCCACCTTTGTAGGTGAGTATAGGGTTCCTCCTAGAGAGCTTAAAGTTAAAAAGAAGGAAGAAACTAGAGATCAATCAGTCTTACCTGAACCTATGAGCAATAATTTTGTGGCTGCTTCTCAAACTTCTTCTCCTCACACCTCTAATTCTGAAGAATTTGATTCTTTGTCTTATGAAAAACCACCTTTTCTTTCTGAAATGGCTAATCGTTATGGTTGTGGTTTTCATATTTTGGCTAAGAGTGGCTATAGTGGAAATGGTTGTGGCGCAAATGAACAAGGAATTAAAGTTCCTTTAGAACATAACATGCATGAATATTCATTTGGACTTGGATATAATCTTTCTAAGCCCACCAAAGCATCTAAAAGACCATCTCTCAATGTGAATGCTATATTTAGTAGTGATGATGATCTCACTTCAACTAAATCATCTTCTACTTCTATCAACTCTCATTCCCCTCATAAGGAAATCTTGGCGATGAACAAATCTCTTTATGACTCCCCTCAAATTTCTAAACCCACTTATGAATCTTTATCTCCTATTCATCATAAAGTCCTTTCCTCCAGGGATAAGGCTCTAATAAATTACACTCATCCCTCTTCTAAGATTTCTTGTGACTTTTCTTCTTCAACTTTTATCACTTTATACATGTTTTTTATCTCACTTATAGTTGAGCATTTAGCATGTCATATTCAAATACCTCATTTAGTCTATCATGTCTTTAAATAACATTAATGGCTATTATGTTGCTCATCATTATGTGACATTTATTGGGGGCTCATTGTCATTCATGATGGTACAATTTCAAGTGCAATCATATTTTTGAAGCAACATAATAGCCTAATTTTTCTATGTTATCTCTTGTTCCTATGGGGTAATAATGTGGAAATATTGATCATCTTTTCTTTAGAATCCTCTTTTCCCAGATATGGGAGAAGATGTGTATTCTCTTTCTTACCTTACCCACTTCTTGTGAAGAGCATTTTACATACACTAATGTCTTGCTTGCATGAACTCATGTGAGTATGTAGTACATTTTTCTTATGTCTAAATCTCTCCCTAGAAGATTGTGTAAGTCCTTCTCATTGTCCTTATCCTTGGGAGGCAATGATCTTTCCTTATTTTTTTTCTAAGGATCCACTTTTTCCTATTTCGTGGATAGTGTGAACTTTATTACTTGATGTTATTCCTTGTATGCATTTGTTGTTGTTTGTTCAAGGATTCTCTCTTACAAGAGGTGTAAGTCCTTGACTACAACCTCTTTTGCACTTGGTAAAATACATCCATAATGAATTCACTCTCCCAATTGGGTTAAAAAGAGCGTCATCCTTCATTAAGAATCACTTTCACCTTGCAAAAAAAGGAAGTATTGCATTCTTATTCTCTTCTTTGTCTTATTCTAGAAGATGTTATATTTGTCTAAGACAACTCCTCTCGGGGATAGGTGTCTTTTGTACAAAGATCTCTTCTCCTCTAAGGATCTCCTTTACACATACTACAAGATATCCCTTTTCAACTATCTTATCTTTTCTTCTCTTTGCATTTGGTTTCCATTTACATCCTTCATCTTGTGTTAGAGAACTCTCAAATCCTCACACTCTTTGTTGTGTTGGAATTGAGATTTAGTCCTCTTTCTTACCAAATTATTCTCCATTAGTTTTTGATCTCATATCAAATCTTCTTGTGAGCATTTGACATCAATATTCTTTAACAATTTGAAGTGATAAACATGATACCCTGTTTCAACTCACTAAAATTAGCAAGCCGAAACAGGGGGGGCATATAGCTATAATCGAATTTTCATCACCTTCCTTAGTAAGCATTAGGTGATTTTGTGATCTAACATGTGGTTTTGTAGGGTGCGGTTCCTAACTGTGTACTGCGGATACCACTAGGGGCTTCGTTCGACAGACTTATGGATATATCCTTTTCCAAATAATGTTTACTTTTCTGTACTTTAGCTTGCATATGCACATAGTGTTCATATGACCGCTAAAGTGGGGGCTAAATGTAGCGTCATAAATTGTACGCACTTGCTAGGGTGGTACAATTTCACACCTAGTTTAGCACCTGCCCTTGTGCATTTTGCATTTTGCATTGCATTTCCCCTTTAGCACTTAATTAATTAAAGTAATTAGGTCTAAGGTCCTATTTCATCATTTCCATATCATAAAGTTGGGCCCTTTTCATTAAAGTGTGCCCCTTTCATTTTATTCCTCTAATACATCATTTAATCAAAAACCCTAATTAGGTCCTATCTTGAACTTGGGGGCTTGATTTTGGGGGTCAAAACATCTTGAAATCAGCTGTAACTTCGGGATTCTCTCTAAAATCATCATATCTGACGGCCCTAAAAATTTGGTGAAAAGTTGTCAGGACCATGGCGCCCGGAGTGCACACGGTCCCGGACATTTTTCTCAAAATTTTAGGAGCACAATCCAATCATAAAATAAAGCTTAACCCCAAGGAATTGGCGGGAGATTCAATCTCTAGGTCGGCCAAAAGTTGAAATTAATACCTAGGGTTTCATATATAAGAGCTCTCTTTCTTCATTTGAAAGGATCAGAATTTTGGGTTTCAGGGACCTTCTATGCAGCAAAAGAGCAGATCTTTGAAGACTTCAACAACATTCAACACCCATCCATCAAGCATTCATCAATTTCATTCATCCATTTAGGGCTTTGAGACATTGAAGAGCAATAGGGGATCACCAACTGAAGATTGGCTTGTACCCCTCCCTTGGGGTTGGGTATGATTTCATGTTGTTTTCATGTCTTTGCATGAGCCTCATTATATCATTTGTATTCATTCTTTAGATCACTTTGCATCTTGATTTGGAGCACTTACATTATCATGTACAAGCAATTAGGGTTTACTTTCTAGGTTGCTCTAGTTTGCTTACTTGCATTTTAGGATCTTGCACACACACAAGGTCTGCACACACTACTTTTACAATACAACTTGGCTATTCGTGGAGGTGGAAACCACCAAAGTGGGGGTTTGACTAAGGCAAAACCCTATATAGCCGCCCACCATACCTTTTTAGATATAAGTGCAGGTTTCGGGATTCGGACGACGCCGCAAGTTGCAGATCCGACGGAAGCGGACCGAAACAGAACAATACACCAGATTTCAGAGCAAAAGACCAAGACAGGGGCATGGGGTGCCCTAGTCTTGCCAGGACAGAGGCGCTGGGTGCCTTGGTCCCTAGGACAAGGGCGCTGGGCACCCTGGTCCTTCTGTCAAATAGCAAGTCTCAGATAGCTTTTCAGGTTGTAGGACAACAAGTTTCAGACATCTTTTCAGGTTGGAGAACAACAGTTTCAGGAGTAGTTTCAGGGGCAGTATCAGGACAGTGGCGTCTGCACCCCCGTCCTGAACATTTTCACTCAGATTTTAACTCCGGGTATGCATTTACATTCTTTTCTTGTCCTTGTGTTTACTACTTTCCATTGTTTAATCTTAATTCTGCAATCTTGTTACTAGTTCATACTTGCACTCTAGGGCTAGTAGTTGAACTTGCATCATTTTGTCTATCATTTGCTACAAAGGAATAGAAATCGTAATAGGTATCCTGTGGCTCTCTCTTCTACAAAAAGAAGTAGCCAATTGTGTGATACCTCTAGGCTCTTTCGTATTCCGCAATGTGTGTCAAAAGGTAGGATTAGGACATGGTAGCCTAGTCCTTGCTTTTTCCCCTACACACTAGGTCATTTGAGACTTCTTGGTTTTATCTGGCCTTTTACCAGTGGTCGGTAACCCTATGATAGCTTAAGACTATCCTAATCACATCCTTGGGAAATTCAAGAATGCAGAGGATTTCAGTAAATCCTACAGTTTCAATGATTTTATGTTCCGGTTTCACATTTCTAGAATTATCACATATGACAATTTTATACATAGTTTTGATCTCTTCATCTCCCAATTCCTCTATGTTATAGTGGATGTAAATTTTGGGGTCTTTAGCATAAACAACTCCTTTTGGTATTTGTGAGAAAGCACCTATATTGTCATCTTTATTTGCTACTTCGGGAACTAGTTGAAATATGGGCCTAGGGTGTTTTATGACCTCGACTACAATAGGGTTTTCTATATATTCAAGTGTAGAGGTGGAAGCCATGATGATAAATACCTTTTTCTATCTTGGATGGATTGATTGCTTGAAGTGCTTTGCCTCTTTGCTTGAAATTCCTTAGCTCTACAAATTTCGTGCTCTACGAATGTTTGAAATCACGGTGAAATGAAATGGAGCCAAAACCACAAATTTATAGTGTTTATTTGTCATCTACCACATTTAATGCATGTCGGTTAAGTATTCACTTAACATTGTCTGTCGATAATGAAGTCATTTCCAACTTCTCATCTCTAACCGAGGGAATAATAGCACATGTGTCATGAGATTGCCAAACCCTCAAGGAAACTTTCTTCAATTTGATGAAGAACTTCTTGCCGGTGGAGCATCACTCTGTCCTGCTAGTGAAGCATTAATTGGTTCTACCGGTGGAGGAGTATTCCCAATAATTAGATCAGCTTTTCTAATCCATTGTTTTGAGAATTCTTGCTTAACCTCCTCAAATTTTTCTTTACCTTTCAAGCTAGCACTTTTGTTGTTTGTCGGTGATCCTTTACTTCTACAAAATTTTGCAATATGCCCAATCTTGTTACATGCATAACAAGTCATATTATTCTTCTGAATAGCTTTCCCATAACCTATGCCAGTTTGTGTTCTGCATTGATTAGATAAATATCCAAATCTTCCACAAACATAACATCTCACATTCATTCTACAATTTTCAGAATTGTGACCAACTTTGTTACATTTTGAACATTGACCGGTGGGTGTGTTGATATTCTGATAATTTCTAGATCTACATTCATTTTCTCTATGACCATACTTATTATAGTTAAAGCATTTTCCATTGAATTTATAAGCATTAGGTTTCCTTACCGGTTTGCTGTGATCCTGTGTGTTTGCAATACTGGAGCTTTGACCAACTTCAAAGCCAATTCCAGAAGTATCTCCTTTAGGTTTTTGATTCTTCAACAAGTTACCAAGTTCCTCTGAGCTTTTCTTGAATTTTTCTTTATGTTGATTTGCAGTTTCTAGTTCTCTTTCTAAGACTTCTTTCTGTCTCATCAGTTCATTGGAGTTATTCTAAGTGTGCATCAAATCTGTCTTTAATAAATCATTTTCATAGCTAAGTCTTGTGTTCTCATTTGCTACATCACTTAGTCTTCTGGTCAATTCTTCTTCATTCTTCTTCCTATCTTCAATCTCTTTACAAAATCTCATAGTCATATCCTACATCTTATTCTTTGTAGTTAAGTTCTCCAGTTTCAACTTACTTAACATATCATTAAGTGATTCATTTTCATCATTCTCATTTTGCATTTTTTCACAAAGTTCTCTTCTCTTATTTCTTGCAATAGTAAGATTCTCTTGAAGTGCCTGAATGATATCCTGAGCTACTTTTAGATCATCTTCTAGATTGATATTTTTCAATTTTACTGTATCATAGTCTGAGAGAGCTACTTCAAGTTGCTTCATCAGATTTTCCATCTTTACTGGTGTCAAGATCTTCCTCAAGCTGTTAGGCTTCTGAAAATAGAGGACCAAGCTTTGATACCAATTGTTAGGAATCCCACAGATACTGAGAGGGGGGGAGTGAATCAGTATCTAACCGGTAATTAGAATTTTTCAATTTAAAACATGCAGAACATATTATAACAGTGTACCGGTATGCAAGAAATAATGTAATAAACAAAATTAAAAACATCCACATGAAAAGCACACCATGACACAAGGATTTAACAAGGAAACCCGGTGTGGGAAAAACCTCGGTGAGATTTGTGACCCACAATATCCACTTACTAGCCAATAAGAGAATATTACTTACAAAAGGGGGCCTACACATGTAGGAAGGCCAATTGCCTAGAGCTCACTGCTCAATCGGAAGTCTCACTAACTTACAATGTGGATTATACAAATCCAATATCTTGTACTACTTTACAATAGCATCTATAATTCCTGATCCAGTACCGGTTTTTGCTTTATTCTTTACATAAAACCTTTAACCTATATTTCGCATAATAGGTCTGCCTAATATCTTCTTTTTCTTTGCTTCCATTACTTACCAAATGTCTACAATGATCTCTCTTATATATAAGAGTCATCTTACAACTTGCCAAGTCAGCTTACAAAGTTTTTACAATAATACACAAAATATAATATAACAAAAATCCTATCGGCCTCTGTGCCGGTATGCTTCCTTTCTCTGTGCCGGTGTAAAGTGTGATCTGTTGATGCCAGTGAACTATGTTGTTGGTGTAATGCCTTGCCGGTGCCATAGGATTGTTAGGTTGCCATCAATAACAAAACCTTCAATCACATACAATGTCTCATTGGAGTGTGCATATGCCAACAAAACATAGTGTTGGTATGAACTTATCAGCACATGTTGTTTGGGACTGTCATCACAAACATGATTTATTTATAGAGGATTGGAAGGACTCGATATTAGCCCATTTCCACTTTAGGTCGTTCCCCTCTCACTGTCCCCCTCAAGGCAGCTCAGGAAGGTAGTCCCTCTAAAAGGATTTAATTGCTTGAAAGTAAAGAAAGCATAAAAGAGGGGGTTTGGCTTTTTGGTCACCCAATTAAGGGGAGAGCATATACCTACTGCTTTTGAGACATGAAATACAAGTTTTCTTTTTATCCTTTTCAAAGCAATTATTGGCTAAGTCCTATTTGGAGATGTTGCTCCAACAAGCATGGTGTTCATTTTAGCCCTTTTAAAAGTCTATTTGCAACTATTTTAGAGAAAATACCGAAAATGCAAGTTGCATGGTGTCAATTCATCCTCTTAGTTAAACTAGATGAACAAGATATGATATATTACTTCCCAAATGAAGAATTTTAATTAGCTAGATGATAAAATGCATAAAATTTGCCTGAAATGCCATCCTACACATGCATGTTAGTAATCTGACAAATCTGATTTCTTGGACATTCGGACCTGCAAGAAAATTTTGTCAGTTTTATAAACAAAAATGCTAACCTAACATATGCACTATCTTTATCTTCAAAAGTGCTAACCTGCAGATCAAAAGTGCTAACTTAGACTAAAAAAGCATTGCTCTGTGGATACAAAAGCATGATTTCTTTGACATATGCACTAACCTATGATGCAAATGCATGAACCTGTGATGCAAATGTGCAAAATTTAAGACAAAAGTGCAAACCTATATGACATATGTGTTAACCTATGATGCAAATGCACATTTTTTTAGACAAAAGCGCTAACCTGCATGACATATGCGCTAACCTATGATGCAAATGCACTAACCTATCGAACAAAAGCACTGTCAAAATTCACACATGCATGAATCTGCATTACAAAAGCATTAATTCTACTTTTTGTGATATTTTTAAAGGTATATGTGAGGTCTATGAGCCCCATGGTGGGCGCCAAAATGTGTGAGCTTGAATTTCATCCTCAAAATGTTACCTGTAATAAGTTAGTTTCACAAAATACAAATGGAAATGCATATAGGAAATCCAAAATCCACCAATGAAACTACATGAAATACATACTAAAATAAAACATTATTTTACCTTCATGGCTTATGTCTCATTGTGTCCTAACTTCACTATTCCTAGT
This sequence comes from Cryptomeria japonica, assembly GCF_030272615.1. Classification (NCBI taxonomy): domain Eukaryota; kingdom Viridiplantae; phylum Streptophyta; class Pinopsida; order Cupressales; family Cupressaceae; genus Cryptomeria; species Cryptomeria japonica. Next base: position 811,709,958 of record NC_081411.1, read on the forward strand.
TGCAAATGGTGTGCTCTCAGACAATGCACTAATAGCTTCCAACATGGCATATGAAGAATGGACTGATAACTTGTAGTTAACTGACACTATGATATGCAAATACTACATGGTTATGCTAAAGTGATTATGCTAAAATGCTATATGATATTTTCTATTACTATTTGCTATTTTCTTCAAAAACTCACAGATGAATATGATCAATTTGAAGACTAACTTGAAGATTAACTCTCTCAACTGGAGCTCTTGATTTTATAGACAAGTGTCACTCATCTCACCTTGAATGGGTTGCTGACTGAGAGAATCTAGGGATGGTTGGAGAAGATTTAGGAATGAGAGGACAAGTGGACTCAAGTCCTTCCTAAGATGTAGGGGGGGTTGGAGAAAATATAGGAAATGGTTACGAAATATGTGTACATACACAATTTTCATTAATTTTGGAGGTTGAAGATAAATGATGAATTAATATTTAAGAAATATTAATTTCGTTAGCCACATGTTTGATGAGTTGGCAAAGGGAAGATGAAGTGGAGATGGAAGGGTGAGTTGGATAAGGGATTAAATAATTTAGAAATTATTTAATATTTGAGACTATAGGATAGGAGAATGACTATTAAATATTGGATATTTAATTGTTTGGAGGAGATAATTACATATTAGATATTTAATTAACTTGGTTAGAGGAATAATTAAATATTAGATATTTAATTAATTAGAAGAATAGAATAGATGAATTAATTAATAAAATATTAATTAATAGAGAGACAAGAAAATGAATTAAATAAATTAATCTTTTCAAATTAACTATTTAATATAAGAATAATTATTAAATAAATATTAAATATTTATTTAATTGCTCATAACCAATTTTAGGTGTATACACCCATCATGGTTTTTCCCCTTATAGGGTTTCCACGTCAAAATATTTGTGTTATGTGATGTGGATGTTGTTTCTCTTTCTATTTCATGCATTCAGTTTCACCAGTATTGATATTAACTATTAATCTATCAACCGACAATAAGTTTGGTTTATCGACATTAAGTATCAAGTTTGATTAAGTCATAATTGAGTTGAAATGCATTGACAGCTAATTCATCCCCTCCACCTCTCAGTTGCCTTCTGGTTCCTAACAATTGGTATCAGAGCCAAGTTCTCTTTTTGCAGAAGCCTAACAGCTTGAGGAGATCCTATGGCAACTAAGATTTTCAAGAAGGACAATCCTAAACTTGATGGAACTAACTATGGTATATGGAAGATTAGAATGGAGACACATTTGAATTGAATTGGAAGAGACATATAGGAAGTTACAAAGAATGGCTATGTTGGTCCTACTCTGAATCAACCTAATCCACCAACATTGGGTAAAGATCAAGAAAATGATTGCAAAGCAAGAGAAGCACTTTTGAGCATATTATCAGATTAGAAAATCACGTGATTATCAGACCGATCTACTGCTAAAGCTATTCGGGATAAATTGGAGACATTGAATGAAGGAGATACCACTGTCAAAATTGTAAAGCTGGAATGTTACCGGGTCAGGTATGAAAATTTGAAAATGGAAGAAGATGAAAGAATTTCTTCTTTTATGGAAAGAGTTAATGAAATTGTTTTAGGAATACAGTGTTGTGGAGGATCCTTAAGTGAAGATGAAATTGTTTCTAAAGTTTTAAGATCCTTGACACCGGCATACAAAATGAAAGTAAGTACTATTAATGAGTTGAGAACAATGCCTAATACATCAGTATCTAGAGATACCTTGGTTGGAAAACTTTCAACATTTGGTCTTGTCGCTACAATTAAGACATATTTAGCCTTTAGAGCATCATCATCTATAGCATCATCATCATAATTTGACAAATCTGATTGGAAAGAACTGCCTGCAAAAGAACTTGAAGATATCAGGAGGAAAATGAAGAACTGGAAGAACTTGAAGCACTATTTGCAAGGAAAATGCTTAAAGGTCCAGTTGGAAGTAAGTATGAAGGTAAAGCACTAATTAAATGTTCTAATTGCAATAAAGTTGGTAATATAGCACTAGATGTCCTGATAGACATGCAAGATTGAGAGAGGAAGCTTAAAAAACATATAAGCCTAACACTAAATATCAGAGATATAGATTTAAGAAAAATAGAGATAAATCTTATTACTATGTTGATGAAGGAGTTACTAATGATTCTGATGAAGAACCGATAGAAAATGGATGGGATTTTGTTGCAATAAAAAAAGATCAACCAACACCTATTGTTCCACTGGTAGAGTAGGCCCTGGTAGCTAAAATTGAAGAAAAAGATGAATGGATCATTGATAGTGGATGTTCACATCATATGGCTGGTGATAAGAGTAAATTCTTATCTTTTTCAGGAATATAATGGAGGTCTAGTAAGATTTGGCGATGATAAAGCTTGTTTAATCAAAGGAAAAGGCACTATATCTTTGGATGGTAAGCACAATACTGACAATGTTTATTATGTTGAAGGTTTGAAGCATAATCTTTTGAGTGTTGGTCAATTAGCTGAAAGGGGATTTCAGTTACAATTCAAGAATGGTAAATGCAAAATCATGAACAAAACTGGATTGGAGATTGCAACCAGTAATCAGACTAAATGTAATATCTTTCATTTGAATAACAATGATAAGACATTCTTGATTGCACATATTGATGAAAGTTGGTTATGGCATAAGAGACTTTGTCATGTGAATTTTGACTACATTGTAAAGATTAGTTCAACTAAGGTAGTAAGGGATTTACCTAAGATTGTGAAACCTCATAATCTGGTGTGTAATGAATGCCAAATAGGAAAGCAAGTTAGAACAACTTTTAAGAGTATTTCTGAGAAATCTAATAATGTTCTTGATTTAATTCATACTAACTTGTGGGGTCTGACAAGAATAGGAAGTCTACAAGGAGATAGATACTTTATGCTAATTATTGATGATTATTCTAGAATGTGTTGGGTTACTTTTCTCAGGGAGAACTCAAAAGATTTTGGAAAATTCAAATTATTCAAGGCAGTGATAGAAAATGAAACCGGCAAGAAAATCAAATATTTGAGGTCTAATCAAGGAGGAGAATTTATATCTAAGGAATTTAATACATTCTATGAAGTGAATGGAATTAGAAGACAACTATCATTACCCTAGACACGTCAGCAAAATGGAATTGTGGAAAGGAAGAACAAAACTATTCTGGAAGAAGCTATAAGCATGATATTGGAAGCAAATCTACCTCATGTGTACTAGAGGGAAGCAATGAATACAACAGTTTACACTTTCAACAGAATTCACATCAAAGGTGAAATCGATAAGACCCCTTATGAACTATGTTTTGGTAATACTCCTACTCTTAAATACTTCAGAATATTTGGAAGCAAATGCTATATTAGGAGAGATGAGTATGTTGGTAAATTTGATCCTAGAAGTGATGAAGGAATATTTCTTGGTTATTCATCTAAGAGTAAGGCATATAGATGTTTTAATAAAAGATAGCAGAAGATCATTGAAAGTGCTAATGTGAAGATAGATGAACACTTTAGAGGAAATTCAAGGTCTGTAGATTCTGAACCAACAATTGAGATGATCATAAATGAACCAATACAGAGTGCATCAGTACAGAATGTGGATCCAGTCACACCGGCATCATCAGAGAATTCCACAGTGGCTGAAGAACAACAACATGTGAATAAACCCAGGTATGTAAGACTGAATCATTCAGAAAATCAGATAATTGGGAATAAGTATCAAGGTGTTATGAGAAGAGGAAGACTGGCGAATTAAGAGGTATGCTTAATTTCTCAAATTGAACTAGCATCTGTTATTGAAGCATGTCAAGATGAACATTGGATTAAAGCAATGGAAGATGAATTAGAACAAATTGAAAAGAACAATACATGGACATTAGTTCCCCAGCCTAAAGACAAAAATATAATTAGAACTAAATGGGTATTTAGAAATAAACTTAATGAAGATGGTAAGGTAATTAGGAACAAAGCAAGATTAGTGTGTAAAGGATATTCACAGAAAGAGGGAATTGATTATAATGAAACCTTTGCACTGATAGCTAGAATTGAGGCAGTTAGATTATTTCTTGCATTTGTAACTCATAATAATGATAAAGTATATCAGATGGATGTAAAATGTGCATTTCTAAATGGTGATCTTGAAGAGGAAGTTTACATTGAACAACCTAAAGGATTTTCATTGACAAATGTTAAAGATATGGTTTGTAGATTAAGGAAAGCTTTGTATGGATTGAAGCAAGCTCCTAGAGCTTGGTATGCTAGATTGGACAAATATATTTTGAAGCTTGGTTACACTAAAGGTAATACTGACAACAACTTATATTTCAAAGTGACTAATGATGACATCTTGGTTATTGAATTTTTTGTTGATGATATCATTTTTGGAGAAGAAGATGGATTGTGTAATGACTTTGCTAACAAGATGTAGGAAGAAATTGAAATGTCTATGATTGGGGAGATTAAATTCTTTTAGGATTGTGAATTTCACAAACTAATAAAGGTATATTCATATGTCAAAAAAAATACTTGAAGGAACTACTAAAGAAATTTGGTATGAAAAACTCTAAAATGGTAAGTACTCCTGTGACTACAACTGATAAATTAACATTGAAGGATGATTCAACTCCTATTAATCTGACAAGATACAAATATATGATTGGAGGTTTACTGTATTTGACACAAAAAAGACCTGATATAATGAATGCAGTATGTATTGTTTCAAGATTTCAGAGGAATCCTAAAGAAAATCATGAATCAGTAGTAAAAAGGATTTTTCGATATCTACAAGGCACAACAAATCTTGGTTTATGGTATCCTAAAGATGAAAATTTTGATTTATGTGCATACACCAATGGAAATTGGGCAAGAGATGTAGATGATAAAAAGAGTACCACTAGCGGTGCATTCTTTCTTGGTAGCAGATTGATTTCATGGACAAGAAAGAAGTAGAGTTGTAAATCATTATCAACAATAGAATCAGAATATATTGCATCAACAACTAATTGTACTCAGATATTATGGATTAAGAAAACTAATTGTACTCAGGTATTATGGATTAAGAAAATGTTGAAGGACATTAAAGTAAAATGCAAAGAACCTATAATCATTTATTGTGATAATTCAGCAGCAATTGAAATATCAAAGAATCTGGTATTTCACTCTAAGACTAAGCATATTTCTACCAAATATAACTTTCTGAAAGAGAATGTTGAAGCAAAAGAAGTAAGATTGGTTTATGTGAATACTAAAGAGTGGATTGCAGATATCTTTACAAAGCCTTTTCCTAAGGGAACTTTTGAATATCTCAGAGAGAAACTTGGGGTAATACCCTCACCGGTAGAGACTTGGACAGTTAAAGTTTGGCATCAAACCAATAGAAACTAAAAAGAGAAATATTTTTTTTGGCTTTGATGGAGGAGAGCTACTTCTTAGGGGGAGTAGTTGGTTGTATGTTCTAGTATTTTTTTATTGCTTTGGCATTTGATGTCAAAGTGGGGGAGAGATCTATGGAAAAACATTCTTGGGAGAGAGATCTATGAGACATTATTCATTGGGGGAGAGATATATACTCTTTGTATTTGTATTTTAATTTTTGGTATTGATCTATTCTGGAGATTGTTGGTTTTTGGTTTTTGGCATTTTGTTTTGGCACTTAGATGTTTTTCCATCTAGTGTTGCCATCAATGCCAAAGGGGGATATTGTTGGTATTATGGATGTGTTGTATTAGTTTTTTCATTGATGTCAACACTTGTCTTTCTAGAGATATACATTGTTGATTTGGCACTATAGTTATATTGGTTTACTATTGAACCGACACATTGTGTTCACCGGCAAGTTCAGTGACTTATGCATAGTCACTGGTATATTGTTCACCGACATAGATGATGAATTGTTATCATCTGGAGATCAATTCATTATGTCAAAGACATGGTTTGGATACTTGGTTTTGGTGTTTTGGTTATTGGTCTAATCGGGTTGACATATTTGATGTTACCAAAAGATTGGTCTAGGTTATCGACCGGTATGCATTATCTATTCCAGATTAACACAACACATTATGGAGATGATTTATTGATTGAATATTGTTGTAAATATATTGAGCTGACATGATGCATCACATCAAGACTTATTTGTAATTTATTTTATTGTAATATTCTTAGTGAGCCGACCTACACATTTGGTCTTAGGTTTTGTATATATGTAAGATCTCATTTGTGAGATGTGATATGGTATGTAAGGTTATGATATGGTATTATAACATGGTATGTGAGAATATTGAAGATCATATGAGCAGACCATAGAGAAGGTTCAAGGATGGTTTGAAGGTGTTTTTCAAAGCTTAACTGGTATTGAATCCAACATTGGAGATGTTATTTTGTGCATTACATTATTCTAGGAATTAACCATCCTATTGTAGTCAATGTGACTCCCATTTGAGCAGTGTTCTCTAGGTGGTTGGCTTTTTTACATGTGTAGACCCCATTTGTATACACGTACTATCTACAGTAGTATCATCTGATTGTGGGTAAGGTTTCCCATCGTGGTTTTTCCCCTTACAGGGTTTCCATGTCAAAATCTTTGTGTTATGTGTTGTGGATGTTGTTTCTCTTTCTGTTTCATGCATTATGTTTCATCGATATTGATATTAATTGTTAATCTGTCAACCAGCAATAAGCTTGGTTTACTGGCATTAAGTATCGAGTTTGATTAAGTCATAATTGGGTTGAAATTCATTGACAACTGATTAACCCCTCCCCTCTCAGTTGGCTTCTAGTTCCTAACATGATTTGGTGTATTTTGTATATGAGAGGGTGTGTGATTATTTGGTTTAGATAAACTTATAAAGCACTGAGAGGGGGGAGTGAATCAGTGATAGCAAAAACAATAACACTTTAATCCCAGACAGGTAAAAACATTTAACTAGTTTACTTAAGACTTTGCATGCAATCTAAAGTGTTATAAAAGCATTCACAACAAGTAAAACATTCACATATCATAAGTATTTATACGTGGAAAACCCAACTGGGAAAAACCATGGTGAGATGGAACTCACAAGTTAACTATCTATAGAAATAGGTAACTGGTCGGTTAAGGTCTACCAATGCTCTATTAGGAGTAGATCTTGTTAAAGATCCCAAGCCCTCTTAGGAGCTATACCTGGTTAAAGGTAACCTCAGTGGAGGATTTAGATCCAAGTTAATGAATCACCTTGCTAGAGGATTTCTATAATGAAGCTTGTTAGAGCTTACCCAGTTGGGGGATTTAAACTAATGTAGTGATTAGAAAACAATAGGTAGTATGATCTAGGAATAGCACATTTTGCTTGTTTAGATCCCTTTTTTCTCACTCATTACTACATCACTGACATACTTTGTGACTCCTTCAAAAAATCACATAAACTCTAACTCATAACATAACTTGCATCTCCTATATGACAATAACTCATCACAATGTCTTTTTATATACATTAGATTTCATGTCGGCTCCTGAACCTCAACACAATTTCCTAGGTTCAGTGAATCTGGACAAACTTCCTTAAAACATCACAAATCACTGCCAAAAATGTTGGTTGGTGGTAACACATCACGACAGGTGATAACTCATCACACAATCTGGGAAACTGGTTGGAACACCGATACCGGTTGAGTGTTGACTACTTCAAACTCACAGATCAATTGTCTCCATGCACCTCCTTGTCTCTCTCTGCTACATCTTGAAACTTGTAACAATGGAATTGACCAAAACCGACTGTCTTAACTGCATATACTGGTTGTCTACATATACCAGTTTAGACATCCTCATACTGGTTAGACTTACTCTATAAATATGATACAAGTTTGACCTAACTAAGACAATCAAAACATATGTGTGCCATCAATGACAATACATAAAGTCATCAGATACAAAAAGCATCATCATTCCAATGTTCCCCCCCTTTGGCATTGATGGCAACACTTAGGAAAATTTTGTCAACTAAGTGTTCTTACAACAATGTACAGACTCCCTCTTAATAGTACATACAAATTTTTCACCTCTTAAACTAATTCTACTCCCCCTTTGGCAACAATGCCAAACAAAAAAGTAAAATACATATATTACATCAAAATTTGTCATCAAAAACTACATATATATATATATAATTATAAGAGTTTTTAAATCTTTACAATGTAATTCTTGAGAAAATGTCACCGAAATGAATCTTCAACTATTCAAGGTCATTATCCCATGTTTCTAGCAATGTCTCAATGATCTGAAGATGTGTCAAAATTTGTACAACAAATTCTTCCATAGAATCAATAGTGCTCATCTCTAGGGTAGCCAAAACTGCTTTAAAATACTTGTATGCCCTCTGTAGGATTTCAACTTTTGGAATTAGCTGATTCTTCATCTCCTTCAAGGATCTTATCCGCTTCACCTATTCAAAATCATAAACTTCTAATAGGTGTTGTAGGGCATCAACAAATTTACCAAAATTTAAAGCAGAATCCTATACTAGGATGTATGCATCACTTATCCTCACAAGTTCCTTCTCTGTATCTTCTCTCTTTTTCTTCAAATCAGAACAAAATAGTGAAACTTTAGATATAGTAGCCAAAATTTTACCTCCAGTTTCTATACCAGTTCGTAATAGATCTTTGTTCATTGTTAAAGCAATCTTGCCTTTATCAATTTTTTGGAATCAGCTGCTCTCCCCTTTTCTTCCTATAATCTTTTTTTGCTAAGGCATGAGTTGCCTCTTCAAGTGATTTTAGTTGTTCACTAAAATCAACAAATAACTATCCAAGCTTAGAAATAGGGGCAGATAAATTACCAGTATCATTCTCTGATAGGAGACTTGACAAAATGTTAATAGTAGTCTAAATAGTCTCTGCTTCTTTTCACTGCTCTTTCAACCTCTTCTTTTGTGCTCCAGATTGCATAACAGTAGCAATCTCCATCAGTTCAGATGCACTCAAATTGTCCATATCTATAGGGCCTTTTATGTTGATTGAGTCATCATCATCATCATCGTCAGTTTTCTTCTTCTCCTTTTCTTTCTCCTCTTCATCCTTTTTCTCTTCTACCTTCTTCTTTCTTTTCTCTTTCTTTGTTTGTTCCTCTTGTGTGGTTGTAGTGACTGGTGGCAATTGACTTTCAACAATATGATCCTTTACTGGTGGTGGTTGTATGTCCATACTTTGTTTTATAACCGGTGCTTCCTCTTCTATTTGTTCACCAACAATATCCGATTGTTGTTATGTTTCCTTAATCTGTTCAATGTCATTACTGGTTGTATCAATAGTATCCTGAATTTCTTCAGTTTCATCAACAAATAATATGACCAGTGAAAAACTTGTGTCATATTTATTCTTGACATGGTAGACTACATCCGGTGTGTAATTATTTCTTCATTATTTAGCTCTGGTGGAGCTCCAGTCTCAGTATGATTAGGTATATTATGATAGGCCTTCAATTTCTCATTCATCTTCTGAATATCTTGTGCAATTTGATGAGTATCATATTCAACTATCTGAATCTTACCATCCAATAGTCTCAGTCTCCTTGTTTTAGAATGGAGTTGTCCTTTATATTTAGCAAGCATTGCTAATAATTCTTCACGAGACAACTCAGGAAAATATTGAACAAAAATTCTATGAATAATCTCTTGGTCCTGATCTATAATCAACTTCCATTTATTTTCAAGAATTAAATATAAAGAATCAGAAATGTTCTTTTGAATATCTTGTGGTTATCGGTTATATGGACACAGGTAATTGATTACCTCTTGAACCACTTCTTGTTTTTGACCTTCATCAAAGGAATCAAAATGTTCTTTTACATTATGAAATCAGTTTCTCCTTAATGTTTTTAGAGTCCTCTCAAAATCACTCATTGCTTTGAAAGGTGTAACATCAATAGGAGTACTTTGTTTGGGAATTTCTCCTACTTGTTTAGATTTCTTACCAATTACCTTCATCTTCTTTGATTCTTCTTCAGGTTTAGTTTGTTGGCAAATGCACACTCCAATGAGAAATTATAGGTGATTGAAGGTATTGTCATTGATGGCAACCTTACAATCATATGATACTGGCAAGCATCGGCACCGACAGACTCTACACCGGCATACAGTTCACAGACACTGAAAATATTGATTACCGGCACCATGGCCGATAGGAATTTTGTTTAATTATATTTTGTATTTAATTGTAAAATCTTTTTGTAAGACAACATGGATGATTGTAATAAGACTCATATAAGTATGAGATCTTATAGATCATTTGGGAAGTGGATATGATTAGATTGTTGTAGACCTAATGTGTGAATTGTAAGGCAGATTTTGGATAAGGGTTTATGATAATTACAGAGCTTAAACTAGTACTCAACCTAGCATAGCAGATGCTAATCTAAAGCAGTACATGACATTGGATTTGTACAATCCATTTTTGTAAGTCAGTGAGACTTGTTTTGTAACCGAGCAGTGAGCTCTAGGCACTTGGCCTTACTACATGTGTAGGCCCCTATTGTAATAGTAATATTCTCTTATTGGCCAGTAAGTGAATATTGTGGGTCACAAATCCCACCGAGGTTTTTCCCACACCAGGTTTCCTCATTAAAATATTGTGTTATGGTGTGTCTTTCATGTTGTGCTTATTGTTCTTATTTACTGCATTAATTTTGGTTTATCGGTACACAGTTTTGGAATGCTTTTCATATAATAAGTTCAGAAAATACACCAACCAGTCAGATACTGATTCACCCCCCCCCGCTCTCAGTATCTTTGGGAATCCTAACAATTGGTATCAGAGCTTGGTCCTCAATTTTCAAAAGCCTAATAGCTTGAGGAAGATTCTAACACTAGTAGAGATAGAAAATTTGTGAAAGCAATTGGAAACAGCTCTTTCAGACTATGATGCAGAAAAAGTGAAGAATATCAAACTTGAAGATGATGTGAAGGCTACACAGGATATCATTCAAGGACTTCAAGAGAATCTCACTATTGCAAGAAACAAGAGAAGAGAACTTTGTGAAAAGATGCAGAATGATGATGATGGAAACTTATCAAATGTAAGTAAATTGTATGATACTTTTACAAATGAGGAGAAAGAAAGCATAGAAAATAGTATCATCTTACACCTAGATATTTATAAGAAATTTTTGATAGAGGTTGTACATGATTTTCCTAGTGATCTATATAGGTGGCTTGATGCTAAAAGGTTAGCCATTATGGAACTAGACAAGAAAATCAAGATTGAGAAATTGCTAGTTGTTCATCCTATAAAATTAGTTGAAGAAATTGATGAACTGATCAGTCAAGCAAATAGGACAGTCTTTTCTACTGGTCACCGGCATGTAGCATTAATGGCAGGAAGAGTAAATGAGATATCAAAGGACACATTAGATAAGTGGGACATATTTTTTATAGAGAAAGAAAAATAGGAAGAACTTAAGAAACCAAAGACTATCAAGGTATACCAAAAGGATAAGTACAAAGGATAAGGAAAAAGGAAAAGGCAAAGTAGGTGAACCACCAAATATAAAAGTGACAGATATTTTGCCACCACCTTTAGTTACTCCACTGGTACTAACTGATAGTTCACCAGCTACTGAGAATGTGGAGACTCCACATGAGGATATGAATCCTGATTCTAAGGTGTTATACACAATGAACATTGACACTCAAGAAGTCAATATTGTGGTGGATAAGGAATCAACTAAGAAGACAGATGTGACAATTGAGCCACTAGAAGAAAATGTTGAAGTTGGAAACATTGGAATTGGGGAACAACAACAAATTGAAGGATCAAATGATCCCCTGGACACTAGAAAGGCAGAGACCATAGATGTGCATACTGATGCATCTACTGAGCCATCAACAACTACTGAAACTGAAAAAACCAACTAAGTCACCGGCAGTGGACAACACAGAGGTAAACAAAGAAAAACCGGTAGTGGACACTACAGTGAAATCATCAGGATTACAAATAGAGAAAACATCAGAGAAATGGGCTCTTGCTAAGGAAAACATAGAGAAATAGGTAGAGAAACAGGCTCCTTCTTAGGTACCTACTCAGACTGTACCATCGACCTCATCTGAAAAGCCCAAGCCTTTGGTAGTGGAAATGCAAACTCAAATAGATCCTCTAGAGAAAGAGGAAAGCAAAGCTATCACTACAATCGGCGAACTAAAGATTGTGAGAATAGTTGGACAGTCATCTAGCACATTAATGACTTAATTCAAGCCAACAAATATAACAAAGGTACTCTTGGATTCAATAAAGAAAATAACAGAGTGTAATGCACAAGCTTATAAGGCTATAGATGACACTTTACCAATTTTGAAGATGATAGTGATAGTTCTGATACTTAATATAAGTACAGATCCAATAGCTAACAAGATGAGAGGGGGGGGTGAATCATACAAACTTAATCTTCCATAAAAAAAACAAATTCAACCTCGATAACATATACTTCAATAATATAACCAAAACTGCTAAACATGCAAACTCAAAAGCATATAAACATCATAACACTCATAACACCAGATTTAACATGGAAACCCAAATAGGGAAAAACAACTGTGGGATTTTGGAGCCACTAAGAAATATACTCTTCTAGAGTATGCTCGGTTAAAGGAAAATCCTATTAAAGATTACAAACACATTGCTAGATGTGACCCGGTTAAGGGATTTCCCTCAGATTTATTAGGATCTTCACCTTGTTAGAAGTGACCTTGTTAAAGGATTTCAAACACTCAATCAAAATGTCACCTTGCTAGAGGGTTTTACAAATAAGAGTGTTATGTCCACTTGGTTAAGAGATTTTCTGTCACTTCACAAAATAACAGTAATAAAATTCTATCTACAACTTCAAATCTAAAATGCTAAAGCAGATTCTTATTTGCTCAATACAATAGGACTTATCTTGTCCATCTGATGGGCTCTATACTCTGTTATTCAAATAGGTCTTCAAGCTTTTGTGCTTAGTAATCACTATGTAGCATCCCTGTGCATACATTTGCCTACATACATTGTTTATCAATAGTTCCTTATTTATAAACAATTTGCTGACTGCTTAATCTCCTTGATCACATTTCCCATGATCAATCATAGCCATCAGATCTTCAAACTTTGACTAGGTTCAATGTATCCTTCGATCTTAAAAACATTTTATCCCACCTTGGAACTTGCATACATTTCTTGGAACTTGTGCTAGGGTATTGTGGTTCAATCTGAGCTGTAGATCTTCCTGTTGATTTTCCTTTGCCATAGATTCTTTAACAAACTTCATGCATGACATACCAATCATTTAATCATAGCCAGCTCATCAGATTCCTTCATTAAATAATGCTTTTATTCATTAAATGCATTATGTTACTACATGGTTGCAACTCGGTAAATACTAAACTTCACTCGGTAGACATTCTGCCTTCATTAACTGATAGTGATAACCTTAGGGTTTACCGACTAGGTTCCTTAGAGTTTACCGACTAGGTTCTTTGCTCGGTAACATAGTATAGTATTAACCTTACAATCAATAACATATGTAGGATATCAAAACAATCTAAACATCATGATCTCATCATTGTCTAACTCGGTAATTGTTGCCCATTGAATAACTTATTCCTCCCCTTATTCATCACATTCTTTCTGTGTCTTTTACCGACATCTTTATACTCATCAAATCATACTTTTTAAGATATGGCAACATCATACTGAATTAGAAAATCAATTTCTTGACATCAATGACAAAATAATAATATTAAGACAGTAAACATCCTTAATTAGTTAAATCCATAATCATCAACAACCTTCTCAATATCCTTATTGAAATGCCAACAATCTCTCCTTGTCTATTATAATGCCAACAATCTCTCCTTGTCTATTATAATGCCAACAATCTCCCCCTTTGGCATTGATGGCAAAACCAAATTGATTTGACCTAATTGATTCAGATTGCTATGAGATTCTGAAATGCTAAAATGCTCTCCCCCTATCATCAGTCTTCTCCCCCATACATTAGTATCCACTACTTTTCTCTAGTCTTCTCCCCCTTTGACAACAATGCCAAAAAGTAAAGAACTAAAACATAATTTCTTCCTGTATGAAGTGATTTCCTGCTATTATGTCAACTTAGTCTCAGTCAGAGCATTTTGTCTACAATTCTTGTTCCCTGTATTGTTTCCTGCACACCTTTAGAAAACATCCTAAAGTGTGTAAATCAACATCAACTCCTAAAAGATATTCTGTAGAGTCATCGAATTGATGCTTTCATCAAACTCGGTTAGTGAATGAAAGATAGGGGTAGGACCCTAACTTACTTCTGAGATACTGAAAAGTGTCCCTTGGCAGTGGCTTGGTGAAGATATCTGCTATTTGTTCCTTTGTACTAACATACTCCAACACCACTTTCTTCTCTTGAGCTTCTTCTCTAAGATAATGATATTTGATAGAGATGTGCTTTGTCTTAGAGTGCATAACTGGATTTTTTGAAATGTTAATGGCACTAGTATTGTCATAGAATATAGTTACTAGCTTGGTAACTTTCTCATTTATACCATCCAATAGTTGTTTGATCCATGTTATGTTGGTACAATTCAATGTTGCAACAATGTATTCAGCTTCTGTTGTTGACTGTGAAACACACCCTTGTTTCTTGCTAAGCCAACTCACTAGTCTTTCTCCTAAAAATAAAGCTCCTCCACTTGTGCTTTTCCTGTCATCAATGTTGCTTGCCCAATCAGCATCATTATAAACTTTTAAATCAAAGTCATTTCCTTTCTGATATACTAAGCCATAATCCTCAGTGCCTTTCAAGAATCTGAAAATTCTCTTGATTGTTGTCATGTGTGTTTCCTTAGGATCTGCAGAGAATCTTGCAACTATACCTACTGCATGTGCTATATCTAGCCTGCTGTGAACAACACATTGTAGCTTTCCAATCATGGATTGGTAGAGTGTCTCATCAATAGATGTAGATTCATCATTCTTTGATAGTTTATAGTTGGTAGTCATAGGAGTACTTACTAGTTTTGAATCCTCCATTCCAAATTTCTTCAAGATTTCCTTTATGTACTTGAATTGAGCAATGCAAATCTCATTTTTCATTTGCAGTATCTGTAAACCTATAATATACTTTATCTCACCGATTAATGACATCTCAAATTCTTTGCTCATTTCATTTCCAAAGTTCTTGCATAAAGAGTCATTTCCACAAAAGATAATATCATCAACAAATATGGTTGATATTAGTATTCCATTTTCATCATTCTTCATGTACATATTGTTGATTTCACTTGTTCTTATAAAACCAATCTTGATTAAATAAGAGTGCAATCTTTCATACCATGCTCTAGGTGCTTGTTTCAAACCATATAAAGCTTTGTTAAATTTACATACCTAATCTTTATCTTGTCTTCAATAAATCCTTCAGGTTGTTCAATAAAAACTTCTTCTAATATACCATTCAGAAATACAGATTTGACATCCATTTGAGATACCTTGAAATTATTGTAAGCAACATATGCCAACAATGTTCTTACTCCTTCAAGTCTTGCCACAGGTGCAAAAGTCTCACCATAATCAATTCCTTCTTCTAGGGCATAACTTTTGCAAACTAGTCTTGCTTTATTTCAAATGACCTCACCTTTTTCATTCAGCTTGTTTCTGAAAATCTACTTTGTACCGATTACATTTTTGTCCTTCGGTCTTGGGACCAGTGTCCATGTGTCATTCTTCTTGATTTGATCAATCTCTTCTGTCATAGCTTTTATCCAATCTTCACTGCTAAATGCCTCTTTCACTATCCTCAGTTCAAATTTAGATATCAGACATGTGTTCTATCTCAGTTTGTTCCTTGTCATTATTAGATCATCCTTATCTCCTATAATCTAACTTGATGCATGATGTCCTCTGACATACTTGGCTAATACAAGCTCAGTAGGCTCTGTATGATCTTCTTCATCACTCGGTAACTGGATATTTTCTTCATTTGCTTTTGCAGTTTTCTTGGTAGGACTTGTCGGTTGAACATAGACAAATTCATCATAATCTTCTGGTTCTTTGGAGTTTCCTTCATCATTTCTGTCAGCAAATTCATCAAATTTCACATTTGCACTTTCTACTATTTTGTTAGATGATTTGATCAGACATTTAAATGCTTTACTTCTAGAAGAATAACCAAGAAATATTCCTTCTTCACTTTTCTAATCAAACTTGCCATTTCTATCATCCTTGTGTACATAGCATCTACTTCCAAAGATTTTAAAATAACTTACATTAGGTTTCTTGTCATACCATATTTCATATGGTGTCTTCAAAGTTCCTTTCTTCAGTTGTACTTGGTTCAGGGTGTAAACTATTGTGCTTATTTCTTCTCTCCAAAATGTTTGTGGCACTTTCTTTTCAATCATCAGGGTTCTGGCACAATCCACAATAGATCTGTTTCTTCTCTTAGTTATTCCATTTTGTTGTGGAGTTCTTGATGCAGAGACTTGTCTTTTAATACCATGATCATTGCAGAATAAGTTGAACTCATTAGATGTGAACTCTCATCCTCTGTCTGATCTAAGACATTTCAGTTGTCTTCCTATTTCATTTTCAACTCTTGCCTTGTACCATTTAAACATTTGAAAAGCTTCTAATTTTTCTTTTAAAAACATAACTGACATCATCCTTGAGTAATCATCTATAAATAATATGAAATATTTATCACCATAATAACTTTGAACTTTCATAGGACCACAAAGATCAGTGTGCACAAGATCTAAAATTCCCTTTGAAATGTAGGACTTACTTGTAAAGCTTGATCTTGTCATTTTACCCATCTGGCCTCCTTGACACATAGCATTCTCAGGCTTTTCCAAACTCGGTAGACCTCTTACTCAGTGCTTCTTACTTATTTTGATCAGATTATCAAAATTTACATCACAAAACCTTTTATGCCATAACCAGGTATCATCTATCTTTGCATATAGACACTTGTTCCGAGTTGAGTGAAGGTGAAATGTGTTACCTTTTGTTTGTGTCCCAGTAGCAGCTAACTTTCCATGCTTGTCATTAACTTTGACAATTCCTTTCTGAAATTCTATTTGGTATCCTATATTGTTTACTTGTGCTACACTCAACAAATTGTATTTCAAACCTTCAACCCAATAAACATCATTGCATCTTGCATTGTCAAGAAGTGTTATAGATTCTTTACCTTTTACAAGACATGGTGCATCATTACCAAATCTTACATAGCCTCCATCATAGTCTTCTAACATAACAAACTTGTGTTTGTCACCTATCATGTGATGTTAGCATCCACTATCTATGATCCAAGAATCATTAGTATTTGTGTGAGATATTAGGGATTTTTCTTCATACCTTTCTTCATCTGATCCATCTTTGATAGCCACATAAACTACTTCCTCTGTATTAGTTTCATCTGATTTATCATCATTGGATTCCTCATCAGCAATTAAGCATGACTTTCTATCTCTTCTTCTGAAGTCTCGGTGCCCTTTGTAATGATTATCTTTCTGTCTGTCATCTCGGTAATCTCTCTTTTCAGTAGATTCTTTGTCAGGATTGTTAGAAGCTATATGTCCTATCTTATCACAATGGAAACATTTCAAGGTTAGTTTTCCTTTATACTTACCTTTGCCTCTTGGTAACCTTCTGGCTAATAGTGCTTCAAACTCTTCTTGCTTTTTGATTTCCTCATACAGTTTGTGTACTTCCTCCATGTTCTTGCGAAATCCTTCACTTGCTCCACTTTGATCCCCTTTAGTGTACTTACTCATTCTATCATTGTAATCATTAGATTCACTAATATGAAAAGAACTAAATGCAGATTCAACTTTATTTATTGATGACCCACTATTATCAAAGTTACTTAACTCAAATGCATGTAGCTTACCAATAGTGGCATATTGGGTACAGACCTTAATTCATTGATTGTAGAGACTCGGATTGCATAGGCTGGTAGAAGGGTTCTTAATAACTTACTTGTTATATCATTTTCTTCAATAGTTCCACCTGCTCCTTTGATTTGATTGACAATCTCCTTTAGTCTTGTACTATACTAGGTTATGTTCTCACCTTCATTCATCCTCCTAGATTCAAGTTGTCCTCTTAGACTATCCACTTTTTCTCTTTGAACATGTTCATCTCCACCATACACAGATATGAGCTTGTCCCACATTGCTTTTGCATCATTGCAGCCTTCTAGATCATTAAACTCTAAATAGGTCAATGTAGATGTTATTTCAATCATTACTTGAATATGTTCTTTCTTTGCTTTTATCTCTTCCATTGTCAATGGATAGGTGCTCGGTGTAATGAAATCATTCTCCATATAATATAAAACATATTCTCCAACTCCTGATAGGTGCAGCTTCATCCTTTTTTGCCATGTAGAGAAACTTGACTTGTTTAGCTTCGGTGCATCCCTCTTATACATCTTTAGATCTTTTCCTCAAGTACCTTTAAACTTTTCTTCCAGAGTCCAAAGCTCTGATACCAATTGATAGATCTGATACTTAATGTAAGTACAGATCTAATAGCTAACAAGATGAGAGGGGGGGGTGAATCATACAAACTTAATCTTCCATAAAAACAATAGATTCAACCTCGGTAACATATACTTCAATAATATAACCAAAACTACTAAACATGCAAACTCAAAAGCATATAAACATCATAACACTCATAACACCAGATTTAATGTGGAAACCCAAATAGGGAAAAACCACTGTGGGATTTCGGACCAACTAAGAAATATACTCTTCTAGAGTACGCTTGGTTAAAAGAAAATCTTGTTAAAGATTATAAACACAATTCTATATGTGACACGGTTAAGGGATTTCCCTTAGACCTGTTAGGGTCTTCATACTAAACTTCACTCGGTAGACATTCTACCTTCATTAACTGATAGCGATAACCTTAGGGTTTACCGACTAGGTTCCTTAGGGTTTATTGACTAGGTTCTTTGCTCGGTAACATAGTATAGTAGTAACCTTCCAATCAATAACATATGTAGGATATCAAAACAATCTAAACATCATGCTCTCATCATTGTCTAACTTGGTAATAGTTGCCCATTGAATAACTTATTCCTCCCCTTATTCATCACATTCTTTCTGTGTCTTTTACCGACATCTTTATACTCATCAAATCATACTTTTAAAGATATGGCAACATCATATTGAATTAAAAAATCAATTTCTTGACATCAATGACAAAATAATAATATTAAGACAGTAAACATCCTTAATCAGTTATATCCATAATCATCAACAACCTTCTCAATATCCTTATTGAAATGCCAACAATCTCTCCTTGTTTGTTATAATGCCAACAATCTCTCCTTGTCTATTATAATGCCAACAGATAGCTCCAAAGTACAACATAGATAATAAAGATTCTTTGAGCCAATTAGACACATTGTCTAAGTATATAACCGACAACCTAATAACATGGGACTAGATAAATGAAGGTACATTCAAAGGGAAAATGAATAAGGAGAAACAAAAATTCTTTGAGGAAACGGTGAAGAAGAATAAGGAACAAATGGAAACCTTATTACCAGAATTAGGAGGAACAATTTTGCATTTCAAGAAACTGTAGAGAGATACCTGCAAAACTGATATTTTGACAGAGGACATAGATTCATAGATCAGCAAAGCACAAAAAGAAATCAACAATATTTCTGACAAATTAATAGGAACATCAGATTCATTTTTGGAAGTTGAAAATAATATTGCAGTTCTTGAGGAAAAAATTGAAAAGTTAGAAAAAGATAAAGAAAAGATAAAGTTTAAGGCAAAGGATTTAAAATGCAAACTAGGCCCTAAACTGGATTACCTCATTTCTTTGAGAAAAGAAATTTTTGAGGCTCTGGTTCCAGGACTTAAGACACTGGAAGAGAAAATGCACATACTCACCAGTACAATTCAAAGAACTGAAGCGACATTAAAGGACAACGAGAAGGTCAGCGACAATCAAAATTTTGCATTGGCAGACATCTATCTGCTTGTAACCCACTGGTTACAAGGATCTAGGAAAGAACCACACTCCATTGATAGTGACTGACAACCTTTGTCATTGATGTAAAAGGGGGAGTAGTGGAGATGAGAAAAATGATCAGAAGAAAGACATCATCAGCTCAGGGGCAGCACACATTTTGGTAACACAGTTTTGACAAGTTCTTGCAGATTCTTTTTATGGACACCTTTTGGATTTTTCTCATGAGTGTTGCCATCAATGCCAAAGGGGGAGATCGCTGGAAAATGCACACTCCAATGAGAAATTATAGGTGATTGAAGGTATTGTCATTGATGGCAACCTTACAATCATATGATACTAGCAGGCACCGGCACCGACAAACTCTACACCGACATACAGTTCACCGGCACCGAAAAGAATTTTGTTTAATTATATTTTGTATTTAATTGTAAAATCTTTTTGTAAGACGACATGGCAAATTGTAATAAGACTCATATAAGTGTGAGATCTTGTACATCATTTAGGAAGTGGATATGGTTAGATTGTTGCAAACCTAATGTGTGAATTGTAAGGCAGATTTTGGATAAGGGTTTATGATTATTACAGAGCTTAAACTGATACTGAACCTGGCATAGAAGATGTTGATGTGAAGCAGTACCTGACATTGGAATTGTATAATCCATTTTTGTAAGTCAATGAGACTTCTTTTGTAACCGAGCAATGAGCTCTAGGCACTTGGCCTTCCTACATGTGCAGGCCCCTATTGTAATAGTAATATTCTCTTATTGGCCAGTAAGTGAATATTGTGGGTCACAAATCCCACAGAGGTTTTTCCCACACTGGGTTTCCTTGTTAAAATATTGTGTTATGGTGTGTCTTTAATGTTGTGCTTATTGTTCTTATTTACTACATTAATTTTGGTTTACCAGTACACAATTTTGGAATGCTTTTCATATAATAAGTTCAGAAAATACACCAACCAGTCATATACTGATTCACTGCCCCCTCTCAGTATCTTTGGGAATCCTAACATAGTTTCCTCGGATTCCTCTTGAAGGATGAGATGTCTTCCTCTTTTCCTCGTGACAGTGGGCTTCTAGGCATATACCTTAGGTACCGATTCCTTCTTGATTTGAATACTCCTTATTATTCTTGTACCGATAGACATAGAAGCTCCTTGATCTTATTTCTTCTTTTTCTCCTTCACACTACTGGGTTGTGCAGGTGCAATCCATTCTTGATAAGTGCCCAATCTTTTCTTCTCAGTATCCTTAGGTGGTGCCAAGAGGTTGTTGTCATAACTAGCTTCATAGCTCATTTCCTCCATTTCTTCTTCTCTCGGTACAACAACCTCCATAATGCAGAAGTCAGTGGTCACAGTGAAATAGATGTCTTTTTCAAAGTGTTTCACCACTTCAACCGATAACCTTAGTCTCATGCTCATCTTCTTCTAGAATTTATTGAAGTACCTATTCATTGCAATTGGGAATGTGTTCTTAACAACCTTTATGCTATTCTTAATTTTGGTTGTAATAGGTGTATCCTTAGACCATTGTATATCACCAATTCCTAGAATAAAATTCTGAAAGTAAAAAAACAAACCGATCAAAAGTTGTCCAGCTTTAAACTTATGATTGTTGTCCTTATTTATTGATAGTGTGAGACCTATCAAGATACATGTTCCTTCGATGTACATGACTGAGGATGATCCTGACATGTTCTTCCTCATAATCTTCAATAAAATAGACTGCATTATGAAAACCTTTCTCATAAACCCTACTATATTCGGGTTTGATCTTCCCACTCTTATCACACAAAGATTTAAGCTTAGAATAGATTGCCAATGACCCTAGATCCTCAATTTTTCAATCTATATAACTTGTCAAATCACCTTTAATCAAAACACCTTGGGGTACTTGAGATAAGGAATTATAAGACTCTATCTTATTCATCCCCATTGATTCCATAGCTTCAACAATGATTAAAAAACTCTCTGTTGGTGTAGATGACGATGCCATTCTAACTAATTTTGATTCGAGAGAGATTTGACAAAAGTACCTTGTTCCCTTCACACTGCTAGGGTTTCTGGTTGCTCTCTCGCTTGCACACCTAATTCACCTTTCCTTAGCTTCAAATCTGATTCAACTTTTTAATACGTAGCACAAATCCATTCTCAATATGCTAACAATGCTCTATTTCGCTCTGCAAGTGCTCACAAAATGCTTCTTCAAATGTAGTAGGGTAAGAAAATGATTCAGCAAAGGTGCTTTTTTATTTATTTTACCGACTACATTAATTACACTACCGATAGGGTAACAAACCCTAATTAACACTTAACAAACTTGCCTATACCGGCAGGCATATCGACTGGTTGGTAATCCTTAGAAAATCGATTGACAAATATATCAAAATTCTTATATTACAACTTGAAATGCAAAATTTTCTTACCATACTCTCTTCAAGGGGTCCATAAATGAATTTACCAATATGATCCCCTTAGGCTTGTTGAAAAGCTTTGTTTACCAATGTAGCATTGTCCATACTAGGTGAAGGATTCGATTCTTCTGATGGCCCTTCCTTACTTTTCTTCTTCCAAATCCTATTCATCTCTCCTCTAGTTTCTTCAACATCTACTGTCTTCTTTCCTTTTTGATCTTCAGAGTGATTTACCGATTGGTTCTTCTTAGTTCTGCAAAACTTAGCAACATGTCCCAGTTTATGACAATGATAGAAGGCTATCCCAGATGCTCTCCAAGGTCCTGCATTACCTCTTCCAGTCCTACCTCTGTAGTTCATAGCCACATGTCCAAATTTGTTGCAAATTGTGCAAATCATATTTGTTACTTTCTCTATCTCATAGGGACTAATTCAGTTGACATAAGGTTTTTGCTAGTTCATGTTTCTCTAGTTGTCATAAGTCCTTCTTCAGTCATCAATAGGTCTTGAATTCATGTGAGGTGCTGGGTTATTTGCTCCATATCTGCATTCAACTAATCTATATCCATACATATTAAATGTGTAAAAATGACCTTCAAATATTCTAGACATGTATCTAGTATTAGAATTATAGCCTATGTTCTCATTAGATCTGCTTCTACACACATTTGTAGTATGTCTTGGTTTGAGACAGTTTGTTGGTTAATAGATTGCCCCTTTCTTTAAATTATATTTTGAATTACAATATGACTCATGCACACCCCCTTATGATAGAAAAACAAATTAACCAATAGTTGGGTGAACCGATTATAGGCTCATCCTCTGCATTAGAGGGCAGCTCCTCGTGAGATTTACAATGAATTTTTATGTAGAAAACTTTGAAATGAATACACTTTTAACCAGAAAGCATGAAAGGCTTTCACATTCATTCATCAACACAAAAGAATTCTTACAAAAAAAAAATGAAATAATATCTTGAAGATCTATTTCAAATGTAGAGCTCACAGACTCCTACTTCCAGACATGTTCATTTTATAAACTCAAAGAAAAGCAAACTCATGGTAGTATGAACACTGGTCGATTATCTCTCATGTCTCCTTGGACAAGGGGAACCAGTACCACTTAATCCATAATGAATTTACTTGCAAATAATGAAATCAATGAATTCAAGAACACAAAGAGAACTGGTAAATGAAATGATATATTTCACGCATCAACATATATCCCAATAGAGATCGCTAATCCATCAAACACACAAATTTAAAAGATTACATCCAAAATATCATTTTTATTTAAATACTAGAGACATCAGTTCTGAGAAATTCAAGGAAATCAAATATGTTCCTCCAAATCATAGTTTTTCAAACCTTTACATAAACTAACTTACCAACATAAATAGCCTCCAGGCTAATAGTTCGTTACATCATAACTAAAACTTAACTTTAACCACAGGTTAAAGAAACCATTTTCTTAAAAAAAAATGAAAATAAAACAACAACCATAGATCGGTTGACAGCCCATCCCTTGGTTGATTAGGACTCCATCATGGCAGAGGAAGCCATTGATTTATCCTACTTTGTTGTGGAACTGCACATGCCACACCAGTCCAAATGTGTTGCTGAGAAGTTCAGGATGACTTGGAAATAGGGGACTCCAATTTGAAAAATATGTTGCTTCTAGACCTCCTTATCCATGTTTACCTATGAAACCTTTGCCTTATGCACCTCCACATGATCAGAACAAACTGTGAGCATTGACTCTCTTCTAGCCACCTTTGAGAAATCATCTGTAGTCAAGGATTTTGTTTCCCCGATGACCTATATCCTTTCCTCAAATATTTTCGCCATATCTATAGTAGCTTCGAATTGTTGAGCATCTTCTTTCATAAGTTGGATATCAATGCACTTAAGATATTTTTGCATTGTGTGGATTAGATCTGTCAACCCTTTCAACAATCTTGTATAATCCTCATGGCCCTATTTGATGATTGAATTTTGCCACTCTACATTCTTCTTCGACACATATAGTACATTGTTATCCAAACTCTCCATAGGTTTCTCAGCCAAGAACTTCATCACACCAAATTTTTGTACATCATGCATTTGTACAAGTACTGCCACCCACATAGTCCTTTCCTTCTCCCAGGCAACAACTTCTAATTCCAATTCCTTGCTTACAATCATAGCATCTTCATATACTTTTACCAGACTAACAATATAATCTGAACCTTGTTGTATTATAAGATCAAGCCATCAATTGAACATATCCACCACCATTATATTCCTCTAAACTTGATCTAACATCTTTTGGTTTGCTAGAGATTTGGGGTTGAAGGATACTACCACTTGTGACAAGGGTTGAGGACTTGGATGGTGTATAGCATTAATGTATTAAGCCATTTGGGTGAATATTTTCTAAAACTCTTTTTAATCCTTTTCATCCTTCCATGATCTGTAAATCATCCTCTTTGTGGAGGATTCCAAGTGTTTGACATCAACTGCTCATGAAGCAACCCCCAAATCAATTTTCTCCATAGTGAAGTCATCTTTAGTTGCTTTGTTCGAGTCTCTGCCTCAAATAGGTTTAGCTATCTCGACTATCCAATGGCCTGATTGCCTCATCTACCCCAAGCATTGTCTGTGTTTTAAGTTTCTTTGGCTTTGACACTTTTCTGTGACACTTGCTAACCAGATCTTCACTAGGAATTGTGATTGGGACCACACTACATTTCTTCCCAATGGAAGCCTCTAACCATCGTGGAGTGCTTGAATGTTATTTGGACGTAGGGGTTGTCTGAGTACTCGGTGAATTGACAATAGTTAGGATACTTATTGGATTCATCTCACCCTCTAGTTCTTTACCTGTGTCCACATCTTGTATGAGGGGTTCATTCAATTCTTGTTGATCCATTATTATTTCAACTTCCTCAGGTCTACAATGATTTGGCTCAATGCTGGATCTTTTCTCTTCTTCTTGCTTCTTCCCTGAGTCACTCGGACTAGTGAGGAACTCAGCAGGGACCTTTTTGATCTTCTGGGTTGAATTTCTTCAACAACTAGCTTTGTATCACCTGCAACATCAACAATCTTGTTAGCAATTGAAATAGGAAGTTGAGTTGCTACATGTGAACCAACTGTTAGTTCATGTAAAGGAATGAATGATCCTTTTCTAAATTTTTGATCTCTTAACCATTTTTCATTTCTCCTTATAACATTGAAAGTCCTGGCCCAAACACCCGGACCTTGAAAGCAAAATGAAGGACTTGTGGCAGGTTAGAGTTGAAGGAAATGCTATGTATAAGGTGGTAAAAAAGTTGAAGTTTATGAAAGATAATGTTAAAAGATGGAATAAGGACTCCTTTGGGAACATTTTTGTCTCCAAAGATGCCACTCTCGTAGACCTAAAAGATATCCAAGATGAGATTCAGAATAATGGCTACAACAATGTCTCTAGAGAGGTTGAAGATGAGATCCTTATGAAATATCATGATATCATAGCCAAAGAAGAAACCTTCTGGAAACAGAGATCAAGAAATATATGGTTGAAGGAGGGGGATAGAAATACCAAATAATTTCATATGTCCACTTTGGAACACAAGGCTATCAACAGGATTTCTCAGCTTAAAGTCAATGGTATAATTATTGATAATGAAGATTCCATGAGGAAAGCTGCTCTGGAGTTCTTCTCCAATATTTTGACTAAGGATAAAAATTTGGACCTTCAAGCTCAAAGGGATCTTTTGTATTGCATCCCTTCTATCTTGGATGCTGACCAAAATTTCTATATTACTGCTATCCCTACTAATGATGAGATTTTGAAAGTTGTCAATTCTTTTGAAGATAATAAGGCCCCGGGCCCAGATGGCTTCCCTATGTTTTTTTTCAAATGTATTGACATATTGTTGGAAGGGAGGTGATGGTAAGCTTCAATGGACACAACTCAAACTTAACAATACAAGACCCTTTGAGACTTTACAAACTGCCTCAATGCATTGACAAAGAAAAATCATTGCAAAACTACCAGCTTGCTGCCATATTGATAGACCCTTACACAGTCACCCATAACTTTTGCAAATAAACAAATTTATTTGATCACTCTATTGAAAGTATTTGTAACTTGGTTATAAAAACCATATCCACAAATCAGTAAAATTCAATGGTGGAAATGTGAGAAATGGCCCTCGTATTAGGACTGTATTTTTTGCAACAGTCTGCCCCTAAAATTTCATACCTTTACTCCCACAATGCACATTCCATCTTGTGCATGGCCTCCTGAAACCAAATATTATGAAAATATACAATATAATACACCATCATACCCATTTGTGGGGTTAGATCAATCTGGAAATAAAATATACAACATTCTCATGCTCACTATTAACCCTAGGGCAGGGATATGACTGTTTTCATAACAAATTAGACAACTTCACCAAAACAAAACCAAATCACTTCAAACCAAAGACAAAATAAAATTATTTCATTATAGAGACATATCCAACCATGAAGGACTGAAAACTAATTCATAAAAGCACTCAAAAAAATGGAAAATCAGACTATTCTACGTGGAAACCTAGAAAATTACACATGAAAATCAATTTTTTATTGCTTCAAAACTCCAAACCTGATCAAAAAACCTTTTCCCAACCACCAAAAATGATTCAATTTCATCCATTTATAACCCTCAAGGCCTTATAGGTCGAAATCCAACCTAAAACCAACTTATAACTAACTTATGACAACTTTTTGCATTCTTGACAACTTTTTGACAATAAAAAGTTGCTCCAAAGTTGTCAAGTTTGACAACTATGTATGTCAACTTTCCAAACCTATATCTAAACCTTCTAAAACATTAAAATGGTCATTATATGACCTTATAAACATATTCTATCCACCTAAACACACTTCTACCCCAAAAACCCAATTTTAGCCTTTTCTAGGCCTGATTGCTCAAAATGGCAATTTTACACTTTTTGACCATTACATTGCATTTCAGTACATTTTATCGCTCACATAGCCATGTTACATAGCTTAAAGACCTTATAGGTCTTTTTTGTCTTCATTTTTCATCAAATCCTCCATAGGGCCTATCAGTGACCCTGCTCCATCTTATCTTCCTGGGTGCTCCCACACCAGGAGGTATCTAGTGTTGTGAAAGAATTCTTTGGTGCTAGGAGAATTATGAAATAATTGAATGGTACTTTTATTGCTCTTATTCCCAAGAAGATGGGGTTTGACTCCATGGATTGTTTTAGACCTATAAGCCTTTGTAATTCCCTGTACAAGATTATCTCTAAAGTCTTTACCTCTAGAATTCTGATAGTGCTCCCCTTGATCATATCTCCCCACCAAAGTGGGTTTGTCCCTGGGAGGAAAATTTTGGACTCGATAATCACAGTCCATGAGAACATTCATTCTCTTTCTAGGGCTAAAAAAGAAGGTTCTCTTCTGAAGTTTGACTTATCTAAAGCCTATGATAGAGTTGACTGGGGCTTTATGCAGATTGTTCTTTCAGCCTTTGGATTTTTTTCAAGTAGCATATGTCTTATTATGCAACTGGTTTCCTCTGCTTCTTTTTCTGTGTAGGTCAATGGGTCTCCCTCACCCTTTTTCAAGTCCTCCAGGGGTCTTAGATAGGGGGATCCTCTCTCCCCTATTCTTTTCATAATCATTGCGGAATGCTTGGGAAAATTTATTGGAAAACTTGTTGAGAAGGGAGAGTTTAGATGGCTTAAACCTTCATCTGTTGACCAAGTGTGTTCTCATCAACAATTTGTGGACAATTCAATTATTATGGAGAATTCTTCTATGAAAGATTCTAGAAGCTTAAATAAATCTTTGGATAGATATGGGAGTGCAACTAGTCAACTAATTAATTGGTCTAAAAGTTTTGTTTATTTCATAAACACCCCAGAGAGAAGACAGACAAAGATTAGTAATATTTTGGGTAGCCAAATTAGGAATCTCCCTGCTTCCTATCTTGGGCTCCCTTTATGTTAGGTTCTTCTTGATACCTTCTGGGGTACTCTAGTTGATAAAGTTCATAAGAAGTTAGTTGGATGGAAAGGCTCTTTGCTCAGTCAAGTGAGAAAGGTCCAGCTTCTGAAATCCACTCTCCAAAGTATCCCTCTTTATGCCATCAATCTTTTTAGAATCCATGTTAAGTTTGCAGAGGCTATTGAAAAAACTCAAAGAACCTTTCTATGGGATGGGGTTGAGGAAAAGGAAAGAATGAATTTGATTTCATGGGACAACGTGTGCAAACCTATAAGAAAATGAGGACTTGGACTTAGAAGAATCAGATATATGAATGAGTTTCTCATGGCTAAGCAGATATGGAGAGGTTATAAAACCGAGGGAGAATGGAAACTGATATGGGATAATAAGTATAAAAGACAGCTCCCAACTCTTCATAGTTTCCTCAAGGATGAAGATATTCTGATTAGCTCTAACATTTGGAAAAATGTCACTAGAACTAGAGACATAATACTCAAAGGAGTGAAATGGAAGGTGGGGAAGGGTAATTTTATTAAATTTTGGGAAGACACTTGGTTGTTAGATTCTCCCATTAGTGACAATCTTGATTGGGCAAGTTTCAGGATCAGTGTAAGGAAAAATTTGCTAATATTGTGGCCAACTACTGGAATTTAGGTCAGTGGAAGGACCTATCTACTGTTGATCCTTCTCTTGAGCATCTGAATAAAATTATGAATTCTATGGTGGTGGTTGATGATGAGGACCAACTTATCTAGAAACTATTATTATTTACTAAGTTGTCATTAGTTTTATGTCCAAAGTCATCCTATATTCTCTAGTCAGTTAATACTACTGAAATATTCAATCGGTAAGCACTAAAGCAATCAGTTACAGAAGAAAGGAGTCACAGAGTTAAGTATACACCAAGTTGTCTACCGAGTAATGTTCTATGTCTACTGAGTAGCAAAGAAGGTATACCGAGTAATTTGAACCAAGTAGAAACGTGTTACCATATTCAATGAACCTGGACACATATGTGGAAACGTGTTACAAGAATCGAGGAACAGGGAACTGCTATCACATAGGAAATTGCACTTCAAGATTTTGTATGATTTTGAGGAAGTTTATCCAATGAAATAATTTCTATGATTATTCATTCGATGAATCTAATTTGTAAGATCGAAGCATGAACAGAATCAAGAAAGACAAATGGCTATTCAGAAGAAGAACTGAGTACTTCAGAAGGTTAAATCATTATTAACAAACATGCTACCTGAAGCTACTATGAATAAAGATGTTGCCATCCATATGCAACTAGATGAACTACTCACTAAATTACAAGCATCAGGAGTAGACGCATCAGAATACCTCAGCAAGTTGAAGGACAAAGAGCTAACTGCCAAAATGATTGAAGAAGTGCAGAAAGCAATTGCCATAGGTAAAGTCAAGCTTGTTAGACTCACTACTGAGTTGTCCCCTCAACTCCAACATATTCTTTATTTATTTCAGAATCTCTTTGCATTTTCATTATTTATTAAGGATATCAAACATAAGACCGAAGTTATTGAACAAGAGATTACCAATCTCTCCAATAAATTGACCACTGAGCCAAATTTTGTTCAGAATTTCTATACCAAGCTGCAAACTCTTATGGCTCAATAGTTAGAACTTTGGAATGAAGAGAACAAAATAAGGATGGATATCATGACTCTTTAGACCTTATTTATTCCCCACTTATTATCAGTCCAAGAGCATATCAACCGAACTACCCACTTATCCACTCAACAAGAGGGAACCACTTTAGATGGTTTGATTTCACTATTAGCTGATATTACAGCTTAGAATTCCCTAATGGACAGTGTCAAGGATGCACTCTCCACTTCTCTCACTGATGCCACTACAAAGTATAAATCCATTTTTGACCAGTTGCCTCCACCTAATGGTAACTAGTTTTGATGTTTGTCAAAAAGGGGGAGTATACCGAGTAAAAGAGGGAGTGTACCGAAGCAGAACAAAGTATTCAAATGTATAGTTGAATTTGATAGGGGCAGCATAGAACATAGAGCAGTGAACACCTAGCACTGATCACAGGAGCATGCAAATTAAGTTATGTACAATATATTGATAAGGGGAGTATATATTTGAATATGTTACTATTCATTGACAATTGTATATACTGTCATTCTAGTCAAATTTGGTAAGTATATAGATTTTGAGTTATGACTTTGAAAGGAGTTTTGTCAAACATACCAAACTAATGTCAAAAGGGGAGATTGTTATGATTTACTAAGTTGTCATTAGTTTTATGTCCAAAGTCATCCTATATACTCTAGTTAGTTAATACTACCGAAATATTCAGTCGGTAAGCACTAAAGCAGTCGGTTACAGAAGAAAGGAGTCACAGAGTTAAGTATACACCGAGCTGTCTACCGAGTAATGTTCTATGTCTACTAAGTAGCAAAGAAGGTACACTGACTAATCTGAACTGAGTAGAAACATGTTACCAGATTCAATGAACCTGGACACATATGTGGAAACATGTTACAAGAATCGAGGAACAGGTAACTATTATCACATAGGAAATTGCACTTCAAGATTTTGTATGATTTTGAGGAAGTTTATCCAATGAAATAATTTCTATGATTATTCATTAGATGAATCTAATTTGTAAGATTGAAGCATGAACAGATCACCATCCCAGAGATCTATTTATACAAAGTGATTTGAGAATCAAAAAGAGAGAGACATTTGTGATAGAAGAGTTAAAAGGAAAATCATAAGAGGACACATTGAGTTGTGACTATTACGACTGACAAAGATATTCAGAGGTCACCGAGAAAGTTTTCGGAGAACAGTTTAAGGGATAGAGTAAATAGAAGGGTTTACTGAGTTGATTTATCAATTATCGAGGTATGCTATGAGCAAGGTAATTTCATATTGAGAACATATAATCTGCTATAACATTTCAAATGTAAAGTTGCAAATATTTGTAAATATTTTATTGAATCATTTGAGTTGTAATAGAAACCTTTAATAGGGTAAAAGACTAACAAAGTCTATAAATTGTAAGGCCTTTAATCAGGTGCAACATTTTGTATAAGTGTTGTGAAATTCTTTAGCAAGGTAGATCTAAAGATCTTGATACTTCTAATAGGGTAAGCTATCAAAAATAGCTAAACATGTAGCTCTAACCAAGCAACCTTTATTATTGTAGTAGTGAAGTTGTGGGTGCCATCCCCACCGCAGTTTTTCTCTCTAACAAAGAGTTTTTGCATAACCAAAATATTTGTGTTATGGAGTGAAATGTGTATGAATGTTATTTCTATAATTATGTGTTAGCTTTATATTATGATACCAATAGTTTACAGTTTATGTTTATTAGTAAGATTGCTTTTGGAGAAAAGTTTTGAAGTACTGATTCACCCCTCCCCTCTCAGTACATTAGCTTTCCTAGTTGGACCTAACAATTGGTATCAGAGCTTCAATCTTGGAAAAGGGTTTAACAGCCTAAAGAGAAAGATCTTATCAATGGAAGGCTACAAACAATCTCGGAGAATTGTGAATCTTCAAGAAGAATTGGATCATGCTAATCAAGTGATTGCATATATGTAGAGATAAATACAAAGATCACTGAAAGTAAGAAGAAGGTTGTCTAATGATTTATAGGACTCACAAGAGATGGTGGAGCAAATTGAAACATCATATGAGAATAGTATATCAGAAGAGACTGAAGAAATGATTGGAGAACTGAAAGAAAAGAACAAGGCACTGACTGAACAACTGAAAGCAATGAAAAGAGAACATGAACATTTCAGCACATAGATGACTGAAAATCTTGATGCATTAAGAACAGCTGAGGATAACATAAAAGACATGGAAAGGGAAAAACAATAGCTAGAAGCATTGGCATCTGAAAAGAATGATGAAACCACAAGAGTGACTAGAATTGAACATAATCTTTCTGATCAATTGGGTTATGCACATCATGAAGCAAATCTAAAAGAAAATGAGAATCAAGCATTGAAACTTGAATTATCAAGATTGACCAATGAGCTTGAAGCAGAGAAGAAATCAAAAGAAACACTAAAGAAAAGTTATGAAGCATCAAGGATGTTGGATGAGCAACTAAATATAAGAAGACCCAACAAAGATGCAGGACTCAGTTACAAAAGAAAAAACTCTACCGAGAAAGGGATCAACACCACCAAGAGAGGGGAATCATCAAAGGAAAGAAGCCTATTTGCAACTACTGTGGAAAACAAGGACATACTGCCAACATGTGCCAAATCAGAAAAGGTAAGCAATCAAATGTCACTAGGTCTGA
The DNA here is from genome assembly GCF_030272615.1 of Cryptomeria japonica. NCBI lineage: Eukaryota > Viridiplantae > Streptophyta > Pinopsida > Cupressales > Cupressaceae > Cryptomeria > Cryptomeria japonica. Next base: position 811,742,676 of record NC_081411.1, read on the forward strand.
TGGTTATTGTTACAATTGCAATAAGTATGGTCACACATCTAAACAATGTAGGACAAAGTCTGCTAGCAATTTTTAGAAGGCAAAATTCAAGGGATTTTGCAAAAACTACAATAGATATGGACACAGTACCGAGAAGTGTTGGTTTAAGAAGAAAAACTATATGAGATCTTCACACCAAGAAAATACTAGAAGCAACTGAACTCACACAGATCTTAATCGACAATATATTGCAGTACCATGGGATTACAATACAAGGATATGGTGTAAATGTTGTGGAAGATATGGACATATAAGTGCCAACTGCATGATAAGGTTTGGAATGATCAACTAAAGATCATGGAGAAATCTTGGAATGACATGCTTTCATCGTCATAAAGTTGGACACTTTGCTAAAGATTGTAGAGATCAACCCAGAGGAGATATTGAAGAAATAAAAATCAAACTATAGAAATTCTGGAAAAAGAAGGAAATTGAGTCAAAAAATGAAGAAAGCACCTTACCTACCAAGTTAGGTGCATCTACTTTGAATTAATCAATAAAGGTATGAAGGGACTGCATTCTCTCAAGGTTAGATCTTAATAGTTCCTATTTTATCATGTACTTAATTTAAAAATCTGCATAGCTAAGATGCATTAGCAAGTTTGAAATTCTATCTAGTCTTTTGGAGTACCAGAGAAGTCGATAAGTCCAAGAAACCTGTCTAGTCGGTAAAAGCGTAAAAGGAAGTTAATCAGTTTAGTGGAACCGAGTGCATTTAATGTTTTCTTACCTAACTACACAAAGCTCGATAAGGTAAAATGTGTACTTAAATTTCTTCGTGAGGTCATTTTACACTTACCAGTTATCAAGAGCAGAGCTAAGCGATTCAAAGGCAATCAGACAACTCCCGAGAGAATTTCAAGGTATTTATACAGCAATCTGAAACGCATTTTTTAAGCCAGTTAACTTATCAATATCAGTTGTGAGCATTTGCATTATATTTACTAAGTCGAAAGCATTTTCTGGTTAGTTAAAACCCTAAGCTCTTTCATTAGTAGAAATCCAAGTTTAAAATGGCTCCTAAGTTGCAGAAACCTATTGTAGTTGACACTATTGAGAATCCCTCACTGAAGTATTCCTTACCTCCCAAAGTTGCATCTGAACTCGATGAGAAAACTACATTTTCTCTTAATCTAGATAGGGTTCTATTGGTTGAAGATGTCAAATTCTACACTAAGTGTTGTGTTGAAGAGATAGGTCATACCGAGATCAAGGACATGTATGATGAGCTATGCACCGGTGGAATCCTAGATAGCAAATATAAGCATATCAAAGTCAAGGGATTGATCGAAGCCCTAACCTACGCTCGAATTTTCAAACCCCAATGGGTTAAATTTTTTTTAAGCAGAGTTCATGATGTCTTTATGTGGTTAGAGGAGCAACCATTCAAAATCACCAAGGAGATCATTCACATAATAGCCAGATACCCTATATACGACCATGCCTGAGCACAGAAAATGATTTCAGAGAATGAATTGATAACTTTAACTGGAGTTGAGTCTGATTGCAAAGGTCTTAAATTGAATAATGTTATAGATGCAGAGCTAATGTTTGCAATTAGAGTCATCAGTTATTGTTTCTTCAAATCGGCAAGAGAAAACGGTGTACCTTATGCAGCTATAGATTTGGCCTACAAGATTGTGAAAAAGGGTATGAAGATTGATCTATGTGAAGTGTTGTTGAAAAACCTATTTGAGAATCTCAACACTATAAGGAAACCTAAGAAGAATAACTTGGCAAAACACACTAAAGTTTGGGTCACTCTTAGTGTGCATGTTTTTCTATTTTTAGAAATTCTTCCCATCAGTCGGTAACATAGTTTCAGAGTTACATCGACCAATCACCCATCAAATAAATGACTTTATCAATTAGTTAGGTGATAATTTCAATGAGATAATGGATGACTACTTCAGCAAATTTCAAGAAAGATGCATATCAGGTATAGAATCCCACCTCAGTTAGTGGAAAAATATAAGGATGATATATGTTTTGAAGTAGACACCTACTACTGTTATGTCAATGTAGTAGATCTTAGAACTCAATCTCTACCATTCATGGGTTACAAGATGGATCTTGATATTTCTCAACAATAGATAGATGCTTTTTGACACTTCCTAGGCATGCTACCGAGATCAGGTATGGTACCTATGAAGAGGTCAAAGAAAAAGTAAAAATGATCATAGTAGTACCGAAGGCTACAAGGAAAGCCACTAAAATGATCAAAGTGCTAACTAAGAAATTTGGAGAAGGTTCTACCTCCACTCCTATCAAGAGTGATCAACTTACAATTGAGGAAGAATCTGAGGCTCAAGAAGCTGCAATTACTCTGAGCACCAAGTTGCCAAAGGGCAAAATATTGAAAAGGAAGAAACAGGATACACCAAAGGTATCACTGACTCCTCCAATGAAGTGCCCCAACACTAGATCCTCTGCAGTGTCACCCGGTAAGAGGCAGAAAAAGGTTGAATTGCCTAAAGTTACAAAGACTTATAGAAAGTCGACCAGGAGACTCATTTTGCATAAGGAGTCAAGTGACATAGAATCTGAAGACAAAAACAAATTTTAGATTATTAAAAGCACCAAGGAAGATGTACATAGTGTTGACAACTTTTGTGCCAAATTAAAACAATATGGTGGATTTGGGTCATTCAGGTATGTAAAATATGACTCCAAAATAGAAGATGAGAAGAGGCAAATAGAAGAATCAGTTGTATGCACACTTCTCAAATTCTGAGTAGTTCCATTGGAAGTAAGTAATTTTCTTCCAAATGCATTATATTCTCACATTGACAATAGATGGAAATATGCTATGGAATCGGAGAAGCAGATAAGAGAAAGAGTTTTAGTACATCTCTTTCCAGACATGTCGGTAGATGATATTAGAAACCATTTGCAAAAATACCAGACAAACTTTCAAGTGAAGCATAGAGCCTTGAAAATGATGAATGGATTTTATCTTGAAGTCAAAAAGGAAACAAAAGAAAAATGGCAAGAAATCTTCAAAATTCAGACTGAAGAAACTCAAGGTGAAGTTGAAATAGTTGACATTACCGAGCAAGATCCTCCTTCAACTATTCAACAAGATGAGGATGTCATGAACACTGAGGCACAGGAACAAGAGATGATAGAAGGAAATGCCTATGCCAAACTGGTATCAAGTGAATCAGTTTTGGAACAAGTCAAGTCCTATCCTCTGGTAACTTAGCAAGTTCCAACCGAGAAACCTCAGGACACTGATCAAGGCAAAGAGGGTCAATAGTCTACAAAAGGAGAATCTACTTCTCAAGCCACCGGGGAACAGACTTCTCAAGCACTTGCATGCACTGAAACTGTTGCCACTCAGACCCCAAGCAAGGAATCACTGAAGGACACATAAGAGGCGAAGGGAACAGACCAAAGTGTTGCCTCTACCGAGCAACCTACCGAGGGTGAACAAGCCTCCAAAGCCATTGTACTCATTCAACTGGTGAAAGCCTCATCATCCAAAGAAAAGAAAGTGAAGAAGCATAGTTTCAAGGTAGATCTATCAAAACCTATTGTGTTGCCAAATGTTGACATTTCAAAACTAAAAAGGCAAGCACTTATTGAATTCAGAGAACTGTGTAAAGCCAAAGCAGAACAAGAAAGACAAATGGTTATTCAGAAGAAGAACTGAGTACTTCAGAAGGTTAAATCATTATTGACAGACATGCTACCTGAAGCTACTATGAATAAAGATGTTGCCATCCATATGCAACTGGATGAATTACTCACTAAATTAGAAGCATCAGGAGTAGATGCATCAGAATACCTTATCAAGTTGAAGGACAAAGAGCTAACTGCCAAAATGATTGAAGAAGTGCAGAAAGCAATTGCCATAGGTAAAGTCAAGCTTGTTAGACTCACTACTGAGTTGTCCCCTCAACTCAAACATATTCTTTATTTATTTTAGAAGCTCTTTGCATTTTCATTATTTATTAAGGATATCAAACATAAGACCAAAGTTATTGAACAAGAGGTTACCAATCTCTCCAATAAATTGACCACCGAGCCAAATTCTATTCAGAATTTCTATGCCAAAATGCAAACTCTTATGGCTCAATAGTTAGAACTTCAGAATGAAGAGAACAAAATAAGGATGGATATCATGACTCTTCAAACCTTATTTATTCCCCACTTATTATCAGTCCAAGAGCAGATCAACCGAACTACCCACTTATCCACTCAACAAGAGGGAAGCACTTTAGATGGTTTGATTTCACTGTTAGCTGATATTACAGCGTAGAATTCCCTAATGGACAATGTCAAGGATGCACTCTCCACTTCTCTCACTGATGCCACTACAAAGTATAAATCCATTTTTGACCAGTTGCCTCCACCTAATGGTAAGTAGTTTTGATGTTTGTCAAAAAGGGGGAGTATACCGAGTATAAGAGGGAGTGTACCGAAGCAGAATAGAGTATTCAAATGTATAGTTGAATTTGATAGGGGGAGCATAGAACATAGAGCAGTGAACACCTAGCACTGATCACAGGAGCATGCAAATTAAGTTATGTACAATATATTGATAAGGGGAGTATATATTTGAATATGTTACTATTCATTGACAATTGTATATACTGTCATTCTAGTCAAATTTGGTAAGTATATAGATTTTGAGTTATGACTTTGAAAGGAGTTTTGTCAAACATACCAAACTAATGTCAAAAGGGGAGATTGTTATGATTTACTAAGCTGTCATTAGTTTTATGTCCAAAGTCATCCTATATAATCTAGTCAATTAATACTACCGAAATATTCAGTCAGTAAGCACTAAAGCAGTCGGTTACAGAAGAAAGGAGTCACAGAGTTAAGTATACACCGAGCTGTCTACTGAGTAACATTCTATGTCTACCGAGTAGCAAATAAGGTACACCGACTAATCTGAACTGAGTAGAAACATGTTACTAGATTCAATGAACCTGGACACATATGTGGAAACGTGTTACAAGAATCGAGGAACGGGGAACTGTTATCACATAGGAAATTGCACTTCAAGATTTTGTATGATTTTGAGGAAGTTTATCCAATGAAATAATTTCTTTGATTATTCATTTGATGGATCTTGTTTGTAAGATCGAAGCATGAACAAATCACCATCCCAGAGATCTATTTATACAGAGTGATTTGAGAATCAAAAAGAGAGAGACATGTGTGATAGAAGAGTTAAAAGGAAAATCATAAGAGGACACATTGAGTTGTGACTGTTACGACTGACAGAGATATTTAGAGTTTGCTGATAAAGTCTTCAAAGAACTGTTTAAGGGACAGAGTAAATAGAAGGGTTTACCGAGTTGATTTATCAATTATTGAGGTATGCTATGAGCAAGGTAATTTCATATTGAGCACATAGAATCTACTATAACATTTCAGATGTAAAGTTACAAATATTTGTAAAGATTTTATTGAATCATTTGAGTTGTAATATAAACCTTTAACAGGGTAAAAGACTCTAACAAAATCTATAAATTGTAAAGCCTTTAATTAGGTGCAACATTTTGTATAAGTGTTGTGAAATCCTTTAGCAAGGTAGATCTAAAGATCTTGATACTCCTAATAGGGTAAGCTATCAGAAATAGATAAACATGTAGCTCTAACAAGTAACCTTTATTATTGCAGTAGTGAAGTTGTGGGTGCCATCCCTACCACAGTTTTTCTCTGTAACAAAGAGTTTCCGCGTAACCAAAATATTTCTCTTATGGAGTGAAATGTGTATGAATGTTATTTCTATAATTATGTGTTAGCTTTATATTATGAGATCAACAGTTTATAGTTTATGTTTATTAGTAAGATTGTTTTTGGAGAAAAGTTTTGAAGTTCTGATTCACCCCTCCCCTCTCAGTACATTAGCTTTTCTCGTACTGCTGAAGGTAAATTTTTTGTCTCCTCTCTTTATTTTCAGCAATATTCTAGTTAGGATAGTCCATGTTGGGCAAAGGCTTGGGTGAAAGGTCTTATTCCCAAAATTAATATTTTTTTTGGACTGTTTTTCAAAACAATATTTTGACGACTGACAATCTCAAAACAAGAGGCTTTTGTTTGCCTAGTATTTGTCATCTTTGTATGCAGAATGAGGAAACCATTAATCACATGTTTATCCATTGTCCTTTCTGTGTGGATATTTGGGCTAGATGCCTGGACAACTTCAATGTCAGATGGGTCTTCCCTAAAGTTGTACAAGATGTCTTCAATTCCTAGTTCCACCCTTTGAAGAACAATTCAGTTAATTTGCTATGGAAAGTTTCTTTACCTCATACTTGTTGGGGAATCTGGAAAGAGAGAAATGATAGTGTTCAGAGATAAGGCGTCAAAAGCTCAAATTATTTTTGAGAAAATCAAAAGATATGGTGGAGAACCTCTACATCACTGGTGGAATAATGAATCCCAAAGATCAAGGTGATAACATTATTTTTTAAAAGTGGAGAATAAAGGGGAGTGAAATCATACATGCTAATCCTAGAGATGAGGTGAGATGGGAATGCCCCCCTCAGGGATGGATGAAAATCATTTTTGATGGCACTTGCAAGGGTAATCCTGGTAACGCAAGGTGTGGTGTGGTATTAAGAGATGAAGGGGGAATATGTAAAGCTATCAAATATATTCCAATAGGTCACCAAACCAATCATGTTGCTGAGGCCATTTCTTCTTATCAGGGGTTGGTTCTAGCTAAAGACTCAAATTGCACTAAAGTGTGGGTTGAAGGCAATTCTTTGAACAGTATTAAATGCTTGAATAATGTTTTCCCTCCCTCTTGGTCTATACACAATGCCATTGAAATTGTGAAGGATATAAGTAAAACCTTTGAAATATATATTTTCACACATGCATATAGAGAAGCCAACAAATGTGCTGACTGGGCTGCCAAATTGGCTTACCTCTCTAACAAAATTATTACCCTTTATGGTGAGATTAATCTCAAGTGTGAGGAAAAATATTTTATTGAACAGGATCATATCTAGATGAAGCAACGTGTCTTAGCTAATCATAACCTCTAATGCCTTTTCCTCATTTGTCTATGATTGATCACAATGGCGGTGAGACTTTTTTTATCTGTCATATCATATTTATTTGGCATAGATTTTGGGTGGCTCTGCATAACAACAATAAAATTGTTAGGTTTTTTCACAGAGCTCGTACATAAAATGGGGGGAAATAAAAAGAGGTTTGAATCAGCTTCTTGCTCGGATTGGAAGAAAAACAATGAAGTATGGGAGATTCTTCAAGAAAGATGTTTGAATGTTTTTATGGAAAGGCTTTGTGGCAAAGACCCTATTGTCACTAAGCATTTCATAAAAATTGGAAGAGTGGTAAGATTCTTGTTGGCACCCAGATGATGCAAGTCGATGAGGATATCATTGTGGAAGCTACGGGTATGGTGAAAGAAGGTATGAAATTTCATAGAGATCAAAGTGTGTCTGAAAAGGCCCCGGATAGGTTTCCTGTCATGGATGGTGAAAAAAGGAAATTGGTGAAGGTAGATAATCCCTACTATTCCCCTAAGTGTATTTCCAGGCTGTGGAGGTTTGTGTTGTTTGCCACAATCAGCTACATTACTCTGGATGGGAGATTCATGAGGGCTTATGGGCATCACTTTGTGCTGCTCAACCACTTTCGCCATGGTGATAAGGTTAGTCTGCCTTACTCTCTTGCTTGCTCTATGGATCATACTATTCATGAAATGGAGAAAGATTCTCAAAGAGATCACACCCTTCACCAGGGTTTAATAGTTTTAGTTTATAAGATTTTGAAAGGGAAAATTATTGAGAAACCCATTAGTAAAGGCAAACAAATTAGGGATGATGATACTGAAAGTGAGGATAGTGGGTTCAATCTCTATTCTGAAATAGAGGGTGAATTTGAAGATTTTAGCAACAAGGGGAAGACCAAGGGAAAGAGTAAGGGGACTATTGTGGATCTTTCGGACTTTGAGGAGGAGTCTTTTGATGGTAAAATCATAAAAAGTAAGAAGAGAAAGGGAATGGGTAAGCAAACCCAAAGGATCAAGAAGACCAGTAAGGGGATAAATAAGGTGAAAAGGAAGATTATTATTTCTTTTGATGAGGATTCAAAGGCTGAAAAAAAAGACAAGAATAAGGGTAAGGAGGAGGATGAAATGTTGGATGCCGACCATGGGAGAACCTGAACACACAAAGAATGCAGAATGAGGGTTAGGAGATCAACATGGGCAATCAAAATGTCTACCAAGGTGCCATAGGTAATGATAGCATCAAGGGTTTCTGTGAGGTCATTAGCAAAATGGAAAAAGAGATTGGTGATTTGAAGACTGATCTCAATATGATCAAAAAGGCAACCATGGGTGAGAAGCCTCTCTCTGAAAACATCAAAGAACTAATGGTTGCTATTAAAAAGGCTGAGGCTATTGAGGCAATGGTTAGTAAAATTCTACAAATGGAAAAGAAGGTGAAGGAGCTAGAAGCAATCAGAGATGATAAAGGTCTGAAAATTAACCTGAACAACCTGGTCAATAGAGTGGATACGATGGAGCTTACTCTGAAGAGGATTGTTGAGAAAAATTTCTAGATCCTTAAGGCCACCATTGACCATGTTAACATGATGATGAATAAATTTGAATAGATTAAAGGCAAGTAAGATGAGAAGGATGAAATAGAGAAGATAGGTCATGAAAAAAGAACAAGGGCCAACACCCAGAATCAGGTGGCCATCAAGGAAAAAGAACTCGATGATATGAAGAACTCTGCGGTCAATATGAAGCAAATGGTGGTTCACACGGAAGAACTCATAAGAAACATCTAGTTGTCCTTGTCTTTGTGTTGTCTCGATGTTGTCTTTGTGTTGTCCTTAGGTTGTCTTGTGATCCCTTTTTGTTTTTCTAGGATCTGATCTTTGTATGGGTGTCCAGGCACTGTTATTTCTAGCCACTTTAATGCTTTATCTTTCTCCTGATATGTAATCAAGGTTCTGGGTTCCTTCTAAAAACCTATTTTTAATTAATCAAAACATTGAAAGTCCTAGCCTCAATGTTGTCTCGATGTTGTCTTACTTAGTACTCATCACTACAATTTTCTCAAAAATCTTCCAACTCGGGTTCATTACAGAAGTGTTCATCTACATTTAGGTTTTCCATAGCATAGCCCTTGCTATCAAACTTCCGTCTAGTAACATATGGCTGCAAATTCATCTTCTTAAATTCCAACTCCAAATTCAAAGCATTAGACACGGACTTACAACTATCGTATCCAAGTTCAACAGAAAAGACAACTCTAGATTCACCTTTTTCCCCTAACCTTTTATCAATATGAGCTAATTGTTCACTCTCTTAAATGAGTACATAGCTACCAAAGATGTACCTAGGTAGCTTGAATGGTTCACCCTAGAAACCACCTACCCGAAGATAGGTAAACCTAGGAAATTGAATGAAGAAGCTACCATATATACTTATCAATTCTATATCTTCAACTGGCATCGTTTTATTTACATCACCCTATAGTTCAAAAGCAAGTCTTCCTGCAAAGACACCATTCCATCTAGCAATATGTTCCACATATTTCTATTGCTGTAATAAAGGATAGTAATCATAGACTTTCATACCATCCACCCATGGTTCATTGAGAAAGCCATGCCAATCTCTGGTACAGGCTAATATGTAGAATAGATGAGAAGACATATAAAAGCTAGACATGCCAACAAAATTACTTAAACCTTCATGGATTCTCTCTGCGATTACTTGCGCCTAGTCAAGATATCTGTCACCTGATAGAAGCACCTAAATATAAAAATACATCCAGTCCTCCCAATAAAAGGAGTGTGAATTCCCTTTTATCCTATTCAATAGTATAACAATGTCTCTCACTTCTTTGATGAAGTGCTCCCTGGTAATGAGATTTGGCAGCCGTGACCCACCCTTTTGAACTTTGAGGAGCCAATTTCTTGCAATTCCACTTCCATATGCACTTTTCTTCTCAGAGAAGAATGTGTATGAGGTCCCAATTGACAAGTCCTCATATGACTCCTTATGCGGGATTCCCATCGCCTCCATTACTATTTCCCTATTAATATCAACTAATAGCTCACCACTACTGGTTCTTATACATTTGTTTTCAGCATCATACCTATTCATACAAGCTATTACCAAATCTGGGCATGGGGTAGCAAGCAAAAATGCGGCAGCTTCAACGAGACCGCTTCTTAGAATTTTCTCCATCATTGAACTAGCTTCAAGGTTTTTGGCTCTTTCTAAGAAATCCCCTAGGCTGGCATGAGCTAAAGAAGTATCATCTAATTCTAGGAGTATGCTCACCAAACATGATGTCCAACCAAGTTTCGGCATTATCAGCTCATAATGCCTACTTATACTTTTATCAAGCAATTCTAAAGCAGGATGGAATTCTACGCCAACAAACCAAATATTTTCTTCTTACACAAACAAATCTTCTAAACTAAAGAAATATAGTATAGGGATATTTTTTGAACTCACCTATTACCACCATGAATGCTTGAAACCCTCTCAGGAAAGTAGAGCTGAATTTACCTTTGGTGTCTCCAGTTCATTCAATTATAAAAGCTACAACACTTACAAATTATGGAGATGAATTCATATATCATTTTTGAACAAACAGGAAAAAAACAAGAAAAAACTACACACGCTTCATAATGATTCATTTAAATGTGTGAAGTAATAATGATATGATTGAAAACCTATCTCTTTCTTAATTTCCCATCACCTCGTCACAAATAGTTAATGTCCTCATGATTACTTTCCAAATTTAGAATTTTAAACTGTTAGATGTCGGGAATATTCCTTCTTACCACACTGCCTCTAGTGTTATCAAAATGCTTAGAATCAACTTAGAGTTAAATTTTTGAACCTTGAACCATCTCACAAGGAATTCAATGGTTCAAGTTCATTCACTGAGAACAATAGTGAACTAGCGGCTCAAAACAATACCGGGAACAAGCAATAACCATAGCTAACAAGTGAAAGGACTTCGAACTTTGTACCGTTGAATCGAGAATACAAATGGTTCAAGGTTCAAGTTCAATGATGACTTAAACACATTTACACTTGCTCATTAAATAACATTACATATCCGTGACTCATGCAAAAGGACCTTTTGAACCTTGAACCAAAAAGGTTCATGGGTTCAAAGTTCAAAACGCATAACAAAAATGTGATTGCTTTAGTTAAGACAGAGGCCGCTAGAGACATTACCTAAAATTCACTTTGAACCTTGAACCTTTTGAACTATTTAAAGGTTCAATGACATAGGTTCAAAGCAAATAAATAAAAAGACCGAAAAGAAAAGAGACACCATAAGGCAGCCCGCAAGCTTGAAATTTTTAATGAAAATTTGAGGGGACACCAACATCAGCTCTGACTGTGGACTAGGACTATAAGGGAACTAGACATGAACTCAAGGATCTCTAGTTTTGCAAAAATGATTTATTAAAATACCAAGATAGACACAACAACACAAAAGAAACTACAGACTAAACAAACCAAAATGATGTAGAGGTATGGTTCAAACAACTTAAAATGCTCCAAGTTGCTCACTTGCTCAACTAGCAACCCAATCCCTTTCAAAAGAGATTCTCCCAACCAGACCTCACACCTTAAAAAGAAAAAAATAAATGTCTCATTTAAATTTTTTTCATCCCCATAACCCCAACTGAGACATTTTACAAAGGCTATCAACTTTGGTTTGTCAACCCCACAAGTAAAGTGCTCAAAAGTTGCTCAAATGGCTCACACCCCTCCAAAATGGTTCTACAAGTCCACAAAGAATCAAATAAAGTTTATTAGGATCCAAAAACCTCTAATGATGTTAAAGAACCCTCAAATTGGGTTGGTCAAGTCTCAAAGGGGTCAAAGTGCAAAATGGCTATTCTGGCCTACTAGCCCTCAAAAGTGACTTTTTGGTTTCTCTCCCAAAAAATACAAAGGACCAAGCAATTTTATTTTATATTTACCATTAAAAAACTAGGAAAAAACTTTTTCCAAAAGAGTTTGATCTGGAACCTTCTACAAATACCATTTCTAGTAAACCCTCAACTAGGCTAAATAGGGCTAAATGAGCACTTTAACAAAGGAACTACCCTTCCAATTGGAAATTTCTAAAGGGAAGAAATTGGAACACCTTGGAGAACTCAAAAAATCACCAAATCCAAAGTTAAAAGTCTTGGTTTGCATCTGATCAAAAATTATGGGGAAATGTCAAAGTCTTCTTCACCACCGTATGTCAGTCACATGGGAATGTATGGCTTCAAACTTGAAGAAAACATTCTCCAAACACATTATCCTAGTCTGAAACCTCTTGAATCTCATAGTACACTCCCATATATTCCATCCAACCAAGTTTTAGACTTTTGCCAAGATTAAATTGGAAGAAAAGGGAAAGAAAAGGTGAAACCCTTGGTTTATGCCCATTCATGGGCTGTTTTGGACTGTCACACAATAACTCACTCCAAAATCCACCTAAAAGGCTCTGGCTGGACTCAAAAGAAAGGTATTTTACCCCCCTAACTCCCCATGGAATAATTTTTCAGTTTGGAGGTTGTGAAATTCTGTACCAACCGAAACAACAACAAATTCAAATGAGTTTTTTGAGGCATTATATATCCATCTCAACATTTTCCAACTGAAACAAAGTGGTTGTGAACATTGGGAACTGATTTTAACAACTTTTCAAATAGTTGTTCACCAAGTTGGCAACATTTTGACAATTTTGCAATTTGCCAACAAATCAACTTCAAACATAAACCTAGGAGCCTAAGAATATTATCTTGGACCTAAATAGATCAAAATACACATAACTCACTAAATATACACATCCCAAGTCCCTTTGACCATAGTTGACCATGGGGTTTATAATGCACCCTATGGCACTAGGTCTTACAAAATGGACTATTAGGACTTTATTTTCAAAACAAAACATGAACATAGGATTCTCAGATCCTTTACAACACCTTGAAACCAAAACATGAAATAATGAAAGAGGAAATGATGAATTCTTAGGCTTGTGCCCCTGCACCACAAAAATTATGTATAAAAACCACGAGGGGCTCTCATTTACAATTTATATAGTTTCAAATCCTGCCCATTATAGGTCAGGGGAAGAACAGAACCATCTTGATATGCAATTTTGAAAGATTTGGAACCTTTTACCTCCTGAATCACAAATGGTCCCTTCCATAGTGATTTGAACTTCACGGGCACCCCCTTTGGTTCCCTTCTTCTATCCCAGAGCAAAACCCGATCACCTAGCATGAATTTTGTGGTCTGGCTTGCTTGTCAAATATTTTCTTAACTCTCATCTAATGCCCAGTTATCTGATCCACTAACTTGTCCCTTTCTTCATCAATTCTCATCAAATGCATGATCCTTTTTTCTAGAGAATCTTGAAAATAAGTGTTATCATTGTTTAAGAAATGGGTTCTCTTTTCCCATGATTGGCTAAGCTTTGAAATTTTTGGGTCAGGTATGCTATTAGTCGCTTCAAATCTATTCTAGGTCTTTAAGGGTTGAGGGTTTAGTTTTTAATCTCTCAAATGTCTAATAAAAAACCCTCTAGCTTCTATTTCTGCATTACTTTATCCACTTAAGTAATGGGTCTTTAAATCGTGTAAAGTGTCCCCCATTGTTACTTGCCTTGGCGGTCATTAAATAATTGTAAAACTTTATGCCTTATGCCTTTTCCTAATGTTTGTCGGGCCCAGTAAGTGTCATGCAACTCTCAGATAGATCTATGGCTTTCGTTGTTTCATTGGGTGGAGTTACTAGTGTGTTAGCCTCTACGAAAAAGCAAAAGGCATAAGTGCACCTGACCGAGTACACTAGGATCTAGCTTAATGAGACTCCATCTTGTTTTGAATCTAATGGCTTGCGTTGTTTCACAAAAGAAATAAGCTAGTAAGTTACCTTTTGTGAAATGGCAAAAATGTTTGGCGGGACCCAGTGATGAAGACTTTTCCACGGCTAAAAGGCGATCAAGTTTAAAAGAAATCGACGGCTCTTGTTGTTTCGTGGCTGAGAGATGCTCACAATTTATTCTTTGTGAAATAGAGAAAGGTTCTTTAGCCCGAGTGAAAGGTTCTTTAGCTCGGGCAAAAGAGGTTACTAAAAGGAATAACAGATGCACAGGTCCTCAAGATCTAATGGCTGGCGTAGTTTCACGGGGTGAAGGTGCTCGAAAGATAGCTTTCACAAAATGGCGAAATGACATGGCATTCCAAGAAAGCAATCCAGCTGGCTGAGATGGCAAGTAAGAAAGTGACATGTGGCCGAAAAATTAAAGTGTTCAGCGAGTATACATTTGAGGATTAAGAGGCGGGCCCAAGGAGATGAGTCATACTGCGAGATGAGAAATGACCTGGCAGATACAGGTGGCAAGGATGAAGTGGATTCCGCAGAATTGTCTCAGCAAATAAGAATTTGACACATCAATTCAAGAGAGATAAGATGCCAGGTGGATAAAGTTGAGTTAGAGGCCCACGTTTGCTAGTTTTTAAGCAAGTTGTTAAAGCATCATGCAAGTTCTTGAGATCTGACAGCTCGTGTGAATTCATGACGGTAAGATGTTAGTATTTTAAAGCCTACGAAATGGCGAAAGAGCCAGTGGGCCCAAAGGACAGGAAAGGCATAAAGGTAAAGGCCGATCAACTTTGTTTTGATCTAACAATTCCTGTGACTTCATGGCTATAAACAAATCGGACATTAATGTTCATGAAGTTGCGAAAGACAGGTGGAAGTCACATGAAGGCGTGACGTGGCATGACATTTGTTGCTTTGTGCAGGGCTCGATGGTGATGTGTCGATTAGCACGTGGTTTTAAAAGGTAATTGAGGGCCCGCCAAGGTATAACTGATGGTTATGTAGGAATAGTGAAGTAAGACACGTGACTGACTCAGAACCGAACCCGAAGGGGCTTCTAGGGCTAATGGCTAGATGCCATGTGGCATTTGTTAACCAGTGAACAAGTGGGGTATGTAGTACTCGGATAAAGGTCACATTTAAAAGGTGTTCATCTCAAGATCGATCCAATGCTTCTCATTGTTTCATGGCCCAAAGATGGAAGTGGATTAACCCCTGCAAAATAGAAAAAAGTGTTATCTATCAAGATGAGGCGTGGTTAGTGAAAAGGGTTGATGGTCCCGATTGGAGTTAAAGGCCGGGTGGTTAGAGTTCCATATAATGCTTAGTGTAGCTTCACGAAAGAAAAATGCTCGAGGGTTAAAGCTTACGAAGTGGCAAAAAGGAAATAGGGCCTGACACTAAGGTAAAGAGGTTAAATAGAGATAAAGATCGATCAAGTTCCATCTGATCAGATGGCTGGCGCGGCTTCGCTGGGTTAAAGTGCACATTGGCTACTCTCTGCGAAGTAGAGAAAGGATTTTTAGCTCATTGTCGGATGAGGAAAATAAAAGGGTGAAAGCAGCGTAATTTTGATGTGATCTAATGGCTAGCGCAGTTTCATTAGATGAATGTGCAAGGATGTTATGCTCTGCGAAATGGTGAAAGAGTGAAAAGGAAAATACACAGGTGTGTTATAACCCGTTGGAGCGAAATTTTTGAATTCTTCTATGAATTCAATTCTAAAGGGACGACTGAAGCATATGGTATCAATGTCATAGTTAAGAGCCAAACTACCATATATGATCTTGTATCAATTGAATGAAGACATCATTTTGAAGAGCTGTTGTAGAGGAGCGGGTGTAGTGCAGATTTTTTCAGGTGCAAAACAAAATTCTTCAAGGGAAGAATAGGTTCTCTTGTACTCTTGCTTAGCAATTACTTGACAGTTTGTTTTGATTGGGGTTTTAATCTGTTATAGGACTTTGTGGTTAGTAATTAAGTGCTTGCCTATTAGTTTTAAGATGGCACCTAAAAGGGAGTTCTCAGGAAAGGTTAATTACCAAGAGAGGGCAATCTGTGATGATTTCCTAGAACAACTGACCATGTCAACTAATGTGGCAGCTAGGGTAAAAGAGTTAGTGCCAAGATCTCCTTGCCTGAAAATAGGAGAAGGATTGTATGACAAAGGCAATTGGCTAAGTGACCCACATATTGGGTTGTCTGGGTTGGGGATATTCAAGGTGGAATTTGGTATGAGACACTCTCTGACCCCAATGAATAGTATTTGGGAGTTGGATGTAGGCAAATTGGTTGTCCCCAGAGTATTCATGGATGTGGATCTCCTAACTTAGATTGCACACAACTATGACCCAATTACAAGGAGTGTTAGGGATATAAATGGAAAAACCCTCATTGAAATAAATAATGAGGAGTTCAAAAATGCTTTTGGGCTTAGTGAATTTTCCAATTTTTTAGAACCCATCAATTTTAAATCACTAGCTCAGGTTTACAGTGTATAGAGGAATCACCTTAGGGATGGGCCTCTTAAAGAATTATTTGTGAAGATAGGTGGATTAATAGTTGTGGGACCCAACACTATGGAGCCTTTCTCCTTAAATTTGTTCACCCTTAGAGCAAAGGGATTATACTGGTCACTCTGCCAAATTTTAGGAGAGGATGCTAAAGCAAACATGCCAACTCATTACATGTTAATGATTGCTCAAATTTTGAATCCTTCTCTGGCAGTGACCTTTGATTATGCCTCCTATTTAATTGATGCCATCCATGAAGGCTTGATAGGGATAAAGAATGGGAAAGTGGATAGGCCTTTTGGATGTTACTCCCTCCTCATGCACTTATTTTTATTCAAGGGTGGTGACTATTTTGCAAATGGAATGGATCTTATGAAAGAAAAGAATGGAGAGAAGATGCCAATTCAATTATGGAGTACAGTGCTTTCATAGGATAGAGAAGATGCTAGCTACTTGAGATTTGATAATGCTTTGCATCCAAGATTAGGACTCTTATATGTTCAGATAATCCAAGAGTTCCTAAGGTTCTTTTGGAATTCATTAGGCCAAAAGAGTTTGCTGAAAATGTTAAAATTGTCCACAATTGGGGTGATATGTACTTATACCCTGTCTCCACAGTTTTCAGAGTGTACGGTTTCAAAGGCACTCCATTTTTGTTGCCATATCAGGTCCCTCTCAAAGTAGGAATTGTAGAAGTTCTCAAGCAAATTGGTGGCGTGCAAGAGGCAGAGCTAACAGGTAGAGGTAAAGGGACCATTTTCCCTATAATAACTATAGCACATCAATTTGTGATAACTAAAGGGGGCTAGAAGTTCTTTGAAGATTTCCTTAAACCATACCATTTATCAACTACAGTATCAAGGTGTGTTGACCCTGAAGATTTCTTCAATGACATGTTCAGAAAGAGGGCAATATGTAGAGGTAGACCTCACCAATTCTAGTTCCTCGAAGACCTCATCAGGAATGGGTTTGATTTGGATGAGAAATAGCTCAAGAAAGAAAAGTGGGTGGCCTACAAAAAGGCCATAGATTTTGTGTACCAATTTGACACCAGCTATGACCCTTTGTCCAGCTTTCACCCCTTTGAATAAAACGTAAAATTCTTAATTCTTTGTTTTGAAGATGTGATACAGACATTAAAAGAGAAGAGGGAGGTTGTGATTAAGAACAACCCTAAGAAAGCAAGAATAGTTTTAACTAGGTCTACATCTGCCAAAGAAATGCCTCCGAGTGATTACATGTTACATAAGAAGTCCAACTATAGTGTGTTGATGCCAATGACAGGGGAGCCTTCTACCTCAAAAGGAAAGAGGAAGATACAGGATGTCATTGACATTTATGAGAGCCCAAGGAGGCAAAGAGTGGGAAAGGAAGTACAATTTGATGAACCCTTATATTCCCCATCTCAATCCCCTATTCATATAGGAGATGAACATAAAATAGCTGAGCAACTATTACAATTAGGTAGTCTTGGAGAGATAGCCTACACCTATGATGAAGTGGAAGAGGGGATGCCAGAAGAGCCCCTTAATGTCGAGATGAATATAACCACTAGTGAGTTCAAAGGCTAGGAGTTGGATCCTGAGATCAAACAAGCCAGTGAAGATTTCTTGGCTGATAATAACTTTGTCACATCAGGAGCTTTCATGCAATTCATGTGGAAGCAGAATATTGATCAATTTAATGCTATGTGTGAGAAGAGGAAAGGTGAGCAGCCCCATAAGGATCCGTCTGTGGTGGAGGAAGAAATAAAGCAAGAGATGATTACTGAGTTCAAGACCATTACTCCTGAGCAAGGAAGAGACATGGTGGCTAAGGCTAGTGTACTCATTCTCCCTGAATGGGACATAGCAGATGCCTTGGTTTTAGAGGCAATAAGGAAGGAGACTAAACCTATGGAGGGAGTCACTTTCAACAAGGATAATGTCGCCCTGGTTATGTGGTCTCTGAAAAGAGATGAAAATAGAAGGAATAAGGACACCCTAGGGTCAAGTTACCTTGGAGGTATGATAGTGAAAAGAGTACAAAGCACTGGGGTGGTAGAAGCTGCAAGCATAGTCCTAGAGACTACAAAGTTTAGTGTTGCATTAGCAGAAAGAGAGGCCAAGGAAAAGGCAGATCTCCAAGTTAAGTTGGAGACAGTTTTAAAAGCTTACAACAATGCCAAGGAAGAGGTAAGAGGTAAAGATAGCATCATTGCCAAGTTGACAAGTCAGTTGGTAGGGCAATACCATCAAGGTGAGTCTTCAACATTGATGATCTCTTCTTCTCCTGCAAGGCCTCCACCTACTAGCCCCATTATTGAATTCCCACCATCTCCAGCACCTTCTAGTTCCCAGTTGATTGAGATCACTCCCCATGGATTGGAGAAGCTAAAACAGGCTCAAGCCCTATATGCAAAGAAATATGAAGAAAGAGTAAAGGCTACAATTTTGAGCTTTGATGACACCATAGGGTCCTCACTAATGTACAATAACATGAGTAAGATTTTGGAAATGTGGAATGAGCTAAATGGAGACAAGGTTGTTCTAATGCCTATTTTTGACAAATGGAAACCCAGAGAGCAGGATATAGAACTTATTTGTGTATCCTATTATGAGGCAGGCGTCGACCCCATTATTAAATCTACCAATGATATGACAAAGGATTTAGTAAAGTTGGCAGAAAGAGTTGATAATGCAGATAGAAAGATCAATTTGTACAAGAAAGAGTATACTAATCAAGTTTTTGAATTACTCCCAGGGGGTTTTTCCAGTCCAACACAATTAAGGGACAAACAAATTTGGCTTAAGGAATTAGAAGCTAAGTTGTCATTGAGAATAAAATGAATTATTAATTCAGAGGATGCCTCCATATTTATCAAAACAATTGAGGAGATTGAGAAAATGAAATCTCATTATGGTTTTTTGAACTCAGAGGTCAACAAAATGAGAAACTCTTGGAAAAGATTAGCCAAGACAAAAGGAAAAGTGGTTAACTTCTCATCGCCTACTAATGATGTATACCAGGAATGGACACAAAAATATGCGGTATTGGATGTGGAGCTATTAGAAGATGTTGCAAAAGAACAACAAGTAGAAGAAGCTGCGGATGTTGAAAAGGACTTGTAACCACATTTGGAAAAGGTTTTGTAACTACTTCTTAAGAGAAGTAATGATTGTAACAAAATCTCTTAGGAAAGTTTGAAGCTTTGTATGCATCCATGTTATTATAAATGGATACTAGGACTAGTGAAAAAGGGATCGCAAGGAATTGTAAGAAAATGCTACAGAAATTTATTTGAGATTTTTCCTAAGTCTTAATGGAGAATATTCAAATTTTTTTGTAATACTTTCTGAAATAATATCAATACACAGACCATGGGTTTTGAGCTTAAACTTCATGTTGTCTTCAAGTATGTTTGCAAATATTTATTGTTTCATTCTGAGTAATCTAGGGTTATTCTTTTTGAATATGGGTTGTAAGGCAACTTCAAGTAGATGTGCTTATTATCTTTTCTCTTCAGGAGGGGAATTAAATATGCGGGAATCACTTCTACTAGTAAATTCTTTGTGGGATACTTTGAATTTGATAAATGTAGTTTAGTTTTGGTATGAATAAATTCTTATGTATGTCAAGCATATGTGGGGATTTGCAGAAGCCAAGCTGAATAGGATGTGTGGGGATATTTGATTGTGGGAGTATTGTTTAAACTTAGATGACTCTGTGGCCTGGATAAGGTACTGGTATTAATTGTGGTTATCTTTTACATCATCTTCCAGGTCAATACTTAACATGAGTACAAGTTTTATTTCTTTATTTCAGTTGGTTTTAAGGTGATATGATCCACTGGTTTTTGGACTAATTTACTATGGATTTGTCTTTTAAAAGTGTGAATTCAGTTCACAAAAGGTATACCCACCTAAACTTTTGACAATTTCAAAGTGTAGAAGGTTAATCAAACCTTGTCATATGTTGTTTTGGAATTTCTTTCTCCTTGTATTCTCTCTCACACATAGAGTTATTATTTTATTACCAAGGAACTAAAAAGGGAATCAGATTTTGAGAACAACAATAAGCATCCTCAATGACGATCTGTAAGTTGGTTGCCACAAGTTCCATAAACCAATTCAAATGGTGACATCCCAATAGCTCTTTTTGGTGCTGTACGATTTGCCTAAAGAGCTTCAAACAATTTCTTATGACAGTCTTTGAAACTTTCACTCACCAATTTCTTCATAATATTTATGAGATTTTTATTGCTAGACTCCGCCTGACCATTCCCCTAAGGATAATAATCAGAAGAATGAGTGAGAGATATCCCATGATCATAGAAGAACAATGAAATCTCAGAAAAAGAGAAATTATTTGCATTATCAGCCACAATTTTTAGAGGAACTCCAAATCGAACCAAAATATTTTCTTTGAGAAAGTTACAAACAACCTCAGAAGTTGTCTTCCACACCAGAATAGCTTCAACCCATTTGGTAAAATAATCTGTGGTTGTTAGTATATGTGTATTCCCTGCACTTGAAGTAGGCATCAAAGGACCTATGAAATCCAAACCCCACTGTTTGAATGGTTCATCCACAATCATTGGTCGAAGCGGTAATGTTGCGAGCTACCCATGCATATGCGTCCTTGAACATACCTGGCCAATAATAACAATTTCTCAAAATTTTGTAAGTAGTTACTGTGGATGAAAAATTACCACCATAGGCTTCATCATGAAAGGTCTTCAATAGTGACTTCTGATGTGATTTAACTACACAACGCAAGAAAGTTCCATCCAAACCCCTTTTATACAATACATCATTAAAAATGACATATTTGGCAGCCTTTAGTCTCAGGTTTCATTTTTCTCTTGGAGAAAGATGCATTGGGAAATCCCCATAGGTTAAATAGTACGCAACATCTGTAAACTAGGAATCTTGAAGTCCGACAAACAAGACTAAGGGCAATTCCTCAGTCACTTCACTCTTACTTTCAATAGTCAACTTGCACAGACCCTGTCCCCTCACCAATTTTGTGGGTTTAATATCCAAATTAAACTCTTGAATCTTGGACACCCATGAAGCTCTATTATTCATTCCTATATCTTGTTGTGTCAAAAGGCTCTTGATTGTAGAGTGAGACACATAAACAACTACATGAGAATGAAGAATATAGTATCTAAACTGTTTTACAACTTTTACAACCGCATATGCTTGTTTTTCCATTAGGGAATATTTCAACTCGTGTTTCTTTAGGGGAACACTCATGAAAGATATCGGGACTTCTTCATTATCTTCATTCTTCTGCAACAAAACCTCTGACATAGTATGCTCTGAGGCCTAGCAATAGATAATAAAATCCTTTTTAAAATATGGATTGACTAGAACAAGCGCATGACCAATAGCCTCCTTTATTGATTCAAATGCTTTCTTTCCCTTCTCATTCTATTTGAATTCTTTCTTTTCACTCATCAAGTTCACAATATACCTAGTGGTTTCTACAAATCTGGAATGAATCTCCTCAGAAAATTTACTTGTCCAAAGAAGGATTTGACCTCATTTTTGTTTGATGGTAGACTTAGTTGTTGAATTGCCTTTACTCTTTCAGGATCCACTCTTACTCCTTCTTTAGAGACAATGTGGCCAAGCAATTTATCCTCTGTCACTCCAAACACTGACTTTTTTGGATTTAGGGACACTCCATGTTCATGACACCTTTGTGACACTTGTCTCAAATCTCTTAGGTGATGCTTTCTCCTCTTTCAAAAGACAATTAAATCATCAAGATATACAAAAATTATCTCATCTTTCAAATGACCAAAGGATAGGTCCATAGCCTACTGAAAAGTCACCCCTGCATTAATCTGACCAAATGGCAATCTGTTATAAGAAAAAGTACCCCAGGGAGTAATGAACGCAGTCTTATGTTGATCACTTTCTAAAACACTGATCTGATTATAACCTGAAAAGCCATCATGCATGGACATCATTTCGGAACCTAAAACCATTTGCAAAATATGATCCATAGCAGGTAATGGGTAGTTATCTTTTAGATTGGCTTGATTCAGGTTTCTAAAATCTACACAAATCCTCATTTCTCCATTTTTCTTCTAGACAGGAACTATGTTGGCTATCAATGTAGAATGATGGATGGGGTATATAATCCTAGCCTTCAAAATTTAATCTACTTCCAGAAATATGGCTTCAGCTACTTAAGGATTGAAACTTCTAAGCTTTTGTCGAAAAGGACTTACTCCAGGCTTCAGAGGAATGTGATGTTGAAATTTTCCATCCCTGAAGTTCTTTAGGTCATCATAACACCAAGCAAAAACATCTTTTAATTCTAGCAGAAGACTAATGAACTTCTCTTTCTCCAAAAGTGTGCAACATTTTCCTAGATTTATATATTTGAGATTGTCTTTAGTGCCAATGTTAATTGTTTCATAGCCTCCAACATCTTGAACTGCTGGAATTTGTTCACCTTTGTGTTTCTTGTAAGCACCATGGTGATCAAAAAGATGTTCTAAAGAAACCAACCCTTTAGGAATCTTATTCTCTTTTAATTACATAACTCCATCGCTCAACTCCTTGGCCCGTTCAGGTGAAAACTCTTTACATTTTGAATCTGACCCTTCAAAATATGTAGTAGCAAATGTTTCAACACACTGCATGAAATTGTTAATTTGTTTATCATTTTCAAAAACTTTCCAGAACTTTGAGTTATCAGGAACACTAGGCCGATATATTAATTCCACTCGATAAATATCATCAACAAAATCAGGATGAGGAATCAATAAGGAAGATGATATGGCTAATGAATCTGCTTTAGATTTTTGTTCTCTACGAATAGCTTCAATAGAAAATGCATCAAAATATTCGATTTCATCCCAAACTCTACTTCGGTAGTATTTTAGTCTTTAATTTTTTACATTGAACAATCCTCTGACCTGTTTCACAATCAACTCTGTATCTCCTTTGACTCAAAGAAGTTTTACTCCCAATTTCTTGGCTTCAACTAAACCTAATAACAAGGCTTCATACTCAACCGTATTGTTTATGTTCTTGAATTCCAATTTAAAAGAAAAAGGAATGTGAGTGCCAGAAGGAGGAATTAACACTACCCCTGCACCTAAACCTGATGATGCACAACTTCCATCAAAATCCATTAACCACAAATTTTCTTCTCCCTTTGGCTGTGATACACTTCCTGCTACCTCATTATCAGATAAAATCGTGTAATTTCCGAATTGACATTCATGATATAGAATTTGTGCCCTTGGATCGTCTGAGGGAAAAAAAAATGAACTTAGACATAGGTTCAGGCTGCAAAATGACTCAATGTTTCCCTATAGGAATTGTGGCTTGAGACCAATCCATTTTTATCTCACCTCCTAAGTCTCTACAAAATGTACGACTTAATAACATGCCATAACTTGTAGGAATGTCAGCTATTAAAATTGTGAGCTTGATTCTTTTATTCGAGTCAGCAGGAAGAACTACTTGAGCATCCTTAATTTGTGCTAATAGGGGTATTTGTTCAGAGTCCATTGAATAACATCAGCCAAAAGTTTTCATCAAGGATAACCCCAGCACTTTGGCTATTGTGGAGGGCATTATATTATCTAATGCACCTAAATCTATAATACAATTTTTTAATTTATGACCATTTATAAATAATGATATGTAAAAAGGCTCAAGGTTTTGACTCACTAATAGGTAAAGTATCATAAGTTTGAAGGGCAGTTATTTTAGGAGTCACTTCAAGAACATTAGGCTGAGTTGACACTTCTCTGTGGGATGACAATGTAGCATTTACTAATTGTTGTGCTCCATTAGTTTGTAATACATTATGTCCTTTCACAAACCTCACAAGTTTATCAAACTCTTTGAGATTTAATTTAAGATACTCGGTAGGTGTAATTTGAATTTGGGAGGACTTACAAAACTCTACAATGTCAAAAGAACTTTCCTTTTCAACAGACCTTACCAATGGGGACTCTTGAGGGTTTTGGTCATTGTTATGAAATTTGGAAACAATTTTCTTACCTTTAAAATTCATAGCAGAGGATGAAGAAACGCCTTGAGGCTTTACATTCCATTGATTTCTTGTGAGCACAACACATGAAGGATCCTCTAAAGTAGCCAAAATGTCACCTCCTCTTTCTAAATTTGACTCATACTCGAGGAAGTGGATTTTAAAGTTGCTAGGTTGCTTTAAATATTCCTCTTCACTCAATTCATTTGAAATCTCTTTATAATTCATCAGTTGTGCATAACGCACCATTTTAGAGTGGGAATTGCCATCATGTTCATCTGTAAGATGAAAAACACACATACTCCCCTTGGGTGGTGGGGCTTCAATTGCCAATCTTTGTTGGGTAGGGGGTAATTGTAAACATTTGTTTCCAATCCCCAAAGACTAATTTGTATTCCTTCTAGGTATGTCTTGATAAGGGGGTGAGTAAGATGTACTGGCTTTAGGTACTATCTTTTAAGAGTTATTACATCACTCACCAGTCTCTGGATTATAGGGTCTGAAGAAGTGGAAGGTTGAGCATTGGGTATCTGTACTTCTCTCTTCCATTTCCCACAAGTGATCAAATCATCCTCCAACTCAACCGCAAGTTTTTTGACATCACTTAGGGTTGCAACTCTTTGCCCGTGGATCAAGAAACCTATCTCTGAAGGCATAGAATATATAAAAAAACATTTCAGATTGTCATCCAAAGGTTTTTGATTGACTAGAACTTATGTACAATCTTATAAAATTTTGCTAGAAAGTCCCTCATGGACTCTGAACTCTCTTTCTTTAACTGGGCCAATTGAGCTAAAAGAGAGTGTTCGTCCTCTACTACTTTGAATCTTGCCTCAAATATTTTTTTCAGCCCCTGCCAATTTGTTATTGCACTGTTTGGTGGGTGATAGAACCAATCCGCAACTACTCCAGTTAGTATTTGTACAAATAGCCTCACAACAACATCCTCATGTTGAACAACTATTATACCACAAGCAACATTGAACACATTCAAGTTCTCATCAATAGTGGTCTTCCCATCACCACTAAATCTTGGCAAGTGATCCCTCGCTCATTTGGGTAGGGGATTCAGATTTAAACCCAAGTTCAGTAGACCTACTGCAACTCCCCAAGGATTATTTACTGCCATTGGGAGGATGATATTGAGAGGAGTTGGATTAATTATATTGGGTAAAGAAATACCATGCAAGGTCAGAGCCTAACAAACTGAGGATATAGGAAGTGAAGGAGATAGAGAAGGAGGCCTACTTCTTGCTCGTCTCTGAGGTGAAAAGGTGGGCTGAAAATTTAGGTTTTAAAACTCTTGAAAAAACATAATCAACTATCCCCTCACGCCTTTGGGACCTAGTATATCTTCTCGACTCTAGTTTGTTTATAATGCAAATCTTTGATGCAATGCAAAAAGATTCTTTAAAATTTGCAATCCAATTCTTAATACCTCATAACTAGGCAACCAGTCTTTTAATTCGACTCCCCCAGTGGAGTCGCCAAAAATCTATTGGTTAATAGATCTACCCCTTTCTTTAAATTATATTTCAAATTACAATATGACTCATGTGCACCCCTTTATGAAAGGAAAAAAAATAAACCAACAATTGGGTGAACTGATTATAGGCTCATCCTCTACATTAGAGGGTAGCTCCTTGTGATATCTACAATGAACTTTTATGCAAAATTTTTTGAAATGAATACACTTTTAACCAGAAAGCATGAAAGGCTTTCTCATTCATTCATCAACACAAAATAATTCTTACAAAACAAAACTGAAATAATATCTTGAAGATCTATTTCAAATGTAGAGCTCACAAACTCCTACTTCCACACATGTTCATTTCATAAACTCAAAACAAAGCAAACACATAGTAGTATGAACACTGGTCGATTCTCTCTCACGTCTCACAGGACAAGGGGGAACAATACCACTTAATCCACAATGAATTTACTTGCAAATAATGAAATAAATGAATTCAAGAACACAGAGAGAACTAGTAAATGAAATGATATATTTTACGCATCAACATATATCCCAATAGAGATCGCTAATCCATCAAACACACAAATTTAAAAGATTGCATCCAAAATATCATTTTCATTCAAATACCAGAAATATCAATTTTGAGAAATTCAAGGAAATCAAATATGTTCCTCCAAATCACATTTTTTGGACCTTTACATAAACTAACTTACCAACATAAATAGCCTCCAGGATAATAGTTCGTTACATCATAACTAAAACTTAACTTTAACCACATGTTAAAGAAACTGTTTGCTTAAAAAAAAAAATTAAAACAACAACAATTGATCGGCTGACAGTCCATCCCTTGGTTGATTAGGACTCCATCATGGCAGAGGAAGCCATTGATTTATCCTGCTTTGCTGCAAAATTGTGCATGTCATGCCACTCCAAATATGCTGCTAAGAAGTTCAGGATGACTTGAAAATAGGGGAGTCCAATATGCAAAATACGTTACTTCTAGACCTCCTTATCCATGCTTACCTGCGACACCTTTGCCTTATGCGCCTCCAGATGATCAAAACAAACCATGAGCATTGACTCTATTCTAGCCACCTTCGAGAAATCATCTGTAGTCAAGGATTTTGTTTCCCCAATGAACTGTATCTTTTCCTAGAATATTTTCGCCATATCTATAGCAGCTTCAATTGTCTGAGCATCTTCTTTCATAAGTTGGATATCAATGCACTTAAGATCTTTTTGCATTGTGTTGATTAGATCTGTCAACCCTTTCAGCAATCTTGTAGATTCCTCGTGGCCCTGTTTGATGGTTGAATTTTGCCAATCTACATTCTTCTTCGACACATATAGTACATTATCATCCAAACTTTGCACAAGTTTCTCAACCAAGAACTTCATCACACCAAATTTTTGTACATCGTTCATTTGCACAAGTACTGCCACCCACTTTGTCCTTTCCTTCTCCCAAGCAACAACTTCTAATTCCAATTCCTTGCTTAGAGTCACAACATCTTCGTATACTTTTACCAGACTGACAATATAATCTGAACCTTGTTGTATTATGAGATCAATCCATTCATTAAACATCTCCGCCACCAATCTGTTCCTCTGAACCTGATCTAACATCTTTTGGTTCGTTGGAGATTTGGGGTCGAAGGATACTACCACTTGTGACAAGGTTTGAGGACTTGGATGGTGTATATCATTAATGTATTCAGCCATTTGGGTGATTATTTTCTTCAACTCTTTTTTATCCTTTTTGTCCTTCCATGATCTGGAAATCATCCTCTTCGTGGAGGATTCCAAGTATTTGACATCAACTGCTCGTGAAGGAACCCCCAAATCAATTTTCTTCATAGTGAAGTCATCTTCAGTGGCTTTGTCTGAGTCTCTACCTGGGATAGGTTTAGCTATCTCAGCTGTCCAATGACCTGTTGCCTCATCTACCTCAAGCATTGTCCGTGTTT
Organism: Cryptomeria japonica; assembly: GCF_030272615.1. Classification (NCBI taxonomy): domain Eukaryota; kingdom Viridiplantae; phylum Streptophyta; class Pinopsida; order Cupressales; family Cupressaceae; genus Cryptomeria; species Cryptomeria japonica. Next base: position 811,770,543 of record NC_081411.1, read on the forward strand.
TAAGTTTCTTTGGCTTGCACACTTTTTGAGACACTTGTTTAACCATATCTTCCATAGGAATTGTGATTGGGACCACACTGCGTTTCTTCCCAATGGAAGCCTCTAACCATCGCGGAGTTCTTGAAGGTTATTTAGATGCAGGGGTTGTTTGAGTACTCGATGAATTGACAATAGTTAGGGCACTTACTGGATTCAGCTCACCCTCTAGTTCTTTACTTATGTCCACATCTTGTATCAGGGGTTCATTCAATTCCTGTTGATCCATTATTATTTCAACTTCCTCACTTGGATCCAGGTCTACAATAATTTGGCTCAATGCTGGCTCTTTGCTCTTCTTCTTGCTTCTTGCCCGAGTCACTCGGACTGGTGAGGAACTCAGCAAGGACCTTTTTGATCTTTTGGGTTGAATTTCTTCAACAATTGGGTTTTTATCACCTGCAACATCAACAATCTTGTTAGTGGTTGAAATAGGAAGTTGAGTTGTTGCATGTGAGCCAACTGCTAGTTCATGTGAAGGCATGAATGATCCTTTTCTAAATTTCTAATCTCTTAAACATTTTTTCAGTTCTCCTTATAACATTGAAAGTCCTGGCCTGAATGTTTTTGTCTTCCTTTTATCCTAGTCAATCTCAGGAATTAGCTGCCCTTCAACCTCCTTATTAAATTTAGGATCTAGAACATCCTCCCCTATTTCCTCCTATAATCCAGACACATTGATAGGAAGTGTTTGTTTCATCTATATTTAGGTTTTCCACAGCATAGCCCCTGGTATCAAACTTCCATCTAGCAACATAGGGCTGCAAATTCATCTTCTTAAATTCCAACTCCAAATCCAAAGCATTAGACACAGACTTACAGCTGTAGTATCCAAGTTCAATGGGAAAGGAAACTCTAGACTCACCTTTTGCCCCTAACCTTTTATTAATATGAGCTAGTTGTCTACTCACTTCAATGAGTACATAGATATCAAAGGCATACCTAGGTGGCTTGAATGGTTCACCCTCAAAACCACCTACCCGAAGATAGGTAAACCTAGGAAATTGAATGAAGAAGCTGCCATATATACTTATCAATTCCATAGCTTCAACTGACATCTTTTTATTTACATCACCATCTAGTTCAAAAGCAAGTCTTCCTGCAAAGACACCATTCCATCTGGCAATATGTTCCACATATTTTTATTGTTGTAATAAAGGATAGTAATCATAGACTTTCATACCATCCACCCATGGTCCGTTGAGAAAACCGTGCCAATCTCTGGTACAGGCTAATATGTAGAATATATAAGAAGACATATAAAAGATAGACATGCCCACAAAATTACTTAAACCTTCATGGAGTCTCTCTATGATTACTTGTGCCCAGTCAAGATATTTGTCACTTGATAGAAGCACCTGAATACAAAAATACATCAAGTCCTCCCAATAAAAGGAGTGCAAATTCCCTTTTAGCCTATTCAATAGTATAACAATGTCTTTCACTTATGTGATGAAGTGCTCCCTGGTAAGGGGCTTCGGGAGTCGTGACTCATCTTTTTGAACTTTGAGGAGCCAGTTTCTTGCAATTACGCTTCTATATGCACTTTTCTTCTTAGATAAGAATGCGTATGAGGTCCCAATTGACCAGTCCTCATATGACTCCTTATGCGGTCTTCCCATCGCTGCCATTACTATTTCCCTATTAATATCAACTAACATCTTGCCACTACTGGTTCTTATACATCTTATTTCAGCATCATACCTATTTATATAGGCTATTACCAAATCTGGGCATGGGGCAGCAAGCAAAAATGTGGCAGCTTCTACAAGACTGCTTCTTACAATTTTCTCCATCATTGAACCAGCTTCAAGGTTTTTGGCTCTTTCTAAGAAATCCCCTAGGTCGACATGAGCTAAATAAGTTTCATCTAATTCTGGCAGTATGCTCACTAGACATGATGTTCGACCAAGTTTCGACAGTATCGGCCTCATAATGCCTACTTATAATTTTATCAAGCAATTCTAAAGTAGGACAAAATTCTACTCCAGCAAACCAAATATTTTCTTCTTACACTGACAATTCTTCTAAACTAAATAAATATAGTATTGGAAAATTGTTTGAACTCACCTATTACCACCATGAATCCGTGAAACCCTCTTTGGAAACTAGAGTTGAATTTACCTTCAATGTCTCCAGTTTGTTCAATTATAACAACAACAACAACACATACAAATTATGGAGATGAGTTCATATATTTTTTTTGAACAAACGGGAAAAAATCGAGAAAAAACTACACACGCTTCATAATGATTCATTTAAACGTGTGAAGTAACAGTGATATGATTGAAAACCTGACACTTTCTTAATTACCCATCACCTCCACACAAATAGTTAATGTCCTCATGATTACTTTCCAAATTTAGAATTTTAAACTATTAGATGCCGGGAATATTCCTTCTTAACGCGCTACCTCCAATGTTATCAAAATCCTTAGAATCAACTTAGAGTGAAATTTTTGAACCTTGAACCATCTCACAAGGAGTTCAATGGTTCAAGTTCATTCAATGAGAACAACAGTGAACTAACGGCTCAAAACAATACCGGGAACGACCAATAACCATAACTAACAAGTGAAAGGACTTCAAACATTGAATCATTGAACCGAGAATACAAACGGTTCAAGGTTGAAGTTCAATACTAACTTAAACACATTTACACTTTCTCGTTAAATAACATTACATAGATATGACTCACACAAAGGGACCTTTTGAACCTTGAACCCAAAAGGTTCACGGGTTCAAAGTTCAAAATGCATAACAACAACATGCTTGTTGTAGTTAAGGAAAAGGCCGCTAGAGACATTACCTAAAACGTGCTTTGAACCTTGAACCTTTTGAACTGTTTAAAGGTTCAATGACATAGGTGCAAAGGGAAGAAATACAAAGACCGAAAAGAAAAGAGACACCATAAGGTAACCCACAAGCTTGAAATTTTTAATGAAAAGTTGAGGGGACACCAACACAGTTAAAAAAAACTGGTTTAAACTTCTTTTACCTGATTTCATGCCTTTAGATACGGGTTTGTCTTTTGATGAAGTATCCTTTGTTTTAGAAGACTCACCTTTCTCAAATGCATTGAATCCTAATCCAGATGTGTCACCTTTCATCCTTTGAGATTGGATCTGTTCATTCAACATAGAGGATCTCTTGTTGAATTTGTCAAGCTTCTCATTGGCCTCAATAAGTTCTTTGGTAAGATCTTCATTATGCTTCATAAGAATCTCTCTAAGAGAAATTGCCATCTCAAGATCTAACTATAATGCATCTTTTTCTTCCTTCTCCTCATGCCAGTGTTCATGCAAAGCTGCATTCTCTTGCTTGATCTTAGATATCTCATGATCTTTCTCTTTGATCATGTCTTTATCTCTCCTCCTCGCTTCAAGTTCTTGACTCATATAAATTGTAAGAGCTTCAAGTTTCGTCCTTAGGTTAAGTTTTTCACCATTCAGTTTCTCCACTTCTTCAACCAGTGTATCAATGTTGGCCTCATCTCAAATAGCTGTTGTCAAAGATCTCCAATATTTGTTTAGTTAGTTCTTTCCTCTTTGCTTGTGAAGCCTTGAATCTACCTCTTAGGGTTTCAAACTCATCCCTAGTTTTAGTAAGTACTCTATCCATCTCTCTATAACTCATATCCCCCATAATGTCTTTAGGGTTTCCTTCCAAGAGATTAAGCCTTTAGGAAGTTAGACTCTGATACTAATTGATAAACTTATAAAGCACTGAGAAGGGGGGGGGTGAATCAGTGATAGCAAAAACAATAGCACTTTAATCCCACAATAGTAAAAACATTTAACTAGTTTACTTAAGACTTTGCATGCAATCCAAAGTGTTATAAAACAATTCACAACAACTAAAACATTCACCATAACACAAGTATTTATACATGGAAAACCCAACTAGGAAAAACCACGGTGAGATGGAACTCACAAGTTAACTATTTGCAAAAATAGGTAACTCATCAGTTAAGGTCTATAAATGCTCTATTACGAGTAGATCCTATTAAAGATCCCAATCTCTGTTAGGATCTATACTTGGTTAAAGGTAACCTTGGTGGAGGATTTAGATCCAAGTTAATGAATCACCTTGTTAGAGGATTTCTACAATGTAGCTTGTTAGAGCTTACCCGGTTAGTGGATTTAAACTGTTGTAGTGATTAGAAAACAACAGGTAGTATGATCTAGGAATAAAACATTCTTCTTGTTTAGATCCTTTTCTACTCACTCATTACTGCATCACTGACATACTCTGCAACTCCTTTAACAAATTGCATCAACTCTAACTCATAACATAACTTGCATCTCCTATATGAAAATAACTCACCACAATGTCTAATTATAGACATTAGATTTCATGTCGGCTCCTAAACCTCAACACAATTTCTTAGGTTCAGTGAATTTGGACAAACTTCCTTAACACATCACAAATCACTGCCAAAAACTTTGGTGGGTGGTAACACATCACGACCGATGATAACTCATCACACAATCTAGGAAACCGGTTGGAACACCAATACCAGTTGAGTGTTGACCGCTTCAAACTCACAGACTGATTATCTCCATGCACTTCCTTGTGTCTCTTCGTTGCACCTTGAAACTGGTAACAGTGGAATTGACCAAAACTGACTGTCTTAACTACATATATTGGTTTAGACATCCTCATACAAGTTAGAGTTACTCTATACATATGATACCGGTTTGACCTAACTAAGACAATCAAAACATATGTGTGCCATCAATGACAACACATAAAATCATCAAATACAAAAAGCATCATCATGCCAATAGGTTTAAATATCTGTTTGAGAAGACTTATTGGAATTATGTTAAAAGAAATATGCACACATCATACTTTATGTTCCAAATGTTTGATTAAATAAGCTTGTGATTTTAGGAACACACTTGTATCATACGTTATGGCTTGTTGTTGTCATTATTGGTAATATCCTCTTTTGTGAGGTTTAGTATAGTTGAGTTGACCCATTTGTTGACCGAATTACCTCTAGGTAGTTTATTCCTTGTATAGGTTGGAAGTTGTCAGGTTTTAGATTTATATGCATGTTATCTCATGTAGTTAATTAATCATACGGTTAAGTACAATTATTTTGAAATATAACTTTAAGAATTATATTAGATTCTGATAATTGAATATAAATCCTATGTTTTTTGAAATTATTATCCTTAATAAAATTTTATTTTTGAGGAGCATAATGGCGATGTATAAATTCTTAATTTTAGGTTATGGTTATTTAGTGTTGGATAAAGTGTGTTTTGTGTTTTAAGTGAATCTTGTAATCTTGTGTTCTGTGTGATAATGAGGGTAATCTTGTCCCAAACTTGTCCATTTTCATTTCAAATTAAAATATCTAAAATTGGTCAACGAACCCTTTTGACTAATTCTATCTTAACTTGACTTAAAGCACATTTCACATAATTTGATGTTAGGTGCTAATACTTAATTTTTTCTACTTAATTGATTCCGATCACAAAGTGCAATCAAGTTTCCATCAGTAATCAAAAGGGAGATCCAAAATACATCATTCTAGACTATTTGAGTAATCAGTAGCAACATAATTTAATTTGCTTGCAATAAAAAGAGTAATTTGAATTTGCCTACTTAGGTGTCTATCCATTATTTTCATCTTATTCATTTCTTAAAGATGGATCTAAGTTGAACTTCCTTATGACAAAACAATAATTTTTTAATGTATTTTTGAATACCGCTGACTCCCCAAGCATATACAACAACAAAATATAAGATTTTATATCATGTGAGGTTGCAAATGAGAATACCATTTATTGATAAGATAATCCATAGTTAATCTATAGATTTACAAGCGTTAATTCGCTGCAAACCTTTGAGCTTGTCCTCTAACAAAAGAAAAGATCCAATGTAGAGTTTCATAAGGCTCACTGACACAATGAGCACATTTTAATATCAAACATCAAATGAATTTGTAGTATTTCATCAATTATATGATCTTTCTTGAATTTGAATGCTTGGGTTTTTTTCAATTATTTTTTCTCTTGTTCAGTTTTTGAAGATTGATCTAGGTTGAAGTTCGTAGTGGCATAACAATAAACATTTAATGTATTCTTAGAAACCATCAACTCCCCAAACATATAGAAACACAAAATTTAAGATTGTATATCATGTGAAATTACAAATGAGAACACCATTCATTGATGAATTCCAATATTTCATCCAAATGTGTCTCTCTCTCACTCTCTCACACACACCATTCCATTGATGAATTCCTCTCTCTCTCACACATTAAAGCAAAGATCCGTTTAAAGTCAATTCTCCTTTCTTCAATAGATTGAAAAATAACACTCTCTCTCTCTCACTCACATCAGCCGAGATACAGATATGGGTTTTATCCCTTGAAACAGAAAGGGACTAAAAGAAAATGAAGACGCATTTTCGAACTTGCAAATTTTAGAACCCTAAAAACTTGGCTGCGTTTAGACGTGCCATAACCAAGAAATAACAAATCCTTAATTTTCTTTGCCAGGCTGTTTGCATCTGATCGTATCTCAACTTCCCAATTTCGTTATGGGTTTTAATATCTTTGGATTTCCAGATTAATTCTACTACTGTTATGTCGGTATACGTCTGAGTCGTCAATCCCATCCATTGGACAGTGCCATTATTGACTGCAATAATTTCTGTGGACCCTCGACGATTTATGTCAAAAGTTTAGTTCGTTACAAGATTTGTAAGTGATAACCAGTTGGTATTTGAGCCCTGATGTTAGACGTCTTACCCAAATTTTGTACTTGAAATCGGTGGCATTTTTCCCACCGCATTGAAAAAAGAAAACACCAAAAATTTTCAACATTCCAGCTTGAAATCGAGTCAGCATTGCTAAAAACAATTGAATGATGGCTCTCAATCACTTTCGTCGTGCTGTCTTCTTTTGACATTTCAATCTGTCTCAGTCGGAATGAGGTCCGCTACAGTAAAATGCACAAAGAATTTGCAACAAATAATTGCTATGAGGGTTAATTAAAAGAAGAATCAGTTCTACTTGGAAGACTTTCTTACCCCGGAGTAAATTTGCAAAGATCGGATATTTAGCACTTGACATTCTCTTTAGGTGATGTTTATAAAGGTGACGTATCATGATATTATGTGAGGTCATTCATCTCAATACTACTCCAATTCAAGCTTGCGCTTAATTATGACATTTCATTAAGAGCAATCTTAAATGGGTTGGCAAGTTAAGTGGGCTTGGCTTTGGGACAACTCTATGATTAAGAACACTTGGGTTGAAGTCGTCGTGAGATGAGTGACTTCTTACTCCCAATGCTTCACGCCTATGGACATCAGCCAAATGTAATGTTTCATCCCTATGAACATCACATAAACACAATTAGTGTAAGTTGGGCCATTCATTTTTATATAAAAGATGAGTTCATGTGAACTACTCCTCATTAAGTAGAGATCAAGAAGTTTGACTCAAAATATACATTAGTGCGGTAGGTTCATTTCGTCATCATTTCGTGACCAACCAATACTAAACTACGGAGAAAAGATTTCTATTTCCGGTCGGAAAGGATCCAAAAATAGAGAAAGGGACTTACTCAACTACGGGTAACACCTTATAGGCTCACTTACAAATTTTGAATTTTAATATAAAACTATAATTTGATACACTATAGAAAATACATACTATTCATTAGTGTTATTTAATTTTTTTTAATTTTTATTTTTACTCACCTTATATTATAATGATAAATTACTTAAGTCTTCAGACATGTAGTGCCGCGGTTAAAACACTTCATTGGTGAAGTGGCCACCATGGTTCAAATCCTTGTTGGGCCTTTGTGCTCGCAAGGCCTTGTGCCTTCGCTAGGCCGTTGTGCTCGCGGATTTGAACAAGTGAAGTGTGGGGATGAGGTCCCTGGTTTGTGGCCTCGCTGGTTCACAGCTCCAGGTCAAAAGCGTTTACCCCTTATTTTAAAAAAATAAATTAAAAATGATAAATTACTTAAGAAATTATGAAATAATCATGTCATTTAAAAATAATGAAAATAATAAACTTTAGCTAAGACAACATAAAAGAATAGAAAATAAAATATTAGACATAAAATAATTTTATTTTTTATATAAATTGTTTTTTTATTCTTTTTTTTTTCATGTTGTGAAATTAGATTTAATTGATTCACATTTTCTATTTGGTGGATTATGTTAAATGGATCTTGGTGATATATTTTAGTTTTTTTACTCTAATAGATAAGTAGGTACTTTTACATATACAATCATAAAAGCCTATGAATATTAAAGACATAATGCAATACTAGATGTCAACTTAAATCTTGAATACTTGATGAGTTTCCTAATATAATCGATACGTATTTATATTGACTCTAAATCATCTTTTCCTATAGTGATATTAATCCATGTAAGATTGAATTTTTTTTATTCACATTTATATATAATAACATGATGTATGCTATGAGGAAATATCAAACCCATTGACTAATTGTACCTTGTCATGAATTGTTTGAATTATAAGTATTAATGAAAGATGATAATAAAATAGTTAATAGATGTGTACCCTTAAATTATAGTATATAACATATTATATCATATTTTTCATATTCATTGGCTTACTAATTCATGTAAATCTTACTCTAATCTATTTTACATAGACATGTTATTTTATTGTTGGGACGCACGATGTATAGATATTTTATTTTAGTTGTCCTTAGGTCATATTCACTCACTATCTATGTCACCATTTACTATTAATTATCTTTGTGTGGTGTAGCATATTGCATCCTCAGACAATTTCATACTTATTTGGACCTCAGTTTTGTGTTCCTACTTTTTATGCCTCGATCTTTCTTGATTCTGCTCACACCAACATCACATCTTCAAACATCATTTTTTGCTCTTCTTTCAAGTCCTTTGTTCAGCCCTGATGGGTTGGACAACCTTGTCATCCTAGAAAGGGATGTTTGGAACCATTCTCCTCCTAAACAAGTGCACCTAGAGCCCTTGTCTAGACCAAAAGGGTCCAATTTTGGATCCTATAATGGGTCAAAAAAAATTAGGTGGGAATATATCTCCCATGTTAGCCATCTTCACAATTTTAAACATATATTATGGGGTGAGGTATAAAATCAAGTCTTAAACCCTAATTTGAAACGTGTTAATCATCTCTCCATGAGTTTCCAATTACACTTTTTCAAGTCCAAGTGAGCAAGTAATCAAGCATCATTAGAGTATTGAAAGAGAGGTCAAGTATTCATTTTTTCAAGCATTCAAGATGGCATACATGATCAATTTCTTATGAACATGTCCATGAATTCTTATATGACAACATCAACCTTTTCATGAAGATTTCAAATCAAGATTCTTAAAGCTATAAACATTCCAATTCAACACTTTAATTTAAAATCTAACCTCTATCCTATCAAGGAACAATTTCAATTTTATTTCAATTCATCATAGGGTAAATTCCAAACCCAGAGTTTAACCTAGCCAAACACTTATCAACCCAACAAAATTTTACCCTCTTGTGTTTGCAAGTGACAGGATCTAGGGATAGAAAATATAGATCTAAAAAGAGGAAACTAAGATACACAAGACTTAATTTTGAACAACCATAAAACCTTGGACATTGGCAATCATTGAACAGTGTCACACTTTTATGATGAATTTTTAGGGAGATACTTAGAGTGACATCTTGATTATGAAAATGTCTCATTTTTTTGCATCTGATAGTTTTAACCAAGGATTCCTATCATCATTCTCCTAGAGTTCTGAGTCCATATTTCAGCCACAATTTCCTCTCTATTTCTCATTTACCCTTAAAATTTTAATAGAATTGACTTTTGGGCTCTATAATTTCTAATTTATGTTCTTAGATTTGATTTTTATTGCATGTTATTTTTTATATTTGGAATAATTTATTTTTCAAATATATCATCTCTATAGTCCAGTTTTATTAATCAATCATTCTACTAGGAAATTGTATTGTTTAGTCACTTATTTTGCTTGCATGAGAGGCATTGTGCATTTAAATCTATTTCATTAGCTTTTCCTCATTTGTGTGTGAGTTTCATTACCCTTTTTCCCACATTTAACATCTTGGTGAGAAGAAGTTATAGACTTATGGCCTCCCAAAAGAGTATTGATCTTGGGTTGACTAACCTATTCCATGGGAACTTGGGTGAATCCTCCATTCCTACACAAGAGATTCCTAACATTATGGAGAACCATTCTCATCATGATTTTAATGATTTAAGGATAACTCTTCAACTCAAATGACTATTGACCAATTGGGGAAGCTTGACCATGAGTTGGATAGGCTTCAACAATGGATGGGTTAAAAATACTTAGGTAGTGAGGTAGCTACCTTAATTGAGGGTTTGAGGAGAATGATTCATAGTTATGAACATGGTATGAATATGTTGCATATTATTTCTCATATTTTGGATAGTAATGTTATGACAATAATAAGTTGTGTTGAAACTCTTGGTTTTTTAAATCCTACAAATCAAGATAAACATTATATTCCTACATCTTTGATTAAAGTGCATACATATACATCTTCCACCATGGCTACCTCTACAGAAAATTTTAAGGAGCACTTCACATATTACTCATGGTGGAAATCTTATCAATCAATAATCCTACATACTTCCTTCTACTAGCCTTCCATTTGATTACCAACCATCTCCTATACCAACCTATCATAGTGTTCCACATTATTACTCCAATGCTCCACCTACATATCACAATGTTACTCCTCTATTATAATCCAATATGTCCAATTCCAACTCACCCATTGAAACCACTATAAACAATTTATCTCAAAGTATCTCATCATTGCAATGAAAATTGGCTTGTTTAACCCAATCCAAATTCAATTGGTAGATACAAATATTTTCATTCATAAAATTCTTATCCCATGCTTGACAGTGATGTTCAAATAATTTTCATTAATAATTTACAAAATGATATTATAGATAATTTTTTATTTGCTAATTATAATTATTTCACTCTCTTATGCACAACACTTCATAATTATAAGGCACCCAAAACCTCCGGCAAAGAAAACCCACTCACAAAAGGTGCCTTCAAGACGATATATTGTTGCCTAGGCCTTGACAAGGCAATGAACTAATAAGCTCAGTAACCCGTACACGCTTATAATTAATAAGTACCACGTACGCGCTCCTATGCCTTAAAAATGTTATGGTAGGGTAGTGAACTAATAGGTTGAGTACCCTGTACACTCTATTTATAGTATAAAATATGTGAAGGAAAAGGGAGGGAGGGAGAAAGAGAGAGAGAGAGGGAGAGGGTGGAGAGTAGGGGGGTAGAGAGGAGGGGGGGAGGGAAGGAGGGAGGGAGAGAGGGAGAGAAGAAGGGGTATGGAGGAAGGGAGAAGGGGAGAGATGGAGAGAGGAAGAGAGAGAGAGAGAGAGAGAGAGAGAGAGAGAGAGAGAGAGAGAGAGAGAGAGAGAGAGAGAGAGAGAGAGAGAGAGAGAGGAGGGGGGAGGGAGGGAGGGAGGGAGAGAAGAAGGGGTATGGAGAAAGGGAGAAGGGGAGAGAGGGAGAGAGAGGTAGAGGGAGAGAGAGAGAGAGAGAGAGAGAGAGAGAGAGAGAGAGAGAGAGAGAGAGAGAGAGAGAGAGAAGAAGGGGTATGAGGAAGAGAGAAGGGGAGAGAATCAAGTCTCTATTAATCTCTCCCTCTCTCCCTCTCTCCCTCTCTTTGCACCTCTCTCTCTCTAGTCTCTTGTACTCACATTCCATCCCTTCCTCCCTCTCACTCAGACTCTCTCTATCTCTCATCGTCTCTCTCCTTCCCTCCCTCCACCTCTTAGGTCTCTCTTTCTCTCACAATCCCTCTATCCACCTCTTAGATCTCTCTATATCTCCCCCACTCCCTATCTCTCTCTCACATTCTCTTAGGTATATCTATCCCACTCTCTCTCTCTCTTTGAGTTCCCTTCTCTGTGTCTCTCTCTATCTCAATCTCTCCCTCTATTTCCCTCTCTCTCTCCATCTCTCTCTCCCCCTCTCTTTCCCTTTCTCTATCTCTGTTTCCTCCTCTCTCTCCATCTCTCTTTCTCTCATTTATCTCTTGTCTCTCCCTCTCAATATTTATCTATCTATCTCACTCTCCTCCTCTCTTAGGTGTATCTCTTTCCCATTCCATCTCTCTCCTCCCCCTCTCTCCCTCTCTAGGGTCATATGGTATTCTTAGGGGTCATATGCTATCCTAGGGATCCATGCATGTGTCCTAAGGGGTCATAGGACACCATATGACTCCTTAGCACACCATATGACTCATAACGACACATAAGAGGTCATGTGGAGTCTTAAGGGGTCATAGGACACCATATGACCCCTTAACACACCATACGACCCATAATGACACCAAATGATGTCCTAAGGGGTCCTAGGACACCATATGACCCATAATGACACCAAATGATGTCCTAAGGGGTCATATGACACTATATGACCTTCTAGGACACCACACGACCCATAACGGCACCATATGGAGTCCTAAGGGGTCAAATGGTGTCCTAAGGGGTCGTTGGAGACCATATGACCCCTTAGGACACCATATGACCCCTAACGACACCATATGGTGTCCTAAGGGGTCATAAGGTGTCCTAAGGGGTCATAGGACACCATAAAACACATAACGACACCATATGGTGTTGTAAGGGATCATAGGACACCATATGACCCTTAGAACACAATATGACCCCTAACACCATCTAAGGGGTCATAGGACACTATATGATCCCTTAACACACCATAGGACCTATAATGATACCAAATAGTGTCCTAAGGGGTCATAGAACACCACATGACCCTTTAGGACACCATATGGTGTTGTTATGGGTTGTATGGTGTCCTAAGGGGTCATATGGCATCCTATGACCCCTTAGGACACCATATGGTGTTGTTATGGGTTGTATGGTGTCCTGAGGGGTCATATGGCATCCTATGACCCCTTAGGACACCATATGGTGGTTTTATGGGTCGTATGGTGTCTTAAGGGGTCATATGGTGTCTTAAGGGGTCATGGGACACCATATGACCTCTTAAGAAACAATATGACCTCTAATGACACCTAAGGGGTCATATGGTGGGCTAAGAAAATGATATATTATTTAAAGTTATGAATAGAACATCATACAATAGAAAATCAGTAGTTTAGTTTTGATATAGCTAAGTTAGACCATTGTGCTCATAAGAGAGAATCCAAGCAAACAAACAACAAGGCTTCACTAAAAAGCAAGTGTAAGAGCTTGACGTAACCCTAATAGTACTGCCTTTTTAAAACATATGATGCTATTAAATTTGCAAGGTTATAGGACTGATCTCGATTGTGACTGTAGACACCTAAAATTATCCTGTCTAATTAAATAAATATTTTTATTTATTTAACTATCTAAGCCTAATTCTTCTATTAATTGAATAAATCTTTATTTATTTAATTAATTAATTTATCCTCTTCTAGCCTTATTTCTCATTTAAATAAATACTTTTATTTATTTAAATTATCCTTTTTCTAAATTAAATAAATATCTTATTTATTTAATTGATCTCACTTCTTCTATTAATTAAATAAATCTTTATTTATTTAATTAATTAATTAGCCTTTTCTACCTATGATACATGTCATTCATCTCTTAATTCATACACTACCTACCCTCTCATTATTTTCTTATTCTCTCTACCTACCCTCTAATCATAGCCGACCTTTTTTACACCTCTCAATCTTATCCCTCCATTTCTTATAGTGTCTTCTATATAAGGATATGCTTCCTTCATTATCAAACCCTCACTATGCATTCAACCCCGACTACACTTTCAAACTTTCATATGCAATCAAGCCTACTTGCAACCACATTTTCGTTCTTTGTTGAGCTCTTGTGCAAATATAAAATCTGAGAGCAAATATATCAAGCAAGATCAATGGAGATCCAAACCCTATTGGACATGTGATGGTATAATCTTTGTGATTTCATTTGATTTGCATTGTCTTAGGAGAAGGGAAGAGAGGGAGAGAGAGGGGGAGATAGGAAGAGAGAGAGAGAGAGAGAGAGAGAGAGAGAGAGAGAGAGAGAGAGAGAGAGAGACAGAGAGAGAGAGACAGAGAGAGAGAGAGGCACCTTGTATGCACTTGAGACGGGGAGACAATACACTTATATGCATGTATATATATACTTAGTATATTATATATATAATATATATATAAATATTATATATTATATATATAATATATATATAAATATTATATATTATATACACATATTATATATACAATATCATATTATACACACACCCAAAATTTAAACAAACATAGCGCGTATGCGCTATTTATAGTAAACATAGCGCGTACATGCTTCTTACACCATAAGTACCCCGTACGCGCTTTTTATACCATAAGTACCTCGTATGCTCTTTTGACTATTTAAGCTTCGAAATAGGCCTGGATGACAAAGCTATGGTTTGGAAGTTTGATTTCCCTCCATTTCCCTCCTTTTTGATGTGTTTTATTTTATCAACTTGGTTTATCAACTTTGTCATCATCAGGTTTACACTTCATTAACTGGGTATTTCTAAAATTGCCACCATATTTTCACCCATCTTCTGAGATTTCTAATCATATAATTTTTTTTAAATTTGAACAACAAAAACATATTATTATTGAATTTCTTTTACTAGTGTCTCCATAGTTCTAACAGACATAGGTGCACCATTTTTTTAATAACTTTTGATATACTTATCCAAGTTTAAAAAACTATATAATTGTAGTGCACTTGATTCTTTACAATTTAAAAAAAAAAAATTGTATTTTCGATTTTTTTAGTGCAACTTATGCTTCGCACATGAACAGGTACCTAATTTTCAAGATGTACTTCATTGGAAAATCATTAAAAAAAAATACTCAACAAAAAATTACAAAAAAAGGCACATCTTCTAGTGCTCATTCTTAACTATCTTTCTGCCAAAAGGATTTCTCAAAATACTAAATCTAACTATAACTTTTTTGATGCGCACATCAAACACTATGTTATGTTTTCAGAAAAAATCAAGGCCTATTTTTTGTGCATGAAGGATTTGACCCCCTTAATCTTATCCAATTTTGAAAATTTTTAGTAGTTTGAAAACTAGAGTCAAAGTAATACAATATTTGTACTTTGATTATCTTTGTATCTTGAGTGTATGACTTTCAAATTTTGCCTCCAAGTTCAGGTTCACCTAATTTTAGAAAACAAGTGTCCACTTATGCCCCCCTTTTTTACCACCATCTTTGTGCACTTACCCTCAGGTTGTCTGTTCTTTGAGTTAGAGGACATTGTGAGCTTGACTATTGCATCCTCTTTTGATGAATCAAAATTGATTCCTTCGCAATGATGGGTGTTGGATGATGTACATCTCTTCTTTTAACTTGTCGGTTATGAACCTCTTCAAGTCTGGCCTTATTCTCCTTCAATACTAGAGTCAATTCATCAAAATTGTTCATAGGATCTGTTCTTTGTGATTTTAAATTTGATGCAAAATCATTCCTCAAAAATTGGATCTTTGAAAATTAGGGTTTTGCATTATTTTACTCATATCTCACAAACTACTTGGATTTGTTGCAGAAATTTTTTTATGCAGGTTTGGAAGACCATCAAGACTCTCCATTAAAAATTTCAGATTTTGTGGATCGATTTTGCATTTTATATCAATTTTTTATTATTTTTCATAAAAAATTAATTTTTGGAGCAAATTAGCAAATTTTTTGGATTTTCTTACATTTCTGGAAATCTCTTGAAATTTTACAGGTGGTACTTTTTTATGATGAATTAGATATTTGAATTGGTCAACAAAATGCATTGTTGAAGGCCCCTATTTCACAAAGTCTTTTGGATCTAAAATTTACCTAACTTGTGTGCTTGCAGGAAGGGGTGATCATTTGAAACAATCCAAACTACTAACAAATCTTTGTTGCAAGACCTTGACAAGGATTTTCTTTTGATCTTTATTGTGTGCCTTGTTTTCATAGATTATCAAACACTTCAAGTGGTGCACTAAAATTGAACCAGTCTCCTTTGTGTCTTGGGCAATAGGCTCTTTTTGTTTAATCTTTAGAGGGCCTGTCTCCCCATGTGGTCATTAGGACTACTAGTGAACAGAGAACAACCCAAGTGGTAGTGAGGAAAACCCACCTCTTCCGAACCACTATAAACAACTGTATCCATGGTGAAAACTATGGATAACGTGTGCTGATTAGTTCACACCGATACTATGTCTCCCCATAAATCCGTTTGATCAAATTTATTTGATCAGTTGTAGGGCGTAACCCCTACCGACTGGGAGCCTTCTGTATTTACAGAGCTGAAAGTGCCACATGTATGGCCACATGAGCAGATGCCCTTACTAGCACCTTTTTGTTTTAGAAGCCCAAATCCTTCTATTTTTTGGGGTAGGAGGTCAAACCTCTGGTAGCGGCCCACACACATACGGTTTTTAGTGTAGATACAAAGTTTGCCATGGGGAGTTTTCATGGGGACTGATGCTTGGCTGCCCTGAGAAGTGAGTGCCAAGGGTGGAGCCAAAGGGGCCAAGCATCTAAGTATCCGCTCTTAATAGCATAGCCTCGAGGGAAACTCCATGTGGGATCAACAACTATTGTCCTGGCCAACCATAAGAATTGTGCTTGACTTATTTTAAACAAACAAACATTCAAGACCAAACACCAAAACATTGTGTCTTTTGTGTCTTCAAGTGTATGCAAAACATTTTTACATCAAACAACACACTTTTCTTTAAGTCATTTTGAGTCTAAACACTTGCAAACATTGAGTCCTCATCAACACTATGTCCTCTTGTCACAAAAAACAGTCAAACATTCAGATTTGGTCACAACAAACAACTTCACAAATTGGAAAAATTTACAGTCCAGCAAAGAAGAGCAATCAGTTTCAAAATTCTTGAGCTTCCTAAGCTATCTCTTCAGGTTTTCATCTAGCATTCAACCTGTCTTTGGGTCTCACAAAGTCCATCATTGCTTTACACCTTACATTACATTCACATTTGTCTAAACTTGAATCAAAAGGTCACTTTCTTGTCCCCATCATACTTTGTCAACACATTACATACAACAACATTTTGCTAAGTGGTCCCTCATCAAGGTCTATCACCTTTGGGTCTCATTTGGTCTTACTTAGAGTCAAGGTCAACTTACCTCATCAAGAGAAACTCTCATCTCTTTGGAAGTCACACCTACTCTACTACATGCATACTTGGTCTTACACTTTGGACATTGCAAGTAAACCTCAGATTCATTTACATTCCATCCAACTCTTGGTCTTCCATACTCTTTACATTTTCATCTAGTCTCACACATCTTGGTCAATACCTAGTTCATGGTTGAAACTCATTCCCAAAAATCTAGGAGAGAAGCTAAAGAGGCTCAAGAGTCCACAAACATGAGTGCCTATGAGTATGACAATGATGTCTTTTTCAATTCTGATCATACTACATTACCTGACATGGATGCCTATAGAAACATTCCAAATGTTGAGCACATGGACACTATAAACAACAATGATACACACAATGAAAATATGGACAACATTTCAATACATTCAGTAGAAGTGGAAGACTCCATTATGGATCCCCGTTTCAATCGATTGGTTGAGTAAATAATGAGGAGAGATAGACAATATTTCTTACAAGTGATGGCACAAAGTGGAGCCAAGATCCCTCATGATTTTGACATGTCTCAAATAATGGAAAATCGACCTTTGCAACAAACTCACTCCAACATGGATCAAAGGATGCCTAATAGTGGAGGCAATAGAGGACCACATCTTGTGCCTGAATCACCATCATCTTTGTTTCAAAAACCTAAGGTCCTACATACACAAGGTCATGCATATGATACTCACCTTCACAGACCATTATGGAGGTCTTATGCAGAAAAATATACTCAATCACATACCAATGCTAAGGATCAACAACCAAATCAATTGGATATCCAAAGGCATGCTCAAAATTTGGATACAAGGAAACCCCGCATCAAATTTGGGGGCAACACACTAGAACAAAATCATGACATTCTTGTAGAGTATGGTATACATGGACAAAATAGATATTCCATTCCTCATCATGACTCTATACCATGTGGTCATTCCTCATCATGACTCTATACCATGTGGTCCTTATACACAACATCACTATAGACCTCCTCCATATGAACATGTGTATGATCAATACCATCCATATATACAACATGCTCCTCCTCCACCCAGTCCTTCAGGCTTGGGATATGGTCTAAGAAGTTGGTCTCCACCTAAGAACAATTTGGAACAAGAAATTAAGGACTTACAAAAGAAAATGAAGGACATAAATATTCCAAAGCCAACTAACACAATGAGAGACATATGTCCCTATCCATTTGACAAAAGCATTCCAATGCCTCCATTTCCTACACACTTTGTGACACCTAAGTTTGATAAGTATAGAGGCAAAGGGGATCCTAAGGCACATATAAGATAGTTTTTCATAGCTTGCATTGAGGTAGCAATAGAAGAGACATATTTGATGAGATTATTCCCACAGAGCTTAGGTGATCAAGCTATGGAATGGTTCTCCCAACTCCCACCTGGAATTAAGTCTTGGGGTGATCTAGCAGAGGCATTTATCCAACATTTCTCATACAACATAGAGACAAACATATCAGTCACTACCTTGTGCAACACCAAACAAAGGGACGGAGAATATTTTTCATCATTTTTACAAAGATAGAGAAATCTAGCCAGCAGATGCTCTTGTGAAATTCCACGGAAAAAAAATGGTAGAGATGTTCACCTAGAATGTCAAGAAAGACATTGGTTATGACCTAAGAAAATCTTGTTTGTCCACCTTCAAGGACGTCATTGAAAAAGGCTTAGCAATAGAGAAGGTCCTAATTGAGCAAGGCATCGTCAAAATATTCAAAGAAAACAAAGAGGACTATAAAGGAAAAGACAAGCCAAGATTTTGGAATAAAAACAAGAACACAGTCAATGATGGTGTTGTTGATGCCAATACAGTGCGACCCAAAATCATTTTTTCTAGATCAAGTTCTACAAACAATCAAGTGAATACTCAAACAACTTCCAAATCACCAAGGAAGTACACCCCATTGGGAGAACCACTTGAGTCCGTTTTCAAAAAGCTAGTGGCAAACAAGATAATCACAATTCTAGATTTTCCTCCATATGAGCCAAAGGTTAAACCAAATTGGTGGAATGATGATGAATATTGTGAATTTCATAATAGAAAAAAACATAAAACAGGAAATTGCCATCGACTGAAGAACATCATACAAGATCTCATTGATAGAGGTGACATTGAGATTGAAGGACACTCATCCAATCAAGAACATGAGATGTTTAAAGAACCTTTCCCAAAACATGACAAGGGAAAAGCCAAAGCCACAGATGACCAAACCAACTATACCAAAGCATCCTATAACTATGATTCAACTATCAATCACATTTCAATGGACAATTATGTCTCTACCATTCTCATCAAGGACAAAACACTTGAGAATTCTACCCAGAGACCCAAGATTGTCCTGAAAGGAATTGGATCTTCTTCTGAACCTACCTTTGAATGTAATGTTACAACTCGTCGAGGTAAATTCACTTTGCAAGGTGCTCCAGCTAAAAACATCGCTTCTTCATCAATCAAGCTTGAGTATGACCTTGTAGAATAGTTGGGGAAGACACCTGCGCTTATCTCAATCCTTGAGCTCTTACACATATCCCCCGCACATAAAGTTATTCTTGACAAATTCTTAAGAGACACTGTCATTCCCACTAATCTGAATGTGGACCAGTTTCAAGCCATGGTGGGATACCTTTCTGTTCCACACTCCATTACATTCATAGAAGCTGACGATGCCTCCATAAGCCAACCACATAATGCACCTTTGCACATTGAATCCTTCCTACACAAACATCGAATAAAACAAGTCCTGATAGATGGAGGAGCAAGTCTAAACATGTGTACATTAAGCACTATTAAACAATGGGGATATTAAGACAAAGTTGTGAATTCTACAAATAAAATTACCATCAAAGCATATGATGATGAAGAGCGTTCATCCAAAGGTACATACACCTTACCTCTCAGAGTTGGGCCAATTATAAAGGATGTGGTTTGTCAAGTCCTAGACCTAGATCTCACATACAAGATATTGCTAGGACGTCCATCGATTCATGAGATGAATACTGTACCATCTACATATCAATGATGTATCAAGTTTCCACACAATGGAGTTGAAGTGACCATCAAATCTGACCCAAATCCATTCATATATTGCAACAATTTGTGACCTAGATTAGAAATAACAATCTCAGTCAATCGAGAAGCTATTCCTTCATTGACATATGTGGATCCAGAATCCTTGAAACCTTTTACATCAAAACAACCAGAGATCAAAGAAAAGTTCAAGTTTAAAGACCTAGGATGTGGTGAGTATATCTTTCATGTTGATCAACTCCCACTATCTCCTAAGACATTCAGTCAACATGAACAATCTCTAAACAATTTGCAAGGAATTGGGTGTGAACCGCCTAGTGTTGTGGCTACTAAGTATAAATGCAAATCTCCTCTAGTGGTGCAAGCAACTCTTGATATCAATAGTCCTAAGAGTGGTTCCAACAAAGAATCTATTGAGCATATTGCCAACCCTCTTGAGAACTTGCATAGATTTATTGTTTCATCCACTCATTCCATTTCCACTCCGCACCTAGACTTGGATCAACAAGAATCACAAAATCCCTTACTCATTGGGGATCAAAAATCATGCCTTGAAAAGAAAAATCTAAAAGTCAAAAATAAAGAAAAGTCCTTTAGTCAAAATCAAAATCAAAAGCTATTGGACTCTGCAAAAATCAAAGTCAAGGATGAAACTCCTATGAAGCAAAAAGAGAAAGAGTTGATCTCCCCTAATATCAAAATAACTAGGGGCAAAAGTTCTACAATTTCAAGTCAAAAAGAATACTTGTTGATCCTAAGTCTCCATCATGCTATCCTACTTTAACTTATTTTTGCAATCATAAGCCTTCATCACTCATCCACTTGTTCCACACATCCTTTCCCTTCCAGCGATACATCACAGACCTTTAATGGATCTTCCTCGAAGGAATTTGTTATCAGAGATGCCCAAACTTCTTTGGGTGACACGCATATGGGCCTACATAGTTCACACACTAGTAATTCTATCTCAGTTCCTTTATCAAGGAAGACATTCACGCGAGCTACACATCATTCGCTCAAGGAACAATGTATTTACAATCATAAAGTCAAGCCTCGCACATTTGAGGTAGGCGACTTAGTTCTCAGAGAAAATCCTAAAAATCAGCAAGATAGAGAGAAGAAGGGAAATTTCAAACCAAACTGGCTTGGTCCCTACATTATCACGGTAGCCTATGGATCTGGTGCATATCAGCTCTCAACCATAGAGGGTGAATCTTTGGAGGATCCTATCAATAGCATGCACCTTCGCAGGTTCTACACATTGCTCTTCAGAGTATCCTAATTTTTTTTTAAAAAAAAAAATTCAAAAATTGCAAAATACAAAAAAATCATAAAATAAAAAAATCGTTACTTGGTGAAAACCTGGCAAACAAGCGCCTTTTGACACCAAAAAAAAAAATTGATTGAAAAACAAAAAAACATTTCATCCAATGGTGAAAAATCATTTCGGTGGCATCCTGGGAAAGTACCATGGTGAAAACTGGGTCACCAGCACCATGTGTAGAGACATTGCTCCTCCCTCCTTCAGGATTCCTTTTCATCCTTTCACTTTGCACACACTCACAACCTATTCATCCACAATAAAATTACCCAATCCCATCATGGCTTGTTATTGATCTACCCAAGATTGGTTTGCCATTCATAATAAACATTCCTTTTCATCCCTTTCCATCCATAATAAATCAGCTCCTATCTGTGGCTAAGGCAAATCCTACATCTAGTGATGGGTGTGGAACTGAGAGCATCACACATTCCGAGGAGTACAATTTCTTCCAATTTTCTTCAGTATATGCATGCACAATCCATAATAAAATAACATTTGCATCGCCAATCTGCAATAAAGTTTCATCTTCTCTACAATAAAGTATCAGTTGCATGGATTCATTTAGTTTCAGATGAGACACGATAGCAACAATGGGCTTCAACAAATCAAATCTTTCAACAAACCCAGACAACATTATGGTTCAGTGCTATCTATCCTTTTTGTGAAAGTAAACATTGTGACCACAATCAAATAAGACTTATACAAGTGACAAGAGACACTAAACTTGAGGACTATAGTGGATGTTGGTGTTGAGTCTTGGTTTTATTTTGATTTTATCTTTTTGGTAACATGTCTTTTAGCTTTTCCAGGATGCCTTTGACTAGATATTCTATCTCCAAGATGTCTTTGACTAGAAAGGCGAGGATGGGGTATCGTCACCTATTTTTCTTTTGTTGTCTGTGGATTGTCTCTTAGTAATGCTATGACTTGTCCAAGGATATGAGGACACTGAGAGTCTAGTGTGAACTGGGGTATTCCTTGTTTGTGACTATCTTATCTCCATGCAAACAAGTACAATGACTTTCTAGGTCAAACATATGCCTCGATTGTCATAACCTATTTTGCCATAATAAAGCTCAATGATGATAACACACAAGAAGCTCTTTTCACTTTCATATCTTTTATCTTCCATCCCCCTTTCTTGATTGACTTCCATCGTCCTTCTTGAGTCCATGTAGCCTGCTATCACATGACTGAGTATAATGACACACCAAAAAATATCTGCATTTCATGTAGTTACACCTGCATTACCACATATTAAGCATTTCATACATACATATAGGTATCACAATTGCATCACATCCTACACACAACACATATTAGCACATTTTACATTTTCATCATGTAAATAATCATTTGCATTATCATATTCATTTGAATTTCATACATTCACATTTGCATTTGCATAACATATTAAAAACATAAAAGAACAAAAAAAATATTGCATTTCATCATGTACATATTTGCATCCATATCATAACCATCACATAGAAACAGACATCATGAAACATCTCATCACATAGGTACACATGCATATAGCTGCCACAAAGATGAATCATCTCATATATATAATCATAAGTGTCATGATACAATGCTGTCAAAATACATATGGCTACAAGATCACCCGAAGGTGTCTACATCATCATACAAAATAGTATAAGGCTGATACACAAGAACCCACTGATCACTCCTGCCAGTACTGCTGGTAGCACCAATCCAGTCTATGTCATCGTATCCCATGCCACATGTCTAGCCCTCATCTCCAGTCCTAGATCCTGGAACACTCATCTCAGTGCCTCCCTATCTCCGTCTCGATCGTAAGGAACTAACTCCCCATCGATCGGTATCTGCAGTATCCTATAAACATCCTCTAAGGTGACTGTCATCTCACCCATCGACAAATAGAACATGCAAGTCTCTGAGTGCCATCTCTTAGCTAATGCAGTCAACAATCCCATGTTGGCCAGAAACTCAGGCACACACAGAAAATGTCGTAGGCCCATAGCCTAAACCGCTGCTCTCTCCTCAATTGTCAACTCTGCTCGTAAACTCTGAGATGATGGGAATCTCTCCCATGACTCCAACATAGGTAGGTCCTCCTGCAGTCAAGCAAATCAACTGTGTCAATCATAGTGGCATTCCTTGTTCATCACAAAATGCTCCTTTTTATCCTAGTGCTTATATTTATCATATGGCACTCTATCCTAGTGACACTCACTATTCATCACAAAGTGTTGTTGTTTATCCTAGTGGTACTCCCTGTTCATCACAAAGTACTACGTGTTTTTGCACTCCCTGTTCATGACAAAGTGTTGCTCATATTTTCCACTCCCTGTTCATCACAAAGTGTTGCTTATATTGGTACTCCCTATTCATCACAAAGTACTATGTCTTGGTACTCCCTGTTCATCACAAAGTGCCTTGATCTATCCTATCCTAGGGCTCTACTTGAGTGTATCCTCTTGAGTATTTTCCTGATTGGCAACGTATGTTCTATCACAAAATTGTCAATCCTAGCCCTATCTGCTACCCTAGTATTCCCTAGAGGACCTGCTTGAGTGTATCCTCTCAGCTTCTTATCCAATCAACAGCGTATGTTCATCGCAGAACTGTCGATTTGGCCTTGAAGACATAAACGGGCTTTCATTACATAAACATGCTTGCATATTGCACAACTCTTTTTCCAACACAGACGTGCCCTAATATTTTTTGACCTTGTTTGACATATTCTAGAATGCATTTATTTCCCTACCTAGAATGCATTTATCACACCATTTATTGTGATAAACTACAGGGAGATTTTGCGATACTTACCGGCTCTCCTGCATCGGCTAGCCTTTGAAATCGGCAAATGCGATCGAATCTATGCACCAATTCCATCGCTACTGACTGCTGCTTCTCTATTCTCTCTCTACACTCTGATCTCTTGGATGTGTGGATGACAATGAGGATGTGTTCCCTCGTGGTCTATCTTATAGACTACCCTAGCCCTAGCCCTCATTTCCTGAGTCGGTCTTCTTTATCCCGTGACTCTGTCACTCTATCTTATCCGGTCAGTCCATTCTAGCCTTTCTTTCTTATCGAGAGATTGTCTATGATCTTTCCAGACATTTTCATCCAATCTCTCGAGGGGGCATACCATTCCCATCTTGGGGCAACTTTGTATTAGTTCATCTTATCTTCTTTGAAACAACACAACAAGTTGCATTGTCTCAAAGAGGGGCAAAATGTAGACACCTAAAATTGTCCTGTCTAATTAAATAAATATTTTTATTTATTTAATTATTTAAGCCTAATTCTTCTATTAATTGAATAAATCTTTATTTATTTATTTAATTAATTTATCCTCTTCTACCCTTATTTCTCATTTAAATAAATACTTTTATTTATTTAAATTATCCTTTTCCTAAATTAAATAAATATCTTATTTATTTAATTGATCCCACTTCTTCTATTAATTAAATAAATCTTTATTTATTTAATTAATTCATTAGCCTTTTCTACCTATGACACATGTCATTCATCTCTTAGTTCATACACTACCTACCCTCTCATTATTTTATTATTTTCTCTACCTACCCTCTAATCATAGCCGACCTTTTTTACACCTCTCAATCTTATCCCTCCATTTCTTATAGTGTCTTCTATATAAGGAGATGCTTCCTTCATTATCAAACCCTCACTATGCATTCAACCCCAACTACGCTTTCAAACTTTCATATGCCCAATATTGTTACGCCCAATATGGAAAGCTAATGTACTGAGAGGGGAGGGGTGAATCAGTACTCCAAAACTTTTCTTGAATAATAACTTTACTGATATGCATAAACAAACTAGTGCAGTAACATAAAATAAAGTTAAAGAAAATAGATAACAATCATACATGATTCACTCCATAACACATATATTTTGGTTATGCAAAAACTCTTGGTTAGAGAGAAAAACTGCGGTGGGGATGGCACCCACAACTTCACTACTGCAATAATAAAGAATACTCAATTAGAGCTACATTATAGCTATTTATGATAGCTTACCCTTTTAGGAGTAACAAGATCTATTAGATCTACCTTGCTAAAGGATTTTACAACATTTATTCTGAATGTTGCACCTGGTTAGAGGCTTTACAATTTATATACTTGATTAGAGTCTTTTACCCTGTTAAAGGTTTCTCTTTCAACTTCACAATATTACAATAAAATCATTACAAATATCTGCAACTTTACATCTGAAATGTTATAGTAGATTCTATGTGCTCAGAATAGATTACCTTTCTTATAGCATACCTTGGTAACCCATATAGTAACTCAGTAAACCCTTTTGTTTACTTTGTTCTTCGACTGTTCTCTGAAAACCTTCTCGGTGACCTCTGTGTCTCTGTAATAGTCTTCTTTCATGCATGTGTACACTTAACTCATGCTGTATAAATAGATCTCTTAAAATGGTGATCCAATTCATTGCTTCGATCTTACAAACAAGATTCCTCGAACGAATAACTAAACAAAATATTTCATTGGTTAGATTGATCTTAAAATCATACACAATCTTCTAGTGCAATTTCCAATGTGATAACGGTTAGATGTGCCTCGATCTTGTAACATGTTTTCATATGCATGTCCAAGTTCAATGTATCTGGTAACATGTTTCACTCGATGTATGTCAACTCGGTGTGTCATCTTTTCTGCTTGGTAGCTATAAAAAGATACTCAGTAGACAACTCGGTGTGTACTGCATTCTGTGACTGCCTTCTTCTATAACCGACTAG
Source organism: Cryptomeria japonica (assembly GCF_030272615.1). Taxonomy (NCBI): domain Eukaryota; kingdom Viridiplantae; phylum Streptophyta; class Pinopsida; order Cupressales; family Cupressaceae; genus Cryptomeria; species Cryptomeria japonica. The sequence goes on from NC_081411.1 coordinate 811,796,953, forward strand.
ACTATGCATACTGACTTCTCTGTGTATACCGATTGCATGATTCGGTAGTGTTAATAGACTACAGTATATAGTATGACTTTGAATATAAAAACTAATGTCAACTTGATAAGTAGTAACAATCTCCCCTTTTGACATTAGTTGAGATGTTTGACAAAACCTACTTTTAAATTCATAACTCAAAAATCTATATACTTTACAAAATGACTATACTAGACAGTATATACAATAGTCAATGAAATAGTATATTCAGATATACTCTCCTTATCATTAGACTATACATAACTCTGATTTTGCATGCTCAGTTCTATGCTTGTGCTCTACTTACTCTACATACTCTGCTTGGTATACTCCCCCTGTATACAATACTCTGAATATTATATCAAAACTGTATCACCAAAACTGTATCACTCCCAAAATATATTATATTACTCCCCCTATATTGTATCACTCCCCCTTTTTGACAAACATCAAAAACTTAATTTCCATCCGGGGGTGGTAACTGATCAAAAATAGATTTATACTTTGTCTTGGCATCAGTGAGTGCAACAGAGAGTGCATCCTTGACACTTTCCATTAAAGAATTTTGTGCTTGAATATCAGCTAATAGGGATATTAAGCCATCAAGAGTGCTTCCCTCTTGTGTAGTAGATAGGCATGTAGCTTGATTAATCTGTTCTTGAACTGATGAGAGATGAGGAAGGAATAATGTCTGGAGTGTCATTATATCCATCCTGATCTTGTGTTCTTCATTGATTAGTTCCAATTATTGAGCCATGAGTTGTTGAAGCTTGGTATAAAAATTTTGAACTTGGCTCTATGGTCAACTTATTTGAGAGATTGGTGATCTCTTTCTCAATTGCAACAGTTTTATTCTTGATATCTTTAATGAACATAGAAAATGTGCAAAGTTTCTGAAATAAATAAAGAATATGCTTGAGTTGAGGGGACAACTCAGCAATAAGTTTGACAAGTTTGACTTTGCCAATAGCTAGAGCTTTCTGTACCTCTTCTATCATTTTTGCAGTAACCTCTTTGTCTTTTAGCTTGCTCAAATACTTAGATGCACCAACTCCGGATGTTTCTATTTGATTAAGGAGTTCATCTAGTTGAATGTGGATGGCTGCATCGGTTGACACTATAGCTGTAGGTAGCATATCTGATAGCAGTGTCTTCACCTTCTAAAGTACTTTATTCTTCTTTTGTATGGCCATCTATTTTTCTTGTTCGACCTTTTCTTTGCATAGTTCACTGAAATCAATGAGTGCTTGCCCCTTTAATTTTGAGATATCCACATTAGGCAACACTATTGGTTTAGATAAATCAACTTTGAAACTATGCTTTTTCACCTTCTTCTCTTTACCTTTGGTTGGTTGGACCAAGACAATAGCTTGTGAGGCTTTTTGACCCTTGGTAGGTTGCTCGGTAGAGGCAACACTTTGGTCGGTTCCTGTAGTCATTGTGGTGTCTTTTGGTGTCTCAGCTGCAACATTTTCAGTGCTCAAAGGTGCTTGAGAGGTATGTTCTTGAGTTGTACCTTTTGCTGCAGTAGACTGGTGACCTTCAGTGCCTTGTGATGTATCCTGAGGAGCTTCGGTAGAGACAAGTTGCTTGACTGGTGGATAAGGCTGAACTTGTTCTAAAACAGATTCACTAGATACAAGTTTTGCATATGTAGTGCCTTCTATCATTTCCTGCTTCGGTACTTCTGTATCCATGACATCTTCATCAATTTGAATAGTGTCAGCTGAGTCTTGCTTGGTAGCATCAGGACCTTGCTCGGTGACATCAGGATCATGCTTGGTGACATCAACAATTTCAACTATAGCTTGTTCACCGACATCCTTGAGTTTGAAGATTTCCTACCATTTTGCTTTTGTCTCCTTTTCTACATCAATGTATAGCCCATTCATCAATTTTAAGGCTCTTTGTTTGACAAGAAACTTAGAATTGTAGGTTATCAGATGTTCCTTTATTTCTGCTACTGACATATCAGGAAATAGATGGACTAGACTTCTTTCTCTGATTTGTTTCTTTGAGTCCATTGCATATTTCCACCTATTATCAATATGCAAGTAAAGTTCATTTGGAAGTGACTTTACTAGTTCTAATGGAGCTAGCTGAAACTTTAGAAGTGTGCAGATGATAGCTTCTTCAATTTGTCTCTTCTCATCATTATTTCTAGTCTCATACTTGACATATCTAAATGAACCAAATCCACCATATTCTTTCAGATTAGTGCAGAAGTTTTCAACACTATGTATATTTACCTTCTTGCTCTTGACAATCTGGAATTTGTTTGCATCTTCTGATTTTGTATCACTAGACTCTTTTGCCAGAATGAGTCTCCGAGTAGATTTCTTGTAGGTCTTTGTTACCTTGGGAACAATAACAGTCTTTTGTTTCTTACTCAGTGATGTTGCTGATGCTCTTGTATTAGGTCTCTTTGTTGGAGGTGGTGTCGGTAGGGCCTTTGAAGTGTCCAGTTTCTTTCTTTTCAACACTTTACCCTTAGGCAATTCAGTGCTTAATGTTATTGTTGCCTCTTGAGCTTTAGATTCCTCTTCGATGATGGCAAGAGTGCCTTTGATAGGTGTAGAGGAAGAGTCTTCTCCAAATTTCTTAGATAATGCCTTAATCATCTTTGTATCCTTTCTTATAGCTTTGGGTACTACAATGCTCATTTTTACCTTTTCTTTAACTTCTTCATAAGTTCCATATCTTAGCTCAGTAGCATGCCTTGGTAATGTAAGAAATGCATCAATTTGCTGTTGTGTGATATCAAAGTCAATCTCGTAACCCATAGGTGGCAAAGATTGAGTCCTTGGTTCCACAACATTCACATAATAGTAATCGGTGTCTACCTCAAAGCATATATCATCTTTATATTTCTCTACCGGCTGGGGTGGAATCCGGTACCTGTTGTGCATTTTCTCTTGAATTTTTTTAAAGTAATCATCCATTATATCATTGAAATTATCACCTAGCTTCTTGATAAAGTCATTAATCTAATGGGTGATTGGTCGATGTAGCTCCCAAACTACTTTACCGACTGATGGAAAGAATTTCTCAAAGTAGAAAACATGCATACAAGAAGTGAACCAAAATTTAGTGTATTTGCTGAGTTGTTCTTCTTCGGCTTCCTTATTGTGTTCAGGTTCTCAAACAAGTTCTTTAGTAACACTTCACATAAGTCAACTTTCATTCCCTTTTTCACAATTTTATAAGCTAAGTCAACTGCATCAGTGACATTGTTCAGTTTCAGTCCTCTGTAATCAGATTCTACTCCAGTTAAAATGATTAATTCCTTATGTGATATCATCTTTTGAGCTTGTGCATGATCATAGATAGGGTAACCAGTGATCACATGCATGATTTCCTTGGTGATTTTGAATGGTTGCTCTTCTAGCCACATGAAATCATCATGAACTCTGCTAAAAAAAAACTTGACCTATTGCGGCTTGAACACACGAGGATAGGTTAGGGCTTCAGTCAATCCTTTGATTTTGATATGCTCATACTTTCTATCCATTTTACCATCGGTACATAGCTCATCATATGTGTCTTTAATTTTAACATGACCGATTTCTTCAACACAGCATTTGGTGAAGAATCTCATATCTTCGACTAACAAGATTCGATCTGGGATGAGTGAAAAGGCAGTTTTGTCATCCGGTTCAGATGTGACTTTAGGAGTCAAAGAGTATTTCAGTGAGGGCTTCTCTACATTCTTGACAACTATGGGATCCTGGATCTTAGGTGCCATTGAATATTTCAGGTAAAAACTAGCAAAGAGTCCTTAGGGTTTGACAGTTTACAAATGGCAGATGCTTCACACTCAGTAGATAATAGCAATTTGATAAGATCGGTAAACTAGCTTAACAGTGCAATGAGATTTGATATAAATACCTTGGATTCACTTTGAATGAGGTTTGATCACCTTGGAATCGCTTGCTCTGCTCTCTTGAAAACTTGGTAAGTGTAAATGACCGCGAAAATACTTTTAAGTACACAAAATACCTTATCGGGCTCCGTGCGGGTTAGGTCAAAAATATTAAATGCACTCGGTTCACCTTTAACCAATTTACTCCTTTTTCATTTTAACCGAGTAACCAAATTTCCTTCATTTACCGACTTGGCAGGTTCCCTGTAAAGTGCTTCAAAAGACTTTGATACAATTTCAAACTTAATAATACATCTTAACTATGTAGATTTTGAATTTAGTACATAATAGAATAGGAACTGTTATAATTTTAACCTTCAAAGAATGCAGTCCCTTAATACCTTTTCTAATTAAATTGGAATAGGTGCACCTAACTCGGTAGGTAAGGTGCTTTCTTCATTTGACATGATTTCCTTCTTTTTCCAAATCATCTTTAATATCTCTTTTATCTCTTCAGTGTCTCCTTTAGGTTGATCTTTGCAATCTCCAGCTAAATGTCCAACTTTGTGACAATGAAAACATGCCATACCAGGATTTCTCCATGATCTTCGGTTGTTCATTCCAAACCTTATAAAATAGTTGGCACTTATATGTCCATATCTTCCACAATATTCACACCATATCCTTATATTGTAATCCCATGGTACTGCTGCATATTGTCGGTAAGGATCTGTGTGAGTTCGGTAACCTCTAGTGTTTGCTCGGTGTGCAGACCACTTGTAGTTCTTTTGCTTAGACCGACACTTCTTAGTACTATGTCCATATCTATTGCAGTTTCTACAAAAACCTTTGAATTTTCCCTTCTGATAATTGTTAACAGACTTTGTCCTACATTGATTAGATGTGTGACCATATTTATTGCAATTGTAACAATAACCATTGGACTTAGTGACATTCAACTGCTTACCTTTTCTGATTTGGCTTATGTTAGCAGTGTGACCTTGATTTCCACAGTAGTTGCAAATAGGCTTCTTTCTTTTGATGTTATTCCTATTTCCAGCTTGCTTAGATGATTCTCCTCTCTCGGTAGTATGAATTCCTTTCTCGGTAGAGTATTTTCCTTTGTAACCGAGTCCTGCATCTTTGTTGGGTCTTCTTGTATTCAGTTGCTCATCCAACATCTTTGATGCTTCATAACTCTTCTTCAGTGTTTCTTTGGATTTCTTCTCTATTTCAAGTTCATTGGTCAACCTTGACACTTCAAGTTTCAATGCTTGATTTTCATCATTCTTCAAAATTGCTTATGATGTGCATAACCTAGTTGATCTTTCATATTTTGTTGAATCCTAGTCAACCTTATGATTTCATCATTTTTATCAGATAATAAGACTTCAAGTTGTTGTTTCTCTCTTTGTAGATCTCTTGCTTTATCCTTAGCTATCCTCAATGCATCTAGATTTTCAGTCATCTGTGTACTAAAATATTCTTGTTCTTTTTTCATTGCTTTTATTTGATCAGCCAATGCTTTGTTCTTTTCTTTCAATACTACAATCATTTCTTCAGTCTCCTCAGATATATTGTTCTCAGATGATGTCTCAAATTGTTCCACTAACTCTTGAGAATCCTAGAAATCATCAGATAATCTTCTTCTTACTTTCAGAGATTTTTGCATTTGCCTTTGCATGTCTGCAATCACTTGATTTGCATGATCCAACTCTTCTTGCAGATACACAATCCTCCGAGATTGTTTGTAGCCTTCCATTGATAAGATCTTTCTCTTTAGGTAGTTAAACCCTTTTCCAAGATATGAGCTTTGATACCAATTGTTAGGACCAATATGGAAAGCTAATGTACTGAGAAGGGAGGGGTGAATCAGTACTCCAAAACTTTTCTTGAATAATAGCTTTACTATTATGCATAAACAGACTAGTGTAGTAACATAAAATAAAGTTAAAGCAAATAGATAACAATCATACATGATTCACTCCATAACACATATATTTTGGTTACGTAGAAACTCTTGGTTAGAGAGAAAAACTGCGGTGGGGATGGCACCCACAACTTCACTACTGCAATAATAAAGAATGCTCGGTTAGAGCTACATTTTAGCTATTTTTGATAGCTTACCCTATTAGGAGTAACAAGATCTATTAGATCTACCTTGCTAAAGGATTTTACAACATTTATTTTGAATGTTGCACCTGGTTAGAGGCTTTACAATTTATAGACTTTATTAGAGTCTTTTACCCTGTTAAAGGTTTCTCATTCAACTTCACAATATTACAATAAAATCATTACAAATATCTGCAACTTTACATCTGAAATGTTATAGAAGATTCTATGTGCTTAGAATAGAGTACCTTGCTTATAGCATACCTCAGTAACCCATATAGTAACTTGGTAAACCCTTCTATTTACTCTATTCTTCGACTATTCTTTGAAAACCTTCTCGGTGACCTCTGTGTCTCTGTAACAGTCTTCTTTCATGCATACATACACTTAACTCATGTTGTATAAATAGATCTCTTAAAACGGTGATCCAATTCATTGCTTCAATCTTACAAACAAGATTCCTCGAATGAATAACTAAACAAAATATATCATTAGTTAGATTGATCTTAAAATCATCCACAATCTTCTAGTGTAATTTCCAATGTGATAATGGTTAGATGTGCCTCGATCTTGTAACATGTTTTCATATGCATGTCCAGGTTCAATGTATCTGGTAACACATTTCACTCGGTGTATGTCAACTCGGTGTGTCATCTTTTATGCTCGGTAGCTATAAAAGGATACTCGGTAGACAACTCGGTGTGTACTGCGTTCTGTGACTACCTTCTTCTGTAACCAACTAGATTGTGCAAACCGACTTCTCTGTGTATACTGACTGCATGATTCGGTAGTGTTAACCGACTAGAGTATATAGTATGACTTTGAATATAAGAACTAATGGCAACTTGATAAGTAGTAAAAGATGCTTCCTTCATTATCAAACCCTCACTATGTATTCAGACCCGACTATGCTTTCGAACTTTCATATGCAATCAAGCCTACTTGCAACCACATTTCCATTCTTTGTTAAGCTCTTGCACACATATACAATCTGAGAGCAAATATATCAAGCAAGATCAATGGGGATAGGAAGAATGGAGATCCGAACCCTATTGGACATGTGACGATATAATCTTTGTGATTTCATTTGATTTGCATTGTCTTAGGTAATCTTCATATGCTATGGTGGATCTTTGTTGTTGTTAGGCTAGGGTTTTGTGGTTGAATTCATTTAGTCTTTCAATATTGTTATTTCCACTTTTCACCATATACAGTGACTATAGGAATTACACACTTGATTTCTTTCATGCGTATGTACCCTTCCAGGCCTTTTGACAAGTGATGATCACCATATACTACCACTACCATGCTTACAACAAACTTTAATTTCTTTAGGTGATAGGCATTGTGTAATAGCATGGGAACTCTTTCATACCCACCACTATCATTCTTTGTGACATCATTTACATTACTCTCCCTCTTTTTCTTCCTACCTATTGTTTCCTTCTAAAAAACATATTGCAGGTAGTCTAACTCATCATTTTGCTTTGTTGACACTATTTTCCACATCTTCTCTACTCATTAAAAACACATTCGAGAAGAATATTGTTGCAAGTTTCCTTGTTTGTCATGGTAATGCACTCGTGGTTTAATTTCAGACCCTTCTTCCTCCTATTCAATATACACACACAAATCCATCAGTCAATTTTCTTAGGAGAGCATACATGATAAAAAATCAAAGAGGAAGTTGCAAAAAAGAAATAAATTCACTTATTTCTATAGAAGTGCAGAGACAGTTGCAGTGGGGTATGTAGGGAGGGAGGGAGAGAAGAAGAGAGAGGGATGGGGTATGGAGGAAGGGAGAAGAGGAGAGAGGGAGAGAGAGAGAGAGAGGGATGGGGTATGGAGGAAGGGAGAAGGGAAGAGAGGGAGAGAGAGGGAGAGGGAGAGAGAGGGGGGGAGAGGAAGAGGGAGGGAGGGAGGGAGAGAGAGAGAGAGAGAGAGAGAGAGGGAGAGAGAGATAATGAGAGGGAGAGAAAGAGAGGCACCTTGTACGCGCTTGAGAGGGGGAGACAATACACTTATATGCGTGTATATATATACTTAATATATTATATATATAATATATATATAAATATTATATATTATATACACATATTATATATATAATATCATATTATACACACACCCAAAATTTAAACAAACATAGCCATACGTGTTGTTTATAGTAAACATAGTGCGTACGCGCTTCTTACACCATAAGTACCCTGTCGGCGGTTTTTATACCACAAGTACCCCGTATGCTCTTTTGACTATTTAAGCTTCAAAATAGGCCTGGATGACAAAGCTATGGTTTGGAAGTTTGATTTCCCTCCATTTCCCTTCTTTTTGATGTGTTTTATTTTATCAACTTGGTTCATTAACTTTGTCATCATCAGGTTTACACTTCATCAACTGGGTATTTCTAAAATTGCCACCATAATTTCACCCATCTTCTGAGATTTCTAATCAAATAATTTTTTTTAAATTTGAACAACAAAAAGATATTATTATTGAATTTCTTTTACTAGTGTCTCCATAGTTCTCACAGACATAGGTGCACCATTTTTTTAATAACTTTTGATATACTTATCCAAGTTTTAAAAACTTTATATATAATTGTAGTGCACTTGATTCTTTACAATTTAAAAAAAAAATTGTATTTTTGATTTTTTTAGTGCAACTTATGCTTCACACATGAACAGGTACCTAATTTTCAAGATGTGCTTCATTGGAAAAATCATTAAAAAAAAATACTAAACAAAAAATTACAAAAAAAGACACATCTTCTAGTGCTCATTCTTAACTATCTTTCTGCCAAAAGGATTTCTCAAAATACTAAATCTAACTATAACTTTTTTGATGCGCACGTCAAACACTATGTTATGTTTTCAAAAAAAATCATGGTCTATTTTTTGTGCGCTAAGGATTTGACCCCCTTAATCTTATCCAATTTTCAAAATTTTTAGTAGTTTGAAAACTAGATTCAGAGTAATACAATATTTGTACTTTGATTATCTTCATATCTTGAGTGTATGACTTTCAAATTTTGCCTCCAAGTTCAGGTTCACCTAATTTCAGAAAACAAGTGTCCACTTATACCCCCCTTTTTTACCACCATCTTTGTGCGCTTACCCTCAGGTTGTCTGTTCTTTGAGGTAGAGGAGGTTGTGAGCTTGACTATTGCATCCTCTTTTGATGAATTAAAATTGATTCCTTCGCAATGATGGGTGTTGGACGATGTACATCTCTTCTTTCAACTTGTCGGTTATGAACCTCTTCAAGTTTGGCCTTTTTCTCCTTCAATACTAGAGTCAATTATCAAAATTGTTCATAACAAAATTGACTTTAGCACAAAATAGAGTAAAATATTTTGTTGGATCATAGCTTGGATCTATTTTTTGAATTGTAGCCCATAAATTTGTGAATATTATCCATTTCTCTTTCCTCCAATCCCCAGTCATGGAATCAAACTTATTTCTAATTATATCCTCAAGAAAGTTATGCTCATGAGGCAATAGACCTCATTTTATTCTTGCCTTGAAAATGTTGTGAAACCCCTTCGGGTCACTATGTCTAGCTATCCTAACCCCTAAATGATATGGTGCAAATAATTTGTCAAAATGCTCATATCATCCTTTCAAAATCATAAAATATTGTATGACAGTAAAATTGGGGAAAATTGCTCCTTTCTCTTTCCTTTCAATTCCTTATCCTGGATACACCCTATCTGCCACATTAATTCAGAAAAACCCATTCTCAAAGGAACATTAAAAGGCAATACATGTGGCTGACCAGAAAAACCATAGATTCTTATAATAGTTTGTGTTCAATCCTCACTAGTGGCAACCTCTCTTTAGGCCTTACAAAATCATGTAGCTCCTTGGGGATCCTTGGTGGGTTCACTGTCAATCTTTGTCTCAACCTAGAAGCAAAGTTGTTATCAAATCTCACAAAACTAGCCTCTTGTCTATCCCAAGACATATTCATGCTCCAAAACTGCACTGGAATCTCCTTATTATCAATTGTCCTCTTGAGGTTCATTGTACCTTCAAAATAATTTGCGTTCCTATACAGGAACATGTGCATAAGCAAGGAATACTAGTAGAATCTAGCACCATCCACTTCGTTTTTAATATTTTGCAACCCCTCATGAATCTTATCTTCAAGGTATGGGGCGAAGTCAAAAACCACTGTATAATCTAGATGTTGAATTTGCATGGCCATATACATGAAATCAGGTGGCATAACTGTAACTGGATTGAAACCCAAAATCTGAGACAAAGATAAAAAGGTAGCCTAAAAATAAGGAGAAAATGCACCAATAAGGAATGGCTCCTCTAAAATAGGGCGAAGGTAGTACGTTGTCCCTCCTTCTCTAGCCAAATGCATTGGAAGAAAATTACTTCTAAAGAAATATTTCATTTTATAATACTTTTCCTTTAACTCATTCAAATCTATTTGTACCAGGTTTGCAGATGGTTCATATAAATAAAAAATCTCTGGGAATTCCTCTCTTTTGATTGTCAGCAGGGTTTCTCCTTCATTTCCCCTTATAACCCTCAAGACAGGGTCATAACTATTTGCAATAGCCTTAAGGAGGTCGACATCCATGAACACACTCGACACTGCTAATTTACCTCAATCATATTGCTAGGGACTTGAGAGTGGGGAATCTAAATTTCTCTATCCATACCATAATTTGAACATCTCTAACCCGGTCATTAGTACCCTAGCATCCACCAAGCCGTATGCTTTATCAGTCAACCCTTCTCCTAGGGTTTCCATTAACAAACTTCTTCCCTTGGTGCCTATCATTTGTCGAGGGCTTCAATTGGCCTTAGAAATCATCATAAATAGTTCTCTTCAGGTATTCAGTTTGCCCTGAATGTTTTCATGAGGGAGCCATCTTTTTAACTAGGGTTTTCTACTATAGATTCGAATTGGAAAGGAAAAGACTAGGGCTAACACAAGATTTAAATTATAATAGTAATTTAAGCAAATTTAACCCTTCTCTATTTAGCTTCTAACCCTAGAACAATTAAAACTCTTTTCCTATAATTTTGTGCATAATTCACAACATCAATTGCTTCAAAACAAATGAGAAATATTAGACAAACTTACTGCTTTGATTACACCAAGGGAATAGAAATTTTGCATTGCAAGAAACCATCTCAATCTTCTTCAGTCGCAAGGATGTCCTCTGAATCACTATGAATCTCTTTATGAATCAAAAATATCTTTGAGAGTGCTTTTATTATCACCTAGAATGAAACGCCATTGCCTCATCCATCATTATCACTCATGTGAGTGAAATGACAACTCTAACTTGCATTTGAAAAGTTTAAAACCTGACTGTCAATCATCTTTCGTGCTAGCAAATCTCACAAACCAAACCAATCAATCTAGAATTGACCCTCCAATGTGGCAAACAGGTCCACCCTTAGCATGATGTTTCATATCCAACTCATCACTTATTTCTCCACTTTCAGTGACCCCACCATTAGCTTTCTTTGGTCCACCTTGGACACATGGAATCATCCTATGATGTCGCGGTCCATAATCTCCTCACATCTCTTAATCATGGGGTTACAAAAATTGTTGGATTTATTCTTTGTTTACTTTCCAACCACAACAATCACCTAACAATGGCCGCTAACTCCCTAGCACTTCTTGGACCAAGATAAAAACATCATCATTAAATACAAGCACGTGCAGAAACATACATCCTTAGTAACTAAGGTTTTACCTACTGGTAACCGGTAATATTAAAAGTTTGAAAGGTCAAACCGCCAGCTCACCCTTCTCCGCCGAGGACACATGGCATCATCTCATAATTTTGTGGTCTTTATCTTCCTTGCACCTTCGACCATGAGGAAGCACAGACCATCATATATGTTCTTTCTTTATCCACTAGCCGAAGTATTTAAAATTTTAGACTTAGGAAAAATTAATGGGCATAGGCATAAATATTAAAAGGGACCGACCATAGGGAAATCTTTTCGTGCAACTTAGGAAAAAACCATAAAAGGGACTAGTCGAACACAACTTAATGCTTAGGAAAGACAATGGGCTCGCCAATGGTAATTGACCCTTGGCTTAAGTAGAAAAAGGTAATGATGGAATATAACAAGCTTTGGTTTTTTCTTATACAAGAATTAATTAGAAATTCACAAACCCTAAACCCTGGACCTTGAACTTTGACAGAGGGCAAAATAAATCCAGAATGACCAACATTTTGACTCAAACATGAAAAATTTTGTTGTCATTTTTAGAACTATCAATGGCTCTAGTTAGGGGATGTTCATTTCACAAGAATGAAGCAAGAATCTATAATCTTTGGTGAAGTAGACCACTTTGTAAAGCAAACCAAAAAGAAGTTACTTGGACAGGGCAGCTTCAACAGAAAAGAAACTACACTACTAAAAAACAAAACCTCACTAATTCTCATGGATAATAACTACTTTAAGAAAAGTAGAGCTTCAAGAATTTTCCATGAACAGACAATTCAAGAGTATCACCATTTATATCTTGAAGAAAATACGAATCTTCTCCCCACTTGCTTTAGATCAGATATGTGTTGGCATTCTACACTCTTATGAGAATAGTTGATGTTGTCATTGATGACAATCATCTGGCAACCTTCTGGCATTCATCTGGTAAGCCACTGGTAGTTACCGGCATCGACAATAGACATCTACAGGCCACGACAGGCACTTCACCAACAATAATGCATACCGGCATCCCAGTCGACAGGAAATAAACTTTTGTTTATTGTATTTAAATGTAATTATCTTTTGTAAAGCTAACATGGTACATTGTAATAGACTCATATATGTATGAGATCTTGTAAAGTCATTTGGTAATGAATGGGAGAGAGAGAATAAGAAAATAAGGAAAAGGAAGGTCTTGGCAATATTGCATTATAACAGACAATGAAAGATTGTTGGCATTTCATAAGGATATTGAGAAGGTTGTTGATGATTATGGATATAACTGATTAAAGATGTTTTACTATCTTGATATTATTATTTTGTCATTGATGTCAAGAAATTGATTTTCTAATTCAGTATGATGTTGCCATATCTTGAGAAGTATGATATGAAGATTATATAGATGTCGGTAAAAGACACAGGAAAGAATATGATGAATAAGGGGATGAATAAGGTATTTAATGGGCAACTACTACCGAGTCAGACAATGATGAGATCATGATGTTTTAGATTGTTTTAACATCATACATATGTTGTAAATTGTAAGGGTTAATACTATACTATGTTATCAAGCAAAGAACCTAGTTGGTAAACCCTAAGGAACCTAGTCGGTAAACCCTAAGGTTATTGCTATTGGCTAATGAAGGCGGAATGTCTACCGAGTGAATTTTAGTATTCATCGAGTTGTTACCGAGTTATAACTGAGCTATAACAGAATGCATTAAATGTTTACATGCGGTATTTAATAAAGGAAGCTGATGAGCTAGAGTAGATTAAATGATTGGTGAGTTGTGAAAGAAGTTTGTTAACGAATCTTTGTTAACGAATCTAAGGCAAGGAAAGTCGGCATGAAGATCTACAGCTCAGATTGAACCACAATACCCTGGCACAAGTTCCAAGACTATTATGCAAGTTCCAAGGTGGGGTAAAACATTTTTAGATCGAAAGATGCACTAAACCTGGACAAGATTGAAGATCTGATAGCTATGATTGATAATGGGAAATGTGATCAAGGAGATTAAGCATTTACCTAATTGTTTATAAATAGGAAATTGTTGGTAAAGAATGTATGTGGGAAAGTGTATGCACAGGGATGCTACATAGTGATTACTGAGCATAGAAGCTTGAAGACCTATTAGAATAACAGAGTATAGAAGCCCAACAGATAGACAAGATTAGTTCTATGTCTAGATTGTATTGAACAAATAGGAATCTGCTTTAACATTTTAGATGTGAAGTTGCAGATAGATTTTATTACTGTTATTTTGTGAAAGTGATAGAAAATCTCTTAACCGAGTGGACTTAATAGTCTTATATGTAAACCCTCTAGCAAGGTGACATTCTGATTGAGTGTTTGAAATCCTTTAACAAGGTCACTTCTAACAAAGTGAAGATCCTAACAGATCTGAGGGAAATCCCTTAACCGGGTCACATCTAACAATGTGTTTGTAATCTTTAGCAAGATTTTCTTTTAACTGAGCATACTCTAGAACAGTATATTTCTTAGTGGGTCTGAAATCCCACAGTGGTTTTTCCCTATTTGGGTTTCCACGTTAAATCTGGTGTTATGAGGTTTATATTGTTCATATGCTTTTGAGTTTGCATGTTTAACAGTTTTGGTTATATTACTGATATATATGTTACCAAGGTTGAATCTGATGTTTTTATGGATGATTAAGTTTGTATGATTCACCCCCCCCTCTATTGGATCTGTACTTATATTAAGTATCAGAACTATCAAAAGAGTGTTATATGTGAATGAATAAGGTGAATTTTGTATAAGGTTTTGGTTATAGAATGAGCTTAAACCGGTACTAAACCTAGCATAGTTGCTATTGATTTGAAGTAGTACATTGTATTGGATTTCATAATCCACTTTTGTAGTCAGTGTGACTCTTATTGAGCAGTGAGCTCTAGGTAGTTGGCCTTCCTACATGTGCAGGCCCCTCATTATAAGTAATATTTATTCATTGGCCAGTGAGTCAATATTGTGGGTCACAAATCCCACCAAGGTTTTTCCCACACCGAGTTTCCTCGTTAAATATATTGTGTTATGGTGTGTTCTCTATGTTGTCTCTATTATTCTTATTTACCGGTACACTATTTTAGGATGCAAAGTTCTTAATAAGTTTAAATATTCTGCTAACCAGTTAGATACTGATTCACCCCCCCCCCCCTCTCAGTATCTTTGGGACTGTCATTAATCCTAACAATTGGTATCAGAGCCTGGTCCTCTATTTTCAAACGCCTAACAGCTTGAGGAAGATTCTAACACTGATATAGATGGAGAACTTAAGAAAACAATTGGAAGGAGCTCTTGTAGATTATGATGCAGAGAAGTTGAAGAATATCAAACTTGAAGATGATCTGAGGACTACATAGGAATTCATTCAAGGACTTTAGGAGAATCTTACTATAGCTCGAAATAAAAGAAAATAACTTCATGAGAAGATGCAGAAAGGTGATGATGAAAATAAAACTCTTAGAGAACTTGCAAACAAGTTGAGACAAGAAAACAGTACTATGAATAATGAAATACAAGATATGACTATGAGGTTTTGTAAAGACATTGAAGACAAGAAGAAGAATGAAGAAGACTTGACTAGGAGACTCAATGATGCTGGAAATGAAAATCTAAGACTCAATCATGAAAATGATATGTTGAAGACAGATCTGATTGACATGCAACATGATAAAACTGAGCTTATGAGACAAAAGGGAATTCTGGAAAATGAGTTGGCTACTACAAATCAACACAAAGAGATTCAAGAAAAGTTCAGAGGAATTTGATAACATGCTAAAAAGTAAAAAACGTAATGGAGATACAAATGGACTTGGATTTGAGATTGGAGAATGTTTTGGTACTGCAAACAATCATGATCACAGAAAACTGGTAAGACAACCTAGTGCTTATAAATTTAATGGGAAATGTTTCAACTATAACAAGTATGGTCATAGAAAAAATTAGTGTAGATCCAGAAACAATCAGAACATTAATGCACCCACCGATCAATGTTCCAAATGCAACAAATTTGGTCATAATTCAGAAAAATGTAGATTGAATGTGAAATGTTATGTTTGTGGAAGATATGGACACTTATCTAATCAATGCAAAACACAAACCGACATAGGATATGGAAAAGCTATTCAGAAGAATAATGTGACTTGTTATGCTTGTAACAAGATTGGACATATTGCAAAATTTTGTAGAAGCAAGACTTCACCGGAAAACATTAAAGAATCCAGTTTGAAAGGCAAAAAAAAGGTAGATGAGGTAAAGCAAGAGTTTTCAAAACAATGGATTAGGAAGAGACATCAGAATGTTGATGAAACTACCTCAGCACTGGTAGAACAGAGTAACCCTCCACCAGCAGGAGAATCTTCATCCAAGTAAGAAGTAACCCTTTGAGGGTATTGTAGCAAATTGAATATCATACAAATTACCCTCGGTCGATGGTGAGAAGATATATCTCTTCTTTACCAGCAGATGTGTTAAGTTTTCACTTAACCGACGAGCATTTAATGTGGTTGGTAAGAGAAAAGTCATTATAAATCATCGGATTTCTTTCATTTTTGATTCACTGAGCATTCAAATTAGCAGAGAGCGCGAAAAATAAGAGAAGGCATTCAAGCAAAGGTGGAAGCGATTTCTTTCAAGAATTTAGAATACTTTAAGGAAGCTAAAGGTATTTTTCAATGGTTTCTTCTTCTACTCTCGAGTTTATTGTGAACCCTACTATTGTGGAAAACATAAAATGCCCTAGGCCCGTGTTTAAAATGATTTGAGAAGTAGCTAAGCAAGATGATTCCATAGGGGCATTTTCAAAAATTCATAAAGGTGTAGCATTTGCTGAAGACCCTAGGATATATATACATTGCAACATTGAAGAATTAGGTTCTGAGGACTTGTTGAAAATGTTTAAAACCGTAATTTGTGATGAAAATGGCATTGTTAAACCTGAACACAAGATTGTGGAGACTTTAGGTTTTGTTGAAATATTGAATATCCCCAAATTTCCAGAAGAAGTAGTGAGAATTGTCCTAAGTAGAGCACATGGAGAATTTCTATGGTTGGATTTTGTCTGCAAAATAACCCAGCAAGCAATTAGGGCAGTAACTGGTTTACCCTCAACCAGCAGCAGACCTAACAAAACAAAGAAATTTCCTAACAACAAAGGAATGACCCTAACTAGAGCAACATCAGACAGTAGATCACTAAGATTGAATGATATCAAAGACATCAATGTGAGATTCATAAGTATGGTGCTAGGTTACAAGACTACATATGTAAATAGGCTTAATTCATTTTCTAGTCTTTGCATTAATAGTGCTTATGAAATGGTTAACAACAATGCAATGATAGATGTGTGTGAATGGCTGAAAGATGAACTCATTGATAATCTGAAAAAGATTAAAGGAGATAAGAAAGGGACATTTTGCTTTGGTAATCTTTTAGTATGCTTAATGTTGTACTTCACTAATGAAATCTCTAGTACATGACCGAAAGACTTTCGATATGACATACCGGTAGGAAAACAATTACAAGAAGCTTTTACCGGCATGGGAACTGCAAAGGACAACGACATAACTGAATAATTTAAAGCTTTTAAGATAAAATGAAAACTAGAGAAAGACTACCACAGAGTTTAGTGGACAAATATGACAAAGAAATATGTTTTGTCATCAAGAAGGATGAGACATGGATGGAAGTTGTACTTCCTCAAGCTATCTAGGCAACTGAAATGGGTTATGAGGTAGATCTCAATATTATTGAGACTTATGCAAAAGATTTGTTAGATGCACCCAGAGAACCAACAAAACAAGTTTTTGGCAGTGCAGAAACTATTGAAAGTGATGTGAAAACAATGAAGGAAAGGAAGAGAAGAGAAAAATTTATTAGGGATGCTTCAAAGAAAGTAAAGGAAATCAAAGAAAACGTTATGAACTTTACTAGGATATCAACTAGTGAGCTCGAAGGACTGCAACCGGAGGCACACATTTCATCAGTTGGCATATCTTCTAGAACCGATAGTGACAAGGCAACAGAGTTCAAAAGAGTAGAAAGGAGGAAGAGAAAACCTTCACCAGTACCCTCTCCTTCACCCAAAAGTATAAGGACCTTAAGGAAGAAACAACAGGCAGTAAGGGAACCAGCTAAGAAACTAACTCCCAAGAAGAAACAAAAACCGGTCACACTTTCATTAGATGATTTGTTGAATGAAATAATTCATGATGGAAATTTGGCTAATGTGAGTAAATTGTACAATTCATTTATTGACTCTGACAAGGAGAGAATTGAGAATAGTATTATCTTCCACTTGGACATATATAAGAAAGTCTTAATTGAAGTTATGGATGATTTACCTAATGAACTATATAGAAGATTAGATGCAAAAAGGATAGCAGTGATGGAATTGGATAAGAAACTAAAAGTTGGAAAACTTATAGCTGTACATCTAGTAAACTCAAAAGAATAAATTGATGATTTGATTTGTGAGGCTAACAGATCCATTTTTGCCAGTGGTCACCAGAAAGTAAGTTTGATGGCAGGTAGAGTAAATGAGATTGCAGAGGAGACTGCTGATAAATGGGATATATTCTTTGTGGAAAAGAAAAACAAGAGGAAATGAACTGACCAAAGAAAAAATTCAAAGTGTATTAGAAGGATAAGGACAAGGGAAAAGGTAGAATTGGTGGTATTCTAAATATCAAGATCACTGACAATTTACCACCACATTTGGATATTGCATCGATATATACTAATGATCCACTGGTTACTGACACTGAAGGTGTCACACATGATGACACTAATCCTGAATCTGAAATAATTTTTACAATGAATGTGGATACTCAGGAAGTGAATATTATTATGGATAAGGATAGTGCAGAGGTTAAGGATGATAATGTTGACAGTGGCAACATTGCTGAGAAACTGGTAGAGACTGTTGAGGTTGAGATCCCAACCCAAATAGAGCAATCATTACAAACAGAGAAACCATTGGATACTGGGAAGAATATTGAAGGTATAGACGCTGGCACAAAGCAACCAGAGACTGAGATACCAATAGTTGAGCATACAGAGAAACCTACTGAGATAAAGGTACATACCATGGCAGAGAAACTGGCAATTACTGTGACATCAAAGCAGTCTGAGAAACCCTTGCTAGTTGAGATGCAAACACAGACTAATCCACCAGAGGTAAACATAAGAAAAATGGTTACTAATGATGGAAGCATAGAGGTAATAAAGGCAATTGGTCAGACATTTGGCACATCATCAAGTGAATTCAGACCTACTAATGTAACAGAGGTACTCCTGGATTCAATCAAAAAGATAAGGGATTGCAATGCCTTGGCTTACAAAGCAATTGATGACACCATACCAATTCTTAAATTGATTGTACCAAATTGTAACACTGATCACATTAAGGATTCTTTAGGTAAATTGGACACATTGTCCAAATTTATCACTAACAATGTAATAACCATTAACAAGGTGAATGAGAACACCTTAAAAGAGAAAGTTGAAAAGGAGAAGGATAAATTCTTTGAAGACACAATAAAGAAGTGCACATAACACATGAATACACTTTTACCAGCACTAAACTCTATAATTTTGGAATACAAGGATCTTTATAGGGAAACATGCAAACCCCATCTTTTGATAGAGGACATAGAAAAGGAGATTAGCAGAGTACAAAAAGAAATAGATGACATAGCTGATAACATAATTGGTTCATCTGAACCTATATTAATTATTGAGCAAGAAATAGCAGGTTTTGAGGAGAAATTGGAGAAATCTGAGAAAGAGAAGGCAAGGATTAAGTCTAATGCTAGAGAACTTAAATATAAACTTGGTCCCAAATTGGACAATCTTATCTCTCGGAGAATGGAAATATCCAAGGCATTACTTCAAGGAGAACGATCACCGAAAGAGCACATGCATCATCTCACCAACATGATCCAACAGACTGAGGCAACCTTAAATGAGAACAAAAGGTTTATGCAGAGTCTTAATTTGGTTTTAGCAGATATCTTTCAGATTGTAACCAACCAATTACAAACTTTGAAGTGAAATGTTTGCACTCATTTGACTATTTTTGACAACCTTTGTCATTGATGTCAAAGGGGGAGTAGTGGAGAGAAAAATGGTTATTCAGAGGAGATCATTTTCTCAGGGGGAGCACATCTTTTTGGAAACTTTTTGGACTTCAGTTTTTGGATTTTTCTCATGAGTGTTACCATCAATGCCAAAGGGGGAGATTGTTGGTATTCTACACTCTTATGAGAATAGTTGATGTTGTCATTGATTGCAACCATCTGGCAACCTTCTGGCATTCATCCAGTAAGCCACCAGTAGTTACTAGCACCGACAATAGACATCTACAGGCACCGACAGGCACTTCACCGACAGCGGCAACAATGCATGCCGACACCCCAACCGACAAGAAATAAACTTTTGTTTATTGTATGTAAATGTAATTATCTTTTGTAAAGTCTACATGGTACATAATAATAGACTCATATATGTATGAGATCTTGTAAAGCCATTTTGTAATCAATGAGAGAGAGAGATTAAGAAAATAAGGAAAAGGAAGGATGTTATATGTGAATTCATAAGGCAAATTTTGTATAAGGTTCTGGTTATAGAATGAGCTTAAACCGGTACTGAACCTGGCATAGTTGATGCTAATTTGAAGTAGTACATTGTATTGGATTTCATAATTCACTTTTGTAGTCGGTGTGACTCTTATTGAGCAATGAGCTCTAGGAAATTAGCCTTCCTGCAAGTGTAGGCCCCTCATTATAATTAATATTTATTCATTGGCCAGTGAGTGAATATTGTGGGTCACAAATCCCACTGAGGTTTTTCCCACACCGGGTTTCCTCGTTAAATATCTTGTGTTATGGTGTGTTCTCTATGCTTTCTTTGTTATTCTTATTTGCTGCATTAATTCTTATTTATCGGTACACTGTTTTGGGATGCAAAGTTCTTAATAAGTTTAAATATTCTTCTAACCGATGAGATACTAATTCACCCCCCCCCCCACTCAGTATATTTGGGACTGTCATTAATATTAACAATATGGGCCTAGCCAAATGGCATCAAACTTTCCATGTTTTCCCTTGTCTTCTAATCTGCCATTCCACATCAGAACCAAATCATTAATTTGAAAATTTCTTGCAGTAATTCTTTTGTCATGTGGGTTTTTAACCTGTATTTGTAATTTTACATTCCTAGTATTTGCTTCTCTTCTAGTTTCATCTAGTTCCATTAAAGCTTCAATCCTTAATTATGTATCATCATCTATATCATTGTTATAAGTTTGGAAAAACTTATACATTTCCATGAAGTTGTTTTGGGGTAATCTTGCACCCATACCATACACCAAATCAAAAGGTGCACACCCAATTGCTTTCTTAATTGTTACCCTGTCTGCCAAAACTGTCAATCTTAGCTTTGAATCCCAAGCCTTCTTGTTTTTCTCTAGGATTCTTTTGATAATATTCATCAAGCTCTTATTGCTTGATTCAGCTTGCCCATTTCCTTGTGGGTGGTAAGATGATGAGTATAAGATTTGGATATCATATTTGTTGCAAAAGTTTTCATATTCCTCCGACCTAAAACTCATCGTGTTATCGGTGACTATTCTCTTTGGACATCTAAATCTGGTCAGTACATTATCAGTGAGAAAATCAATTACCACCTTACTTGTTTCTTTTCTAGTAGGTATGGCTTCAACCCACTTAGTGAAATAATCAGTAGCCACCAAAATCCAAGAATGACCACTACTAGATTTACATGCCATCTCTCCAATAAAATATATACCCCATTGCTGGAATGGAACCTATAAGTTTATAGGTCTTAATGGCAAATTCCCTAAAAATTTCAATTTTCCCGAAAACCTTTGGCATGGATCACATTTTTTGACCAATTGATGTGCATCCTTGAAAATTGTTGGCCACCGAAACCCAACCCTTGGTATATTGTGTGCAGTTGTTTTGGCCATATAATTCCCTCCACAAACTCCACCATGCAATTTAGACAATAACTTCTAAGCCTGGTCCTGGTCAACACATTTTAGCATGACACCATCACTGTTTCTCCACCAAAGTTTCCCATTAACTATGTCATATTTGATAGCATGTATATTCAATATTCTCCTTTTGTTATCACTCATGTCTTTAGGACATTTCATTTTCTGCAAATAGTATATGATGTCATCATACCATTTACAGCCATCCATGTCACGGATATAAGATCTGTGTTCTTCTTCCACAATATTTATTTGATTGGCATCCAGATTTACTCTAAGCCATTAATTTAGCCAATCCTTGTCCTCTCACTAACTTAGTGATTTGGATATCAATATTAAATTCTTGGATCCTATTGATCAATCTACATCTTCTTCCAGACACTTCCTATTGTGTCAAAATGTCTTTCATTGCAACACTAGGCACATATGCAACCATTGTTTCTCCCATCAGATAACTCCTAAGAGCTTTAACTACCTGTACTAGTGCATAGGTCAGCTTCTCATTCAAATCATACTTCATCTCTGTAGCTTTCAAGGATTTACTAAAAAATGCTATAGGTTGTTCAAAACCCCCTCAGTTCTTTTGCAGTATAATAACAACATAAGTATGAAAAGAGGAAAACAAGAAAATTTGCATAGGTTTGCCATAATTAGGTGTCTTCAGAATAGGTACATTCTTAATATCCTGCTTGATCTCCTAAAATGCCTTGACTGGCTCTCCCTCCCATTCTATCTTTGCACTTTTCTTCAACATCTTGGGTATAGGCCTTCTGGTTTCAGAAAAAATTGTAACAAAGCTTCTAAGAAAATTAATCTTCCCAAAGAATGATTGGATACCTTTCACTATTCTGGGCTGAGGGACCTTGTCAATTGCTACTACTCTCTCGAGGTCAATCCTTACACCATCTTTTCAAACAATGTGACCCAACAACGTACCCTTAGTCACCCCAAAAGCACATTTCTTTGGGTTTAAAGATATTCCATATTCAACAGCCCTATCAAATATTTTTTCAAGGTGACCACAGTGATCACTTTCCTTCTTGGAATAAGTTGTTAAATCATCCTGATATACCACTAAGAACACATTTATAATGTCAGAAAATGCAACATCCATGGCTCTTTGAAATGTTGCTCCAGCTTTTGTTAAACCAAAAGGAATTCTTACATAAACATAGGTTCCCCAAGGCATAGTGAATGTTGTTTTGTACTGCTTTGATTCTTTGACCATTACTTGCTTGTACCCTAAAAATCCATCCATCATAGAAAAAATCTCACATCTTGTCACCCTTTGTATCATTGCTTCCATATTGGGCAATGGATAGTTGTCTTTGTTGGCATTATGTAAACCGGCATGAAGACATAATGATATTGTATGTTTTCATTGATATCAATATGAGACATGGTGTGAGCTGGCACATGTGATAGGTGAAGCGAGAGAGGAACCGACATATGTCTGAACTGGTTTATATGCCAAAGTGAAGCAGCATATTTGTTCAAGGTGAACCGACATGTAGTTATGGGAACTAGCACATGGAAGCATTGTATGACTACCGGTTGGTAGGTAGCTTCCACTTCAGGATTTCCGATTGGAGTACCTCAAGTCTATGTGACTCAATCGGTGATCTTTGTGTGATGAGTTAGCAGTATGATGGAGGACAGATTATGTTGCCATGTAAGCCCTGTGTGCATGAAGGATCTTGCATGAAGATGACTATTCCTATCTACCTCAGGAATGTACGAAGTCTATCGAACGGTGATAATGCGTGATGGGTTATCAGCCGCCATAAAATCCGTGGAAAATGGATGATGGAGAATGTCTTCAGATCGACTTAAGATTGTTGCATTTAATGCAGTATGTTTCAACGGTTAGGATTGAACTGTTTAAATTGCTTAACCTAACAAGTTTAGAGTTAAAGGTTTTTGCTACCGACCTGTATGTTTCCTATAAGGTCGATGTTGTGTTTCTTTCTGAGGTTGTTGGCAAAAGTTGTGAGTGTGTATCCAAGGGAAGTGATACATAATTCTTGCCAGACCAAAGGAGTGAAGAGATACCTGCAAAGTGAAAGTGCAGAAGGAAAAGAGGAGCCTAAATGGATCTGCATTAGCATTGAGTCTTGTTAATAGATCATTGTAATTCCTGTTGATCTCTAACCACTTCAACAGTTGTAAAATCCCCTAACAGGGTAGCCTTAACTGGCTTGATTCAAAATCCCTTAAGTCGGGTGGTCCTAAAAGGCTTGATTCAAATCCCTTAACTGGGTAACCCGAGGCTAATGAGTTCTGAGAAGCTATTGAGCTTAGGATATTCTTTTAGCTATTGAGTTCTTGAAATCCTCTAACAAGGTGACCCTACCGGGTTTAACCCTTAACCGGGTGATCCCTAACAGGATCGATTCCTAGCAGAACCTATTGTAATGTCTTTAACCGGACAAGGCTCCTAACAGAGCGGACTTCTTAAGAGTTCAAAAAGCAGCTTGTGGGTATTCATCCCCATCGTGGTTTTTCCCAATTGGGTTTCCATGTGAAAAATATGTGTGTCATGTGAAATTCTTTTGTCTTGTGATGCTTTGTTTTACCTGTTAAGCATATGAAGGTTCTATGTTTTATGCATGTCTATAAAACATATTGAACTCACTGTTGTGAAGATCTGATGGTTAAGTTTACCTGTTTATGCATGAGAATATAATGATACTATAGTATTGAGCTAAGAGGGTAGCTTATTGAGTGACCGGTTCATGACTGATTGAGTTGTACTGGATGTTACCAGTTGCACTCTATTTTACCGGTATCCCTATTTGTCAGTCATTTGGGGTATTTGTTGTCAAACCAGTTTTGGACTGTATTTGTGTTTGTATTGATTCACCCCCCCCCTCTCAGTACCGGTTTGGTACTTGTGGTTCATCATTGAGTTATCAATTGGTATCAGAGCACTCCAGGTCCTCTGTGTTGTAAGCTTAACTGCTTGAGGAAAAGATCCTAGTCAAATGATGAAGAGGGAAGGTCCAAAGTTTAATAGGGAAAATTTTGGTATATGGAAAGATAGGATGAAGATATTCATCAAAAGCATGGGTGTTCAACACTGGAGTTATGTTGAAAATGTATATGTTGTTCCTACTAGTACTCTCACCGATGACCAAAAAAGAGAGATACAAGAAAATGGGCAAGTCATGGAAGCCCTCATCAGTAGTCTATCTGACATTGAGTTTATTGATGTTTAGGACAAGGCAAATCCCAAAGAGATATGGGATTCTCTTGAAAATATTTATGGTGGTGATGAGCATGTAAAACAGGCTAAGGAAGAAAGCCTGAGAGGGAAGTTTGAAGACATGCGAATGGTTGAAGGAGAGACCATTTAGCAGTATGGAATAATAATCAAATCAGTTGTTGGAGAAATAAAAAGAGTAGGTGGCAAAATAGAAGATTCCACTATGGTAAGTAAAGTCCTGAGATCCCTGTTGTCGGTCTATGCAATAAGGGTCGCTGCTATTCAGGAGCTGAGATCAATAGACAAGTCTAAGTTGTCCTTGGACTCCATCATAGCCAAGTTGACAGCCTATGAACTGAATAGTTTTGATGGCAGTGCTCAAAAGATAGAATTAGCTTTTAAAGCCTCTGCTATACCATCCAAAAAAGGAAAAGAGGCTAGCACTAGTGGGGAACCTAATCAGAACAGAGAAATGAAGGATGAAGAGTTTCCGATGGAATTTGAAGCTCTTCTTGCCAGGAGATTTCCAAAAGGGAATGGTAAATACAAAGGTGAGCTCCCTTTGAAATGTTTCTCCTGTAACCAGATAGGACATATTGCTATGAACTGTCCCAATGTGATAACAAGGATAAACTGGAAAGGTTCAAGAAATTCAAAGGAGGAAACTGGAGAAACTATTTTGTGGCAGTTGATGAAGGTGTCACAGATGAGGAATCAAAAGATGAAGAGAATGAAGACATTGTGTTTGTTGTTGTAAAAGAAGATGTGGCAGACAAGAAGGCTCTTGTCTCCTGGTTTGATAATTCCAATGAGTGGATCATTGATGGTGGTTGTTCTCACCATATGACTGGTGACCAAAGCAAGTTTCTATCCTTAGAGGAGTATGATGGTGGTGTGGTTCACTTTGGAAATGATGCACTATGCATGGTCAAAGGCAAAGGGTCCATCTCTTTGAATGGAAAGAGTAGTGCTGACAATATGTATTGGGTTGATGGTCTCGGACACAACCATCTAAGTGTTGCCCAGCTAAATGATAGTGGCCTCACTCTGAAATTCAAGAATGGAGCTTGCAGAATCAAGGGAAAAGATGGTAAATTGGTGGCCACCGGCATGAAGACTAAAGGTAACTTATTTCATCTGAATGCAAATATAAGTACATGTCTTATGGCTAAGCTTGATGATAGCTAGATATGGCATAGGAGACTCTGCCATGTAAACTTTGATAACATTGTAAAGGTTAGTAAGATCAAGGTAGTTAGAGGGTTGTCGATGTTGAGAAAACTGGACAATACCTTATGCAGAGAGTGTCAATTGGGGAAAATGTCTTCCTCACCCTTTAAAGGTAAATCTTTCACTGTTGACAACTTGCTTGATCTTGTGCATATTGATTTATGTGGTCCTATGAAAACTAGAAGTGTGCAAGGTGATAGGTACTTCATGATTCTCACTGATGATTGCTCAAGAATGATGTGAGTCACATTCTTGAAAGACAAGTCTGAAGCCTTTGTAAAATTCAAAGCTTTCAGAGCATTAGTGGAGAAGGAAAGCGGCAAAAGGATCAAATGTCTCAGAACTGATCAAGGAGGGGAATTCACTTCCGGTGAATTCAACAAGTATTGTGAAGAATTTGGCATCAAGAGACAGCTGTCTGCCCCTCGGACTCCACAGCAGAATGGCCTAGAAGAGAGGAATAACCGGACGGTGGTTGAAGTAGCTAGAACCATGTTGATTCAAGGAAAGGTAGCTCACACCTATTGGAAAGAAGAGGTGAGTACTGCAGTCTACACTATGAACCAGGTACTCATCAAAAAGGGTAAGGAAAAAACTCCTTATGAGTATTGGACTGGTAAGACACCTATGGTTAACTACTTTAAGGTATTTCATAGTAAATGTTACATCAAGAGGAGTGAACATCAGGGCAAATTTGAAGCTAAATGTGATGAGGGAATATTTCTAGGATATTCCACCAAGAGTAAAGCTTTCAAGTGCTACAACAATAGGACTCAGAGAATTATGGAAAGCATCAATGTAAGAGTTGATGAATCCTCTGAGAAGACTGAGGAAACCGGTAGTGAGCAAGTTGTAAATGAACCGGTTGCAACCTTCTGGGAACCGGTTGTCAGTCAACCGAGTACCAGTAATAGTGTTCCTAAACCGGTGAATGTTGATACTGATGAAGATGAGGATGAAGAAGAAAAGCAAGAAGAACCAGTTAAGACCATTCCTCGGTATGTCAAGTTGAATCATGATCCCCAGCAGATCATAGGTGATAAGGATGTAGGAATCCTTACTAGAAGAAAGATCAGAGAAAACTCATGTATTTTCTCTGAATTTGAGCCTAAGTCATTCAAAGAGGCTCATAAAAATGAAGACTGGATCAAGGCAATGGAAGAAGAACTTGACCAGATAGAGAAAAATGGTACATGGTCCTTGGTACCCAGACTAGAGCATAAAAATGTCATTGGCACCAAATGGGTGTTCAGAAGTAAGTTGAATGAGAATGGCACAGTGATTAGGAATAAAGCCAGATTGGTATACAAAGGATATGCTCAAGAAGAAGGAGAAGACTATGGGGAAACCTTTTCTCCTGTAGCCAGATTGGAAGGAGTTCATATGCTTCTTGCATATGCAGCTTTTAAGAGGTTCAAGGTATATCAAATGGATGTAAAATCTGCATTCCTAAATGGTGTACTTGAAGAGGAGGTGTATATTGAGCAACCAGATGGGTTTTCCCTATTTGAAGATAGTGACATGGTATGTAGGCTACATAAAGAATTATATGGTCTAAAGTGAGCACCTAGGGCATGGTATGAGCACCTACATTCCCATCTTGTGAAGATTGGATTTGAGAGAACAAGTGAAGATAGCAATATCTACTTAATGTCTGAAGGAGATTAGATCCTGATATGTGAAGTTTTTGTTGATGATGTCATCTTTGGTGGAGATGACAAGATGAGTCATGAGTTTGCTGATGAGATGAAGAAAGAGTTTGAGATGTCACTCATAGGGGAGATTAAGTTCTTCATTAGACTATAGATCCAGTAGATGGAAGATGGAATCTTCATCACTCAGTCCAAATATGTCAAAGAGGTGTTGAAGACTTTTGGCATGGAAGATAGCAAACCGGTTGGTACACCGATGGTGACCGGTTGCAAATTGACAAAAGAGGATGATTCCACACTGGTTGATGAGAAGGAATACCGATCAATGATTGGTAAGTTGCATTATGTAGTGCATAGTACACCAGATATTGCACATGCAGTTAGCATTACTGCAAGGTTCCAGAAGAGTCCAAGAGAATCTCACTTGATTGTAGTCAAGTGGATTCTTAGGTATCTGAAGGGAATAGTAGACTATGGATTGTGGTACCCATACAACAATAATTTCAATCTGAAAGTGTTCATGGATGCTGATTGGGTAGGTAATGTGGATGACTAGAAGAGCACAACCAATGGTGCATTCTTTCTTAGTGGTAGACTGGTCTCATGGATGAGTAAAAAGCAGAGTTGTATCTCTCAGTCTACAGCGGAAGCGGAGTATGTTGCAGCTTTCATGAACTGCACTCAGACAATCTGAATGAAGCATGTACTGGAAGGCTTCAAGATCCCTATATCTTAACCGGTAAGTATATTCTGTGATAACACAAGTGCTATCAATATATCAAAGAATCCAGTTTTACATTCTAGAACCAAGCATTTTGAGCTTAACTATCATTTCTTGAGGGAAAAGGTTCTGAATAAAGAGATTGCACTAGAGCATGTGTCTAGTAAGGAGCCGTTAGCAAACATATTCACCAAGCCTCTCCCAAAGACAACATTTGTGCAGTTGAGAGGTGAATTAGGGGTATTGCCCCTTTAGGAGGTGAACTAAAAAGTAATTGTTCCACATCAGTCTGGTACTGGAAAGACAAATTTTTGGTTGATTGGTGTGTTGAAGGATGCTACTTCTCAGAGGGAGCAGCATGATGAAATAGAGATGATTGTACCTCCACTTTGGCATTGTTGTCAAAGGGGGAGAAGGAGTGAAGTGAAAAGATATGTTTAGCAAATGGGGAGAAGATGTGAAGTAGAGAAGATACCTATAGCAAATGGGGAGAAGATGTGAAGCAGAGAAGATATCTTTTGTATATTGCCATCAATGCCAAAGGGGGAGACTTTTGGCATTATGTAAACCGACATGAAGACATAATGATATTGTATGTTGTCATTGATGTCAATATGAGACATGGCGTGAACCGACACATGTGATAGGTGAAGCGAGAGAGGAACTAGCATATGTATGAACAAGTTTATATGCCAAAGTGAAGTGGCATATTTGTTCAAGGTGAACTGGCATGTAGTTATGGGAACCAACACATGGAAGCATTGTATGACTACCGGTTGGTAGGTAGCTTCCACTTTAGGATTTCTAGTTGGACTACCTCAAGTCTATTGGACTCAATCAGTGATCTTTGTGTGATGAGTTAGCAGTATGATGGAGCACAGATCGTGTTGCCATGTAAGCCCTGTGTGCATGAAGGATCTTGCATGAAGATGACTATTCCTATCTACCTCGGGAATGTATGAAGTCTATCAAACGGTGATAACGCGTGATGGGTTATCAGCCACCATGAAATCCGTGGAAAATGGATGCTGGAGAATGTCTTGAGATCGACTGAAGATTGTTGCATTTAATGCAGTATGTTTCAACGGTTAGGATTGAACCGTTTAAATTGCTTAACCTAACAGGTTTAGAGTTAAAGGTTTTTGCTACCGACCTGTATGTTTCCTATAAGGTTGATGTTGTGTTTTTTTTCTGAGGTTGTTGGCAAAGGTTGTGAGTGTGTATCCAAGGGAAGTGATACATAATTCTTGCCAGACCAAAGGAGTGAAGAGATACCTGCAAAGTGAAAGTGCAGAAGGAAAAGAGGAGCCTAAATGGATCTGCATTAGCATTGAGTGTTGTTAATAGATCATTGTAATTCCTATTGATCTCTAACCACTTCAACAGTTGTAAAATCCCCTAACAGGGTAGCCTTAACTGGCTTGATTCAAAATTCCTTAAATCGGGTGGTCCTAAAAGGCTTGATTCAAATCCCTTAACCGGGTAACTCGAGGCTAATGAGTTCTGAGAAGCTATAGAGATTAGGATATTCTTTTAGCTATTGAGTTCTTGAAATCCTCTAACAAGGTGACCCTACTGGGTTTAACCCTTAATCGGGTATCCCTTAACCAGGTGATCCCTAACAGGATCGGTTCCTAGCAGAACCTATTGTAATGTCTTTAACTGGACAAGGCTCCTAATAGAGCGGACTTCTAAAGAGTTCAAAAAGCAACTTGTGGGTATTCATCCCCACCGTGGTTTTTCCCAGTTGGGTTTCCACGTGAAAAATATGTGTGTCATGTGAAATGCTTTGTTTTACCTATTAAGCATATGAAGGTTCTATGTTTTATGTGTGTCTATAAAACATATTGAACTCACTGTTGTGAAGATCTTATGGTTAAGTTTACCTGTTTATGCATGAGAATATAATGATACGGTAGTATTGAGCTAAGAGGGTAGCTTATTGAGTGACTGGTTCATGACTAATTGAGCTGTACTGGATGTTACCGGTTGCACTCTGTTTTACCTGTATCCCTGTTTGTCAGTCATTTGGGGTATTTGCTATCAAACCGGTTTTGGACTATATTTGTGTTTGTACTAATTCACCCCCCCCTCTTAGTACCAGTTTGGTACTCGTGGTTCATCATTGAGTTATCAATCTTTTAATGAAGATATATTCAAATTCCTAAAATCAACACATAATCTAATATCTCCATTATTTTTCCTCAGAAGTACCAAGTTAGACACCCAGGATGAATGTCTGATAGGTTTTATAATCCCAACATCCCTTAACTTATCAAGATCTTCTTGCATTTTAGGTGCTAAGGTAGGATTAATAGGCCTATGCTTCTATCTGAAAGGCTTAGTATTTTACTTTAAAGGAATTTCATGTTGAAATAAATCTTCCCTATAAGCCTTTAGGTCATCATATGACCAAGCAAAAACATGCTTATATTTCCTTAACAAATCAATCAACATTTTCCTTACCTTAGGTGACATCTTCTTTCCAACATACACCTTCCTTGGGGCTCCTTCTATTCCAAGGTTAACTTCCTCTAAATCCTTAGGGTGCAAGGTAGTAGTAGCAACCTTGGCCTTATCCTGACTATCAAATACCCTTTCTAGGACAACCAAAGCTTTGGGAATTTTGTTCATCTTCAACTGACTCACCTCCTTCCCAAGGATTGTTTCTTTATCATCCACTGTTTGTACAAAGGCACTGAAATCAATCTCCTAATTCTCATATTCATCTAGACAATGTAGAAACCTTAAGATATCATCATCATCATTGAAAACTTTCCATCTTTCAATGTTGTCAAGGACTGAAGGCCTTGTTTGTACCTCAACTTTCGAGATTCTAGCGAAAGTGATATCTTATGGCCTTAAATCTATATTTTCCAACAAATCTTCCATTTTGTTATAGCTTCTCTCCTTCCAGTCAATACTAAATGCATCAAAATTCTCAATCTGATCCCATACAACATTTCTATACTGCTTCAACCTTTTATTTTTTGATGCATACTTAGATCTAATTTGGAATATTACTAGTTTGGAATCTCCGGTGACTTTAAGATTTTTTTATCCCATGTTTTTTAGCTAATCTCAACCCCATTAGTAATGCTTCATACTCTACCACATTAATCATGCATGCAAAGGACAGAGTAAAAGAAAACTTAAAAAGTTTCTCTGTGGGGTGATATGAATAATACACCTGCACTCGAGCCTTCTTTAGAACTGGCTCCAACAAAATACATTGTCCATAAATTGTCAATTCCTGACAATTTCTCTACTTCCTCATCCAGTAGTGCAGGTTGTTCTTTTTCCTTTTGTGGAGAATCCTCAACTCTGAATGCATTGATTTTTGTGTCAACAAAAGAATTTATGTTCTCATCAGAGTCTCCTACATGTACCATCATATATGGTACCCTAGATTCTCTTTCAACCTTTATATTTCTACCATCAATACAAAAGGTAGCATAAGATAAGTCGCACTACAAACTTCAACCCATAGAGGCACTCCATTTTCTTAACAACAATATCCCATA
This sequence comes from Cryptomeria japonica, assembly GCF_030272615.1. NCBI lineage: Eukaryota > Viridiplantae > Streptophyta > Pinopsida > Cupressales > Cupressaceae > Cryptomeria > Cryptomeria japonica. The sequence continues at coordinate 811,829,007 of NC_081411.1, forward strand.
ATGCACTAGGATGTCCACAACTAGGACACTCATGGTTAACTCCTTCTTAGGGAAGGCAACAAGTTTATAAGGCAGTGCCTTTATTGTACCTATCATAGGCACTTCACTTGAATTCATAGCACAACATCTTGCTTGAGGAGTATCTACTTTTAAACACATGGATTGCATTATCCTTACTGGCATGACATTGTTTGAAGCCCTGGAATCAATCATACAATTTTTTAGGACTCCTCCATTTATGATAACACTTAGAAAGAAAGGATCCACTCTTTCAAGGGTCTCATCTACTGTGTCTTCAAGATAAATTTGGGGAATCTAAGAAACCATTCCCTCTAGCTCTTTATCCTTATTTTCAATCTTATTTACTTGTTCATTTATACTATGAGAAACATTATCATGTCCATTCTTATCAGAAAAAGAAATACCCCTGACCTAGGCCATGGCTTTCTCTCTATGCTCCTCAATTCTTAGCATTTCTTGTAAAGGAACTTTAATAGTAATCTGAGAAAGCAACTGAAGAATATAAGCAGGTGTGTAATCTGGCAATTCAAGAGACATACCTGATTGTTCTTCATGTTTCTTTGGTTTGTTGCCTCCAACATTATGTTTCTGCTCCATGTCATTTCTGACAGGTTCAATAGACCTTTCGATGACCTTTGTCTTCATTTTAAGTGGAACTGTTTCCTCATCGGGCTTTACAATCTTAGCTTTCTTAGTCCACTCCTTTTTCTTAACCTCCTTAATTTTGATTGCATCTTTCCCTGACTTATCCTTCTTGACCTCCTTGCCTTTATTTTTCAACTCTTTAATTAATAAACCAAAAGGCTTGCCTTGGTCTTCACCGACTGTTTTGTTTCTCAATTGATAATTGCTTTTAACCTAAGCTACCATGGAAATTGTTATTCAGACAATCTCTTCATCTGAAGGTCTTCTCAATGATACATAACTCTCTCCTTGTTCAGCATTACATATTTGATCATCAACACATAACTCATCATCAAAAAAAAATTGTTGATTCTATGATTTTGTTCTCTACATCTAGCGATCTATATCCAGATCCTGAGTCTTGATATCAAAAAAATATTCTGTCCCTCCAAGGTAAGAAGTAGTCATGAGACAATCAACATTGTCATCCTCAAATTTTCCTTCTCCTTCTTCATGTAACTCATCTTTGGCAGAAATAAATTGTGCAACAACACAATATTCAGGTGAGTGGGGTAATTGACAAGCAACACACCAAGGTGTATTCTCAACAACATTCACTATGTGTTTTTGCAATGGATCAGGAGTTTGATGCTCCTGCTTATTCTTTTGTTGTTGAATGTGTTTGCTATCCTTCTGATTTGTGTTGTAAGGCTAATCCTACTATATTGGTGGTCTATTAAATTTATTAAATTGTGGCTTTTCTTGTAGAGGACCCTTATCATTCTTTGCCATAGTCAATTTTAAGTCCTTCATGGTATTAAGTACCTTATCCCATTTGTCTTCCTCTTTAGATTTTGACCCTAAATAATTTTCAACTATGTCATTTTCACTCTTACAAAATCTAGGATCCTCTCTTCTTCCAAGCTTACCTCAAGCTCTTTTATTCCCTTCAATGCTAATAGCTATCCTAAAAGCATCTCTAAGAGTTTGAGGATCTTTGTGTCTAAGGATGTACACCATTTTTGCATCAAATACATTCATATATGTGGTCAGACAAATATTATCATTAAACCTTAAAACCTGAAACAACTTATGCATGGCTTTTTGAAACTTGATATTAAAATAAGACGCATCCTCATTTAATCACTTCTTGATGTTATTGAACTCATTTAACATGAATCTTGCATTCATTTTATCACCATACCGCTCTTTGAAACATATCTCAAATTCTTTCCAAGAGCTGATACTTGCAGTTGGCACAAATGGTTTCATAACAACATCCTCATGCTCCACTTCATAGTCATTTAACTTATCAGTGAATGCCCTCAAATGTTCCTCACCAGTAATAGCATTATTGCTTGCAAACTTACTAAATTTATCCCTTAAGTCATTTGGGATTGCATTAGGATATCTTGGGATCCCATCGAAATGCAATTGCCTATATCTTTCTAGATGAATAGGTCTTCCTTGAAACTACCCAATGGAAGCTTGCCCTACAACATTTTTTGGCGTATTAGTCGCAATAGTATTTGTTCTAGTGCTAACCCCAATAGTAGTATTAAAATATTAATAAAGCTGGGGCTGACTAATGCTTTGAGCAGCCACTTGACTTACTTGCCCAATAATTGCAACTCCAGTATTCTGGGTATTCTGAACATTCTAGGCAGGAGTATTTGTACTGACATTTGGTGTTGCTGTAGAAACCATACCAGAAATAGCTTGAGTTTTAGATGGGCCAGCAATGAATGAAGCATTATTTAATGTCGACAACTTAAGGAAATCAATTTTCCTTTTCATCTCTACATTTGAGGCTTCTATTTCAACTCTCTTCAACTCTTTTGCAAGAGTTTCATTTTCTATCCTAGCTATTTCTAGCTCAATGTCAACTTGGGATAATTCTTGACTCGGATCTAGGATAGTTGAAGATATTTAATCATATATCTTAAAACCAGATACCTTTTGTTTTCCTTTATCCAGATCTAATTTAGGAATCTGAGCACTTGGATGGCTAGAATCTACTAACCTTTGGTTGTTCACATTACTCTTAGCTTTTTCTTTTGCAATTTTTTCTGATTTTTTATCTAAGATCTCTCTCTTAGAACAGGACCCTCAACACTAGGCTTAACATTTTCCTAAGTTAATGCTTCAAGTGTTGCCAATTGACGTATTAGACCATCTCTTTCTATTACAACTCTAATGGCTTCAGATTCTGTTTCCTTTTCTCTTTTATTTCTTAAATCCATTTGTTCTTGGAGTTCCCTTCTCAATGTATCTATGTCTCCAAAAACTTCTTCAGGATCTGGTAAAGTTATCTCAGATCAATAAGTGTCATCTAAATCAATTAAGTTCACATTACCTCGTTCTTGAATTGACTCATAACCATGAGAAAATTTTGTTGTGAGACCCAGAGGAGGAGGTACACCTATAGAATTTTCACTTTGGTGACTTCTACTTCTACTTTGGCCTCTCTTCTTTTCTGAATACTAAACTTGAGTAACTTGTTTTCTATGTGGTTGTACCTTTTCTTGAATAGGTGTATCAAACAAAGAATTGAAAAATCCTAAACTATCTGATTCAAAACTTTTAGAAGACAATGTATGAACTTCAAGAACAACATTTAAATGTGACTTACTTGCATTCTTGTGCTTAGGTTTCCATGACGAGGAAGCGGTGCTAGTTTTTGCATTTCTTCTTGCACCATTTCTCTGTGGAGCTCCATGAATCTCTTCCAACTTCTCTTCAAGATGCAGCCTCATGTAACCTATGGTGTTCTTTGCTTTACTCATAGAAACAAAATCCTTCAAAAATTTGTTAGAATTATTCAAAAATATATGCATTGGCGTAGAGACCTCAGAGTCGCCACCCAAATCACTTTGGGATACCAAATAAGACAATATTTGGTAATCTCTGAAGGAGATTTGGCAACCTTGTTCAAAAACTAGAATGTCTTTCTCACGAAAAACATAGAACACCTTTTACATAGAAAATCATGAACCGGAAAAACCAAACTGCGAGCTCAACGGTTGAATCATCAAAACACTATGAATATTCAATGCAATATCCCCAACAGAGCCACCATTTTTGTTGGTGCCCCAAAATGGGTTTACAATGCTACAACGTAGAAACCAAGTTGATTCATCAAAATACCTATGGAAATCCACTTCCAACTATCAATATCCTTCAGACCTGGACCCAATTCAACAAGGATCTGCAAATCCTTCTACACTTTGGGCTCTAAAAGACCCGGTAGGGTGGTCCCTTAGAAAATTTGTGATCTCTTCACCATACTCACAAATTATGCATAAAACAAAGCAGATAATCTCATATAAGGCTCAACAGAAAGGTAGAATGCTTAGGAATGGAAAATTCCTTAGTGATCCTTGACCTTATTTGGAGCATGAGCTAATTACATGCACATAACAACATACATCTAAGTAAAATATATTCAGATATTCAACCAATTTTAGCAAGTTGCTGGTGAATTTTGAACAAAAAATTGATACTAAAGTCAGGTGCAAGCTACAATCAGTTCCTTACTCCTTTGGGTTCTCAAATTCATACGACATAAAATGAATTCTGACAGAATTTTAATTAACAGCATATAGATCTAAGATAGTATTTCCTTGCAATGTATCACATCTACAACCCCAACCCAAACTAGTTATCAAAATCCCTGCAATATCCCTACCACTCTGTAGTTCTAATCAAGCATTTAATTGGCCCCTCGGACCAAAGCATGAATAGAAGATACATACACCACAACAGTGCAATGAAAGAGAAAACCCTTGATTTTATTCATTCAAAATATGGTAGAATAATACACTAGAGAGATATGGATTTGAATTATATTTCTATTGAATAAATCAACTGTCTCTATCAAAATACAATTTACATTTAACTCCTTCGAGAACCTACAAAAAACCAGACACAAGAGTCTTTCTATTTTCTCTACAAACGACTTTACAATTTTCTCGTTTCACCTAGACTTTGCTACTAGAACTAGAAATTTCAGAACACTCAAGGGACCGAAATCGAGACCCTGTCTCATAGCCTTGAATTCCCTTTTATAGAAAACAAGGGAGATAACAAGCTTCATGCTAGAGGAGACACCTATCATCTTAAAATGTTCACATAGAACAACATTTTGTTACAAAAATATTCCATCCTTAATAAAGTTACAACCAATATCAAAATCTTCGGTTTCTTCTCTAAAAATCATGATGTATTTTACCACCATCGATGTTGTTCTAGTTCAAAAAGATATCTACCACTAGAAGACAAAAATAGTTATATCAAACTATTTATAGGTTTTATTCATCATTCAGATACATCCTTCTTCATCCATTGTACTCTTCATTAGATGGCCATTCATAACTCATGACTTCATCAACTTTAGCTCTATATGGAGTGTATTTAACGGCTACTTGATTTTCCTATCTGTCAAAAGATTCAAAAAATGACCCTGTGGCAATTATTTTGTCCATTCTATGCTCCAACATATCCATTTTCAGCCCTTCACATATTAACTCCCCTTGGGTATTGATGACTTTCTCTGCCTCCTCCTTCCAAAATTGTAGAGGCTTGACTTCCCCATCTTCATCCTCAATGTCTGGAAAAAGAGTTTCATTCAACTCACTGAAATTTCTCATCAGCTCCCTTATCTTTATTTCTATATTTTCTGGCAAAATTTGGGCCTCCTGCATTGATTTTACCTGTTAGTATTAATGATAGTCCCAAAGATACTAAGAGGGGGGGGGTGAATCAGTATCTAACCGATTAGCAAAATATTTAACCTTATTAAGAACTTTGCATCCCAAAATAGTATACCGATAAATAAGAATTAATGCAGTAAACAGGAATAATAAAGACAACTTAGAAAACACACCATAACACAATATGTTTAATGAGGAAACCTGGTGTGGGAAAAACCTCGGTGGGATTTGTGACCCACAATATTCACTCACTGGCCAATGAATAAATATTACTTACAATGAGGGGCCTACACATGCAGGAAGGCCAACTACCTAGAGCTCACTGCTCAATAAGAGTCACATTGACTACAAAAGTGGATTATGAAATCCAATACAATGTACTACTTCAAATAAGCATCAACTATGCTAGGTTTAGTACCATTTTAAGCTCATTCTATAACTAAAACCTTTGTTGTCAACTATATCACCTTCTACATTTATACTACCTTGCTACACAAAATGACCTATAAGATCTCATACATATATATGAATCTTTTACAATATGCCATGTCGGATTTACAATATTCCATGTTAGAATAAACAAAAGTTTATTCCCTATCGGTTGGGGTGCCGGTATGCATTGTTGTCATTGTCGGTGAAGCGTTTGTCAGTGTATGTAGATATCTATGCCGGTGCTGGTAACTACTGGTGGCTTACTAGATGAATGCCAGTAGGTTTCCAGATGGTTGCAATCAATGACAACACCAACTATTCTCATAAGAGTGTAGGATGTCAACAATCTCCCCATTTGGTATTGATGGCAACACTCATGAGAAAAATCCAAAAACTATTCCAAAACTGAAGTCCAAAAAGTTACCAAAAACATGTGCTCCCCCTGAGCAGATGATCTCCTTTGAATAATCATTTTTCTCTTTCCACTACTCCCCCTTTGACATCAATGACAAAGGTTGTCAAAAATTGTCAAACGAGTGCAAAAATTTCACCTCAAGGTTTGTAACCTGTTGGTTACAATCTAAAATATGTCTACCAAAACCAAATTAAGACTCTGCATGAATCTGTTGTTGTCATTCAGGGTTGCCTCAGTTTGTTGGATTGTGTCAGTCAGATGATGCATGTGCTCTTTCGGTGATCTTTCTCCTTGAAGTAATGCCTTAGAGATTTCATTTCTCAGAGAGATAAGATTGTCCAACTTGGGACCAAGTTTATACTTAAGTTCTCTGGCATTAGCCTTAATCCTTGACTTCTCTTTCTCAAATTTCTCCAATTTCTCCTCAAAACCTACTATTTCCTGCTCAATAACTGATATAGGTTCAGATGAGCCAATTATGTTATTATCTATATCATCTATTTCCTTTTGTACTCTTCTTATCTCATTTTCTATGTCCTTTGTCAAAAGATGTGGTTTGCATGTTTCTCTATACAACTCTTTATATTCCAAAATTGTAGTGTTTAGTGTCGGTAAAAGTGTATTTATGTGTTATGTGCACTTCTTTATTATATCCTCAAATAATTTATCCTTCTCCTTTTCAACTTTCCCTTTGAAGGTGTCCTCATTCACCTTATCAACCGTTATTACATTGTCAGTAATGAATTTGGATAATGTGTCCAATTTACCTAAAAATCCTTTACATGATCTATGTTACATTTTCACGCAATCAATTTAAGAATTGGTATGGTGTCATCAATTGCTTTGTAAGGCAATGCATTACAGTCAGTTATCTTCTTGATAGAGTCAAGGAGTACCTCTGTTACATTAGTAGGTCATAATTCACTTGATGAAGTACTAGATGTCTGACCTATTACCTTAATTACTTCTGTGCTTCCAACATTTGTAACCATTTTGCTTGTGTTAACCTCCAGTGGATCAGTCTAAGTTTGGATTTCAACTAGTAAAGGTTTAGGATTCTCAGTCTCAGTAGGTTTCTCTATGCCAGCATCTATACTTTCAATATTCTTCCCAGTATCCAGTGGTTTCTCAGTTTGTAATGATTGCTCTATTGGGATCTCAACCTCAATAGTCTCTACTAGTTTATCAGCAATGTTGCCACTATCAACATTATCATCCTTAGCCTCTATAACATCCTTATCCACAATAATATTCACTTCTTGAGTGTCTACATTCATGGTGAATAGTATTTCAGATTCAGGATTAGTGTTATCATGTGTGTCACCTTCAGTGTTAGTAACCGGTGGAACATCAGTATGTACTGGTGCAGTATCCAAAGGTGGTGGCAAATTGTCAGTTATCTTGATGTTCGGTATTCCACCAACTTTACCTTTCCCTTTGTCTTTATCATTCTGATAAACTTTGAATGTTTTCTTTGGTCGGTTCAATTCCTCTTGTTTTTCCTTTTCCACAAAGAAGATATCCCATTTATCAGCAGTCTCCTCTACATTCTCATTTACTCTACCTGCCATAAAACTTACTTGTCGGTGACCACTAGCAAAAAAAGATCTATTACCCTCACAAATTAGGTCATCAATTTCCTCTTTTGAGTTAATCGGATGTACAACTAGAAGTTTTTCAACTTTTAGTTTCTTGTCCAATTCCATCACTCCAATCCTCTTTGCAACTAACTTGCTATATAGTTCATTAGGCAAGTCATCCACAACTTCAATTAAAACTTTCTTTTATATATCCAGATGTAAAATTATACTATTTTCAATGCTTTCCTTGTCTGAATCATTGAATGTGTTATACAATTTTCTCACATTAGCCAAATTACCATCATCAGTTATTTCATTCAACAAATTATCTAATGAAGGTATAACCGGTCTCTGTTTCTTTTTGGGAGTTAGTTTCTTAGCCGGTTTCCTTACTACCTGTTGTTTCTTCTTTAAGGTCCTTGTTCTTTTGGGTGGAGGAGAGGGTACCGATGAAGGTTTTCTCTTCCTTTCAACTCTTTTGAATCCAGCTAGTATCTCACTATTAGAAGATGTGCCAACTGGTGAAATGTGTGCCTCCGGTTGCATTCTTCCAGCTCACTAGCCGATATACCAGTAATGTTCATAATATTTTCTTTGATTTCCTTTACTTTCTTTGAAGCATCTCTTATATATTTTTCTCTTCTCTTCCTTTTCTTTATTGTTTTCACATTACTTTCAATTATTTATACACTACCCAAAACTTCTCCTGCTGGTTCTCTTGGTGCATCTAACAAAGCTTTTGCATATGTCTCAATAATGTTGAGATCTACTTCATATCCCATTTTAGTTACCCATACAGTTGTAGGAAGTACTGATGAGTAATGATGAATAGCAGATACCCCAACCGGTACTGAGAGAGGGGGAGGTGAATCAGTAAAGGCAAAAACTTTCTCAACAACTTATCTATTTAATGCAATACCAACTGGTTGTCACCATTATTGAACTTAACCATGGCAACACTAGTTAAACACAATAAGACATCAGATACCATAAACTGATAAGTCTGATCACTTCAAATACGATCAATACTTGATATCAACTTTACCCAAAAACATATGCATGTGGTATACTAGTAATATCATAACCTATTAACCTTGCATGCATAATATTTCAACCAAATACTTCATAAACATCACATGAAAAATGTATAACACATAACACACATATTTTTCATGTGAAAACCCAAAGGGGAAAAACCACGGTGGGGATGAGTACCCACAAGCTTGTTTTTGAACTCTTTTGAAGCTCGCCCTGTTAGGAGCCTAGTCCAGTTAAAGACTTTACAATAAGGTTCTGCTAGGAACCGATCCTGTTAGAGATCACCTGGTTAAGGGATGGCTATATACCCTGTTAAAGGTTCAAACCCTGTTAGAGGTTACCTCGCTAGAGGATTTGAAGAACTCAATGATCTTGAGTCACCTGGTTACAGGTTTTACAATAATCCTATTAAAGCTACCTGGTAAATGGATTTTCCAACTATTTAAATGATTAGAAGACAACAGGTAAAACTTCTGATCTGATAACAACACTACATGCCAAGGCAGATCCTCTTCATTTCCTCTACTCTACAATCACACTCTGCAATTTTCCTCTTACTGGTCTGGCAAGTATCTCATCACTCAGATACACACAACATTTTCCAACAACTTTACAATAACAAACATCATTGACCTTATAGACAATAGATAGGTCAGTAGCATAAACCCTAAACCATAAGCATATCAAGTTTACAACACAGGCAGTTCAATCATGACCATCCAAACACATTGCATAAAGCATTACAATTTCAAACAGATCACAAGACAACCTACATCGTTCATTCCTCACCACATATGGGAATCAGTAACCCATCATGCTTTCTTCTCATACCACTAAGAAGAATGATCATTCCCGAGGTAGACTTCAAACGTGGTCAATCTTCTCATGCAAGATCCTCAAGGAAAACCTTCACATGCACAAAGCTGATGTGGAACCTCGATCTCATTCACATCTCTTAGCTAACTCATCAAAGAGTTCATCGGTTGCATCGCACATGCTGGATCACCAAACCGATAACCATAGAGCTGAGACTACTAACCGGTAGTCACACTTAGTGAAACCCTGACACCGGTTCACTTCATCTCTTCATGACTCTTCATATCGGTTCACCAACTTCTTTCAATCTGCATATCGGTTCACTTACACTTATTGACATCAATGACAACATACATTATCATCATATCAACATGTCGATTCATCATATGCCAATGATATCCAACAAGTACAACTTCCATCCATGTTTCATCCTTCTTGATGACAAAATAGATTTCTTTGTCATATTTGTCCACTACACTTTGTGGTAGTCTTTCTCTGGTTTTCATTTTATCTTGAAAATATTTAAAGTATTTAGTTATGTTGCTATCCTTTGTAGTTCGCATGCTGGTGAAAGCTTCATATTATTGTTTTCCTACTAGTATGTCATATCCAAAGTCTTTATGTCCTATACCAGGGATTTCCTTCAATAAATACAACATTAAGCATACTAGAAGATTACCAAAGAAAAATGTCCCTTTCTTATCTCCTTTAATCTTTTTCAAATTATCTATGAGTTCATCTTTCAGCCATTCACACACAATCTATTTTTGCATTGTTGTTCACCATTTCATAAGTACTATTAATGCAAAGACTAGAAACTGAATTAAGTCTATTTGCATGTGTAGTCTTGTAACCAAGTATCATACTTATGAATCTCACATTGATGTCCTTGATGTCATTCACTCTTAGTGATTTATTGTCTGAAGTTGCTCCAGTTAGGGTCATTACTTTGTTGTTAGGAACTTTCTTTGTTTTGTCTGTTCTATTGCCGGTTGAGGGTAAACAAGTTATTGCCCTAATTGCTTGCTGGGTAAATTTGTAGACAAAATCTAACCATATAAATTCTCCATGTTCCCTACTTAGGACAATTCTCACTACTTCTTTCGGAGATTTAGGGATATTCAATATTTCAACAAAACCTAAAGTCTCCACAATCTTGTGCTCGGGTTTAACACTACCATTTTCATCACAAATTATAGTTCTAAACATTTTCAACATTTCTTCAGAACCTAATTCTTCAATGTCACAATGTATATAGATCCTAGGGTCTTCAACATAAGCTACACCTTTAGAAATGTTCAAAAATGCTCCTATGGAATCATCTCGCTTAGCTACTTCAGGAATAATTTTAAACATGGGCCTAGGGCATTTTACGTTTTCCACAATAGTAGGGTTCACAATAAATTCGAGAGCAAAAGAAGAAGCCATTTGAAAAATACCTTTAGCTGCCTGATAATGTCTAAATGCTTGAAAGAAATCACTTCACACCTTCACCTTGAATGCCTTCACTTAGATTTAGCGCTCTCTGCTAATTTGAATTCTCGGTGAATAAAAAATGAGGGATATCTGATGATTTATAATGAAATTTCTCTCAACAACCGCATTAAATGCTCGTCGATTAAGTGAAAACTTAACACATCTACTAGTAAAGAAGAAATCTATCTTCTCACCATCAACCGAGGGTAATCTGTATGATATTCAATTTGTTGCAATACCCCCAAAGGGTCACTTCTTAGTTGGATGAAGAATCTCCTGCCAGTGGAGTAATACTCTATTCTACCGGTGAAGAAATAGTCTCACCAACATTCTGATCTATCTTCCTAATCCATTATTTTGAAAATTCTTTCTTTACCTCATCTACCTTTTCTTTGCCTTTCAAACTGGATCCTTTATTATTTGCTGGTGAAGTCTTGCTTCTACAAAATTCTGCAATATGTCCAGTTTTGTTACAAGCATAACAAGTTACATTATTCTTCTGAATAGCCTTTCCATATCCTATGTCGGTTTATGTTCTGCATTGATTAGATAAGTGCCCAAATCTTCCACAAACATAACATCTCACATTCATTCTGCAGTTTTATGAATTATGACCAACTTTGTTGCATTTGGAACATTGACCGGTGGGTGCATTAATGTTCTGGTTGTTTCTGAATCTACACTGATTTTCTCTATCACCATACTTGTTACAGTTAAATCATTTCTCATTAAATTTATAAGCATTAGGTTGTCTTACCAATTTGCTATGATCATGATTGTTTGTAGTACCGGAACTTTCTCCAACTTCAAATCCAAGTCCATTAGTATCTCCATTTGGTTTCTGACTTTTCAGCATGTTATCAAATTATTCTGAACTTTTCGTGAATTTATCTTTGTGTTGATTTGGAATAGCCAATTCAGTTTCTAGAATCCCCTTTTGTCTCATAAGCTCAGTTTTATCATGTTGCATGTGAATTAGATCTATCTTCAACATATCATTTTCATTACCGAATCTTAGATTTTCATTTCCAACATCATTGAGTCTCCTATTCAAGTCATCTTCATTCTTCTTCCTATCTTCAATGTCCTTACAAAACCTCATAGTCATATCTTGCATTTCATTCTTCATAATATTGTTTTCTTGTCTCAACTTGTTCACAAGTTCATTAAGAGTTTCCTTTTCATCATTATCATTCTACATCTTCTCATGAAGGTCTTTACTTTTATTTCGAGCTATAGTAAGATTCTCCTGAAGTCCTTGAATGAATTCTTGTGCAGTCCTCATATCATCTTCAAGTTTGATATTCTTCAACTTATCTGCATCATAGTCTACAAGAGCTCCTTCCAATTGTTTTCTTAAGTTCTCCATCTATACCGGTGTTAGAATCTTCCTCAAGTTGTTAGGCTTTTGAAAATAGAGGACCAGGCTCTGATACCAATTATTAGGACTAATGACAGCCCCAAAGATACTGAGAGGGGGGGGTGAATCAGTATCTAACCAGTTAGCAGAATATTTAACCTTATTAAGAACTTTGCATCCCAACAGAGTGTATCGGTAAATAAGAATTAATGCAGTAAATAGGAACAATAAAGACAACATAGAAAAAAACCATAACACAAGATGTTTAACAAGGAAACCCGATGTGGGAAAAACCTTGGTGCGATTTGTGACCCACAATATTCACACACTGGCCAGTGAATAAATATTACTTACAATGAGGGGCCTGCACATGCAAGAAGACCAATTGCCTAGAGCTCACTTCTTAATAAGAGTCACACTGACTACAAAAGTGGATTATGAAATCAAATATAATGTACTGCTTCAAATCAGCATCAACTATGCCAGGTTCAGTACCGGTTTAAGCTTATTCTATAACCAAAACCTTTGTTGTCAATTATATCATCTTATACAAAATATTATCCATATATTCTCTCCATGCATACTACCTTGCTACACAAAATGACCAATAAGATCTCATACATATATATGAGTCTTTTACAATATGCCATGTCGGCTTTATAAAAGATAATTACATTTAAATACAATAAAAAAAAGTTTATTCCCTATCGGTTGGGGTGTCGATATGCATTGTTGCCGCTATCGGTGAAGTGTATGCCAGTGTATGTAGATATCTATGTTAGTGCCGGTAACTATCGGTGACTTACCAGATGAATGCTAGTAGGTTGCCAGATGGTTGCCATCAATGAAAACACCAACTATTCTCATAAGAGTGTAGAATGCCAACATTACCAACAAATAAGTTGGTTGGAGTGCAGGTGGCTTCTCAACATGATACTTGGAAACCATAGACATTATTCTGAGCTCATTTTCCCTTTGAAACCATTTTGTGAACAAAGGGATTTCCACTTCTTTATCATCATCAAATTTTTGAATAACATTAAATAATAAAGAATACAAGGCATGAATGCTATTAAGTCTACTATCAACCTTTTCATTTAAATGAGCTAACTATCTCCTTTTGTTGCTCGGTTGATTGATCTTCAGATTCCTTAAACTTATTTTCTAATTCATCAATCTTCTCTAAGAGCTGACATTGAGCTGGATCAGTAGATCTAGTGGCTTCAGGTTCATCATCATCATATGGGACCAATGATATATTGGGAATACCAACATTGATGTTAGGTTCAACTACTTCTTCTCCATGGAGAACAGGTTCTTCCCTGGATGTTGATGGAATTGATGTCCCTGTAAGTGCAAAAGAGGAAACTTGTATCTATCCCTACTCAAGGAGTTGCACTCTAGTTTGCAACTCAACACACCTATGTTGAGTTGCATTGTAATCATTGAAAATCTTGTCAAATTTTCTCATTAACTCTGCCATTTCCAAGGCTTCTCTCTTTCAAGTTTCATGAGCGAATATAGCAACATCAATATTCAACTGTGTAGCCTCCACACTTGATGTGTCAGATGCTCTCTTTACAATAAGGCCTCCCCTTAAGTTGAGATTTATGTCGCTAATATTAGGTTTTCTACGTCCTTCCTCTAATGCCCATATTGACAAGGTTGCATAAGCATCTACAAAATCTGATCCTTTCAATGCCAACCTTACTTCCTCCTCTAAACTGAATTGTTTTCCCATCAATTTCCTAATTGCATCAAAGGCCGCTGCATCTGCTATGTCCCATTCTGGTAAAATTAGAACTCTAGCCTGATTTACAATCATCATGCCCTCATTTGCAGTGATTCTCTTGAACTCTTCCATCATTTCAATCTTGACTTCTTCCTGATTCACATGTTCAAACCTATCTAGCCTCTGAGCTTTTCTCTTGTTGGTTCTCTTCTTAAATTCTTCAATTTTCATCTTCCACACTAATTGCAAGAAGATTGGGCTTCTCACAAAAGTATCATTCTCAAGAAACTCATCACATGCCTCCTTCCTTGAATCCCTGAAAGCTCTACCCTGAATATCTAAACGAGTGAGGTCCAACTCCAAATTAGGGGGCAAAGGAGGAATACCAGTTTGCATCTCTGCACTTGTTGCCACAAATGTATCATCCTCCATTTGTTCTTCATCCTACCTTATGGGTGAAAAGGGCATGAGTGATGGCAAAAGACTTCTATCTAAGTCTTCAAGATCAATGATCTTGACTCCTTTAAAAGGCTTGATTTGCACCTTTGGGGAAGCTTTTGTCTTCATTATCCTTTTACCTTTTCTCCTCACTAATCCTCCACTATCGTTGTTTCTCTCTTCTTCATCACTTGTTTCTTCTCTTTCTCTCTTTTGAGAAGACTCATATTAGGTCCCTTTTCTATCAGGTCATTTATTCTTTGAGGTAGAGGAGCTCATGAGCCTGACTGTTGCATCCTCTTTTGATGAATCAAAATTTATTCATCTGTAGTGATGTGTGTTGGACGATGTACATCTCTTCTTTCAACTTGTCGATCATGAACCTCTTTAAGTATGGTCTTTTTCTCCTTCAATACTAGAGTCAATTCATCAAAATTGTTCATAACAAAATCGACTTTAGCACAAAACAGAGTAAAATCTTTTGTTGGATCATAGCTTGGATCCATTTTCATAATTATAGCCCATTACTTGCTAAATATTATCCATTTCTCTTTCCTTGAATCTTGAGTCATGGTATGAAACTCATTTCTAATTATATCCTCAAGAAATTTATGCTCATGAGGAAATAGGCCTCCTTTTATTCTTGTCTTTAAAATGTTGTAAAACCCCTCTAGGTCACTGTGTCTAGCTATGCTAACCACTAAATGATATGGTGCAAAGAATTTGTCAAAATGCTCATATCTTCCTTTCAAAATCACAAAATATGGGATGATAGTAAAATCAAGGAAAAGTGTTCCTTTCCCTTTTCCCTTTAATTCCTTATCTTGGATGCACCCTGTTTTCCACGTTACTTCAATAAAACCCATTCTCAAAGGAACATTAAAAGGAAATACAAAAAAAGGTAAAGTAAAGTGTCTTTTATAGTCCATGATGCCAGTCATCTATGTATGGGTATATAGATGGGTTAGAGCCCTATGGGACTACCCCATACTCCTTGTGGGAGGTACCTAGCTATACAACAAACTAGGCATAAATACCTTACCCCCTTGTGGGATTTGAACATGTGACCTCTCTTTCAAGAGCACAAGTTCTCCACCACTAGGCCAACTCAGGCTATACTAATAATAGTGTTGACTGGAAAAACCATAGATTCTAATAACAGTGCTGACAGGATAAGGGATGAAATCCCCATATTTTGTGTTCAATCCTAATTAGTCATAACCTCTCTTTAGGCCTTACAAAATCATGCAACTCCTTGGGGATCCTTGGTGGGTTCACTATAAATATTTGTCTCAACCTAGAAGCAAAGTTGTTATCAAATCTCACAAAACTAGCCTACTATCTGTCCCAAGACATATCCATGCTCCGAAGCTGCACTAGAATCTCCTTATTATCAATTGTCCTCTTGAGGTTCATAGTACCTTCAAAATAATCTGTGTTTCTATATAGGAACATGTGCATGAGCAAGGAATACTAGTAGAATCTAGCACCAGCCACTTCATTTTTAATATCCTACAACCCCTCATGAATATTATCTTCAAGGTATGGGGAAAAGTCAAAAACCATTGTATAATATGGATGTTGAATTTGCATGACCATATACATGAAATCGGGTGGCATAACTGTAATTGGATTGAAACCCAAAATCTGACATAGAGAGAAAAAGGTAGCCTGAAAATAAGGAGCAAAAGCACCAATAGGGAATGGCTCCTCTAAACTAGGGCCAATGTAGTACGTTGTCCCTCCTGCTCTAGCCAAATGCATTGGAATAAAATTACTTCTAATGAAATCTTTCATTTTATAATACTCTGCCTTTAATGTATTCAAATCTATTTGTACCAGGTTTGCAAATGGTTCATATAATTCAAAAATATCCTGGAATTCCTCTCTTTCAATAGTCAGCAGAGTAACTCCTTCATTTTACCTTATAATCCTTGAGACATGGTCATATCTGTTTGCAACAGTCTTAAGGAGGTCGACATCTAGGAACACATTCGACACCACTAGTTTATCTAAATCATATTGCTAGGGACTTGAGAGTGGGGAATGTAAATTTCTCTGTCCATACCATAATTTGAACATCTCTAACCCGGTTGTTGGTACCCTAACATCTGCCAAGTGGTATGCTTTATCAGTCAACCCTTCTCCTAGGGTTTTTCCATTAACAAACTTCTGCCCTTGGTGCCTATCATTTGTCGAGGGCTTCAATTGGTATAATAAATAATCGTAAAGATTTCTCTTTAGGTATTCAATCTTCCCTAAATGTTTTCATGAGGGAAATCTTTTTAACTAGGGTTTTCTACTATAGCTTCGAATTGGGAAGGAAAAGACTAGGGCTAACACAAGATTTAAATTACAACAGTAATTTAAGAAAATTTCACCCTTCTCTATTTAGCTTCTAACCCTAGAACAATTAACTCTTTTCCTACAATTTTGTGCACAATTCACAACACTAATTTCTTCAAAATAGATGAAAACAATCAGATGAATTTACTGCTTTGATTACACTAGGGGAATAGCAATTCTATGTTGCAAGAAATTGTCTCAATCTTCTTCAGTTGCAGGGATTTCCTCTGAATCACTATGAATCTCTTTATGAAACAAAAATAGCTTTGAGAGTGCTTTTATTATTGCCTGGAATGAAACACCATTGTCTCGTCTATCATTATTACTCGCACGAGTGAAATAACGGCTCTAACTTGCATTTGAAAAGTTTAAAACCTGACCATTGATCATCTTTCATGCTATCAAATATCACAACCAAAACTAGTTAATCTGACATTGACCCTCCAATGTGGCAAGTGGGTCCACCCTTAGCATGATGTGGCATATCCAACTCATTGCTTGTTTCTCCACTTTCAGTGACCCTATCATTAGCTTTCCTTGGCCCACCTTGGACACATGGCATCATCTTGTGATGTTGTGCTCCACAATCTCCTCACATCTCTTGATCGCGGGGTTATGAAAACCATTGGATTTGTTCTTTGTTTACTTTCCAACTATAGCGATCACTTGACAATGACCACTAATTCTCAAGCACTTCTTGGACTAGGATTAAAACATCATCATTTAATACAAGCACGTGAAGAAGCATACGTCCTTAGTAACTCGGGTTTTACTTTTTGGGAACTAGTAATATTAAAAGTTTGAAAGGTCAAACCGCCAGCTCACCCTTCTCCGCCAAGGACACATGGCATCATCTTGTGATGTTCTGGTCTTTATCTTCCTTGCACCTTCATCCATAGGGAAGCGCAGACCGTCAGATCTATTTTGTCTTTATCCACTGGCCGAAGTATTTAAAATTTTAGACTTAGGAAAAATTAATGGGCACAAGCATAAATATTAAAAGTGATCGACCATAGGGAAATATTTTCATGCAAATTAAGAAAAAACCATAAAAGGGACTGGTCGAACACAACTTAATGCTTAGGAAAGAAAATGGCCCCACCAATGGTAACTGATCCTTGGCTTAAGTGCGAAAATATAATGATGGAATATAACAAGGTTAGGGTTTTTCTTGTACAAGACTTAATCAGAAATTCACAAACCCTAAACCCTAGACCTTGAACTTTGACAGGGCAAAATAAATCTAGAATGACCAACATTTTGACTCAAACATGAAAATTTTTATTCAGTCATTTTAAGGACTATCACCAGTAAGCACATGCACCAAGATAATATGTCGGCCAAGTAAAAGTGATTTACACAATAATGCATTACTTAGATCAACACGTTATCCAAAGCATGCCTTGACCAAAAATAGGATAATGAAGTTGACCTTCTTAGATTTTCCACATGCTTCAATTACCAAAACATACACCTTAATTACCGAAACAAAATAAGGGTCTACCAAACCCATAGAATTTGACCCATAAGCACAAATTCCAAGAACAACAACTCCCAAACTTCAAGAATAGATACCATACATTCTAGAACATAAATCATGATGCAATATAATCATTCGGATAGAAATACAATAGATACAACAAATATAACTAATATAATTGATACCATTGATATCAAAACTAGATATAACCATGATAAGCAAAAAACAATATTTTGGAGAGGAGGATCTTTCATAATAACTCTAGTAGATCATATGTACCTTACTGCTTCATATCACATGCATACTTATCTTCCTCTACTGCTCAACATGCAATACCAAAACTTCTTTTGGTGCCTTAACAACGTGTACCACATCCAATCCTAATCGAATCACCGAATTTGACATCAATGACAACATTCACACAAATCTAACACAATTAATGCTAATGTGATGAATCTTTGTCCTATCAAACCCATAGATACCTCTAAGCCATTTCCAACTTTGTTTGATCCTATATCCTTTTGATAATATCATCATCAAGTTGGCCATGATACTAAGGAGTTCTATAAATTGAAGCATGTGATTCAATATCTCATTGATTCCAACACTATAATTATGGGGGGTGTGAATGATAAAGGAAATAAATCTATAGCACCTCCTAATCAAAATTAAAAAATATTCACCAATCATTTGTGTTCTTATTTTACCAATATTGTTGAGTCTAAGAAACATGATTACATGACCCTTGATGATATGTGCCTAGAAGCCAACAATGTTGTGAACCTTACTGAGCAATATAACCCTAAACTTGAACCTCCCATCACCTTTTACTAAAGGGAAATTATTGATGCACCTGATCAATCATTATACATCATGACAAAAAATAAAGAAAAGTCTCACAAGGAGTGCTCATTGATCTAGTATGTATGGTGAATGTTATTAATGTAGAAAGTATTTATACACAATAATTTTTTCAAGACACATATGAAAAATATAATGTTATGATTAAGTTGCATGATAGTTTCACTTTTCCTACTATTGGCTCCATCATACTTCCCATAGAAGTTGGTACTAAGTGCTTAGATGTTACCTTTTCCATTATCCCTACCTCCAACCAATTTCTTATGAGGTTGGGATACCCTTTGCTCAATTCCATGAAATATATCCTTTATACCATCCATAAATGTTTGTAGTTCTCCCAGAATGAGTGTATTATCACAACCAATCATATTCTTTATCAACCCTCAGCAAGACATGGAAACTTTTCCCTTGATTTATTTTAGCTCAACAACCTGAACCTTTACAATTTCCTTGTCAAAAATTCACAAATGAAAGGATATCAACCTTGAGTAAACCTAAGGATTCTTCACCAATGGATATTCCTCCTCCACATCCTAGACTTGGACTTCTTCCTACACGTCCTATTCCTTCTATATAAAGGAAAATCCCTAGCATCCTTTATCTCTTAACCTATTAAGGTTTCTTCAGTTACTCCTACAAAGGAAGAAACAAAGCCTATTTTAATTAATTCCCAACCTTCAAAAGTTTCAATTCAAACCAAGATAAATTGTAATGCAAGAGACCATTGATGAAAAATCCATGCTAAGGCTCATGAGCTTGCTTCCTAAACCATTTCCTCCCCTATGATGCTAAATGATGACTTGATCCTAGGGAGGAGATTCATCTTAATCAACCACATCAAAAGTGTAGCATCATAAATTATCACCGGTCCAATTTAAACCTCATGTTTGTGCCCCTAATTTAGCCTATCTCCTTCTCATCTCCTACTTGGATCTGTTTAGTGCCTTAACTTCATTTTTGATGCCATGTACACCTACCAACTAATTTCCTAGAGGAATGCCCTTCTCCGTGGGGCTAAATTATGGTCCTTGATTGAGAAGGACTAGGGCACTAGCACCTTAGTCCCCTTGGCCTGGCCCTATTTTAAAATATTAGATGGGCCCTATCTCTCAGACAGGTAATGAAAATTGGTGGCTCAACATGACCATTGGAGGTTGGTCTAATTGGTAAATTGACCTAGAATCCCCTATATAAAGACCGTCATCAATTCATTTCAATGTAAGACTCCATCTATTATAAGTATTCGACCTAAGGCATCAATGAAGTGTTCATGAAGCATTTTTCTCTAGATCTTCAAGGCTGCATATTCTTTATTCAACCATTGTGAAGAAAAATTACATCATTCATATGCAAGAATGTGTGTGTGATTAGGGTTTTGTCATGTTCATGCTATTTCATACAATATATGTGATTATACTCAAGAATTTCATGGACAGACCCATTTATTATAACTTCACCTCAGGCTGTTTTGATATCCTTGTAGATGGTTAAACGCTTTTTGTCTTTTTTCATCAAAGGTTTCCAGTTCTTCTAACCTTGCTACCCTGTAGTCTTCCTCTGATATGATGTTCTGTAAGGAGACTCTTAGAGATGGGGATTATCACTTTTGTCCCATAGACTAAGGAATATGGTGTTGCTCCTGTAGGTGTGCGTACTACTGTTCTGTAGGCCCAAAGGGTGGGATTTAACTGGAGATGCCAGTCCCGTCCTGTGTCAACAACTACTTTCTTAAGAATTTTTAGTATTGTTTTATTTGTACCCTCTACTTGCCCATTACTTTGTGGATAGTATGGTGTGGCAAATCTCTGTTGTATGTGGAATTTTTCACACAACTCTTTAACTTCCTGGTTTTTAAATGGACGCCCGTTATCTGTAACGAAGCATATTGGAACACTGTATCTACATATAATGTAGTTGAGCATGAATTTTTCTATCTGCTTTCCAGTGGTGTATGTTAGAGGAATTGCCTCAACCCATTTGGTAAAGTATTCAGTGGCTGTCAAGATGAACTTGTGCCCATTGGAAGAAGTAGGGTTGATTTTACCCACTAGATCTAATCCCCATTGTGAAAATGGCCATGGTGATGTGATGGGTTAAAGATCTTGTACTGGTGCATGAATAAGGTCTCCATGCATTTGGCATTGTTTACACTTCTGTACATACTTGTAAGCGTCATTTTCCATGGTTGGCCAGTAATAACCTGTTCTCAACAATTTCTTTGACAATGGCGAACTGCTTTGGTGAGCCCCACAGATGTTATCATGGACTTCTTTTAAAGCAAGGTGTTCCTCATTCTCATCCAGGAATCAGAGAAGAGTTCCATCGAAACCATTTCTATACAAAGTATCAGCTATAATGGTGTACCTAGATGCCTGACGAATAAATATCTTCTTTTGATTCCTGGACAGATCCGGTGACATGTATTGAGTATGTAAATATGTGTATATTTCATTGTGCCAAGGTGATTCTGGACCCACGATTGCACATAAATATTTTGATAGGGGAGTCTCATATGCAAGTAACATCAACTATTCTATGATAAACTCAAACTGAGTTTCATTAGTAGGCATATTCAGAAGAGATCCTATGGTTGCCATTGCATTTGTTGCCTTGTTTTGTATTCTTGGTATTTGTTCAAAGGTAATTTTGCTAAAGTGCTCCTTTTAATCTTCGACCAACTTCTTCTAAGGCATGATTTTGTCATCCTTCATGTTGTAATCATCATTGACCTAGTTTACAATCAACTATGAATCACCATAGACCTGTAACTCTTGTATTTTCCATTGTACAGTTGTACGAAGCCCTATGAGGAGAGCTTCATATTCAGCCATATTGTTGGTGCATTTGAAATTGATCCTAAATGACTTAGGTATAACATCCCCTTGAGGAGTAATGAAGAGAATCCCTGCTCTAGATCCATGACTTGTATATGACCCATAAGAGTATAACTTCCACATTACTAAGGCAGTTAATGTAAACACAGATTTGTCTGGAAAGTCTATCAGCAATGGGTGATTGTCCTATATAGGAGCCTCTACTAATTGATCTGCTATAATTTGTCCTTTGATGGCTTTTTTCTCTTTGTATTCTATATCAAACTCGCTCAAGATCATAACCCACTTAGCCAATCGCCCGGTCAATGTTGCTCTATTCAATAGGTACTTGAGTGGGTCAAAGCGTGCAATGAGTTGTACCTTATGACTCAACATGTAATGTCTGAGCTTTTGGGATGCAAAGATTACTGCTAAGCATGCTCTCTCTATGGGGTATAATTAAGTTCATATCCAATTAGAGTCCTACTTATATAGTAAATGGCTCTTTCTTTTCCATTTTTGTCATGTTGTGCCAATAGAGCTCCTAGAGCTGAGTTCGTTGCTGATATGTATAACAATAGAGGTTGTCCTAGAGTAGGAGATATTAACACTGGTGTATTCAAAAGATAATCTTTCAGAGCTTGGAAAGCTTCCTGGCATTGTTCAGTCCATTTAAAAGTAACTCCTTTCCTAAGTAAATGCTGGAATGGGTGACACTTATCTGCCAACTGTGCTATGAATCTCCTTATGGATTGCAATCTTCCTTGTAACCATCTGAGTTGTTTAAGTGTTGATGGAGGTTGCATATCAATGATTTCCTTGACCTTAGCAGGGTCTATTTCAATTCCTCTATTTGACACTATAAACCCTAAGAGTTTACTTATTGTTACGCCAAACACACACTTCTTCAGATTTAATCTGACATTATATTGTTCTAACTGATCAAATATCTATGTAAGAACTGCAAGGTGACTTTCTCTTGTTTGTGATTTAGCCAATATATCATCCATGTAATCTTCCATTATGTTGTGGATCATGTCATGAAATAATGTTGTCATGGATCTTTGGTATGTTGCTCCGGTATTTTTTAGACCAAATGGCATCACATTCCAATAGTATGTTCCCCATGGGCATGTAAAGGCCATTTTATGTTGATCTTCTAGCGCAATTTTAATCTGGTTGTATCCTAAAAAACCATCCATTAAGTATAGCATCTCATTTCCAGCTATTAGGTCAACTATCATGTCGATATTAGGTAGTCGGAAGTCATCTTTAGGAGAAGCTTTATTTAGATCCCAAAAATCAGTATAGATTCTTATGCCTCCTATGGGTTTAGTCATAGGTACCAGGTTGGATATCCATTCCACATAGTCAATAGGTCTAATAAAACCTACATCCAACAACTTTTGTAGTTCTATTTTAACCAGTAATGCGATACTTGGATGCATTTTTCTCAATTTTTGCTTGTAAGGTTTAACTCCCAGTATCAAAGGTAAGTGATGCAACACTAATTCGGAGTCTAAACCTAGCGTGTCTGAATAGGACCAAGCAAATTTGATAGGTCTTTGTTTGAAAAAATGGATGAATCTATCTTTTTCTTCCTTGCTTAGTGATTTTGCCAGATGGATGTTATGAACAACCTCCCCTTCTGCTATGTTTACTTCTTTTGTTTCCTCTGTAAGTAACGTTGACCTTTCTCTTTCCATAGGAAGATTACCCAAGTCACTCTTGTCATTATGGGTAGTTTGATCTTTATCTTCTGCTTTAGAATTACTTTCTTCTCCAAAGTATGTCATTCTATTCAGGTCTATAACAAGCCCTGCTTTATGATCACCTTGTGGAAATCCCTCTCTAACTCCTAGAAATTTTGAAATGGCTTCGTCATTTTCAAACCAATCCAGCATTGGTTTTCCTTCTTGCCCCCAATAAAACAAGTGTGAATGCACTAGGGGTAAATCATTACTCCCTTCTTTAGTAGACTCTGATAACATGAAGACTTGATTGTTTGATTGACTTTGTGTATCTTCATCCTGTATAAGCCTTATTTGATACCTTAATATTATACTTTCTGATGGGCTAGAATCATGGAGTGATAAGAATTTGTAGTCATGAGAGTCAGTCTCACTTTCAATATATGTTTCATCATATGAGCTATCATTACTTATTTCTTCTTGTTCTTGTTCCTAGTTCTATTGTAGATTGACTGGTCTTCTTTGGGCTTTAGTTACCCTTCTTAAGCCTGGTATAAGCCTTTGTGATCTTTCTTCATTTGTTTCATTAGGTGAAGCCTGAGTTGCTTCTCGTGGTAGAAGTAGTGACAATAACCATGGGTGGGATTCAGGTGGTGGTGGTAAACCTACATCTGTTGCCACATTAGCCTATGTTGTTGTGTCAATAACTACCTCATTTTGTAACTTAGGGGTATGTTCTTACAGGATTTGTCTCATGTCTTCTCCATCTAATTCTGCACTAGGTGATGTAGGTACCTAATTACTTATTTGAGATGAAGATGGAAGCACCTGTGTGGACAAATTCCATTGTGATATGTAATCTGCTGGTTTTCTTGGTCGATTTAATATATCAAGAGTACGATGTCTTGCTTCAGTGATATGTTGTACATGTTTGTATCCCAATCCTTGATTCCCTGGATTATCATTAGGAACAATAAGTTCTAGCCTTCCTTGTTTCTGTAACCCAAGGCCTATGGTACCATCATATCCATGTCTTTGGAGTATTTTGAATCCATTTCCATACTAATATATGTGTATTCTAGGTATTGTCATATGATCTTCTTCTCTATATATCCAATGGTTAACATCTTCGTTTAGGGATTCTTCTTGTAAGTCACCCCATCCAATGAAAGAGCATGAGTCTGTGTATCTGACAATATCTTTTCCTTTGTCCTATTTGTGTATTGTAGTGTGAGGTTTCCCAAAGGACTTAGGAGAAAGAGACAACTATTTCCTACTTAAAGTATTTGCAATAGAATACTCTCCACAACCCATATCTTTGATTTGTAAGGAGGATGTTGTAGGCATTTCCTTTTTTGTTTCTATGATATTTAATGTTTCCAGTTGTGTAGTAAGAGGTGCGGCTTGATTGATAGGTACCTTATTATCCACACTGTCTTTCAGATAAATGCAATGTTGAAATGGATTTGGATCACCCTTTATGGTGATTTCAATACCATTATATGGGAATTTGACACATTGATGGAACGTGGATGGTACTTCTTGCATGGTGTGGATCTATGGGTGGCCCAATAACATGTTATATCCCAGCTCTCTATCCAAGACTTGAAAAGTGACATCTATCGTTATTGGTCCTACTTGTACAGGTAAGGTTACAATGCCTTTAGATGGATGTTCTTCATCATTGTAAGCTTTGATAATTATCCTCTTAGAAGAATCAATGTGAAGTTCAGAATACCCTAGTGCTTTGACCAACTTTAAAGTACAAATGTTGAGACCAGCTCCCCCATCTATGAGTACTCTTCTGGTTCTTCTCTTATGAATGTAAGCTTCCAGATGTAGAGGGTCATTATGAAGAAATCTATCACTAGGAATATCTTGTTCTGTGAATGCAATACATGTGCCTTGAGTCAGATTTCCCACCATAGACTGGAAGACATTTTCATCTATATCTTTGTTCACTATCGAATCTTGAAGTGCTTTGTCCAGTATAGCTCTATGATTGGGTGAAATTCACAATAGTTCGAATAATGATATTTATGCAGGAGTTTTCTTAAGTTGGTCAACAACATTGTAAGTTCCTACTGCTGGTGGTTGAGTTTGTGGTATTCCTTGTAAAGTCACCTTTGATCTATGAGTAACTACTACACAGTCTTTGTCTCTGGGAGTTATGGTGATCGTAGCGATTGTATCATTTGTATCATAGGCTGTTTTATCAAGATTTATTTTAAATCCCTCTTCATATTCTTTATGGGTATGTTTGACATCCATGATATGTTCTATGAGTTCATCTTCAAAACAACCTGAATGAGATGGTTGATCATGCCCCCAGTCTCTGAGACAAATATTTCTATCATCATCATACTTTGGTGCCTCTGATATCATGCAAATTTGGTTTTCCTCTGTGTGAGTGTCTTGATATTGGTTATCTTGATCAAGTGTTTCTTGTGAATCCTCATTTGCTACATCTCCTCAGCTAATTGCATGAATAGTGTAGTCATATGAGACCTTTGTGTAGTTAGTTGTATTGTCTTGGGTACCTGATGTAGTAGCTTTCCCCTTGTCATGCTTAACAAAATAATCCTTAAAAATCCTATGATTTGTGTTTGCTGAGGTTTTATTGGTATCAATTGTGATGTCCCCTTCATCTATCATATCTTGGACCAAGTTTTTCAATTTGTAGCAACTTGTTGTTTTGTGACCTTTAGTCCTATGATAATCACAGAAATCATTATCATTCCACCATGTGGGTTTGAAAGGACCTAGTTCATACACTCTTACCTCAAGTAAAGTGATCATGTTTGTCTGTATTAACTTTTTGAGCACTAACACAATAGGTTCTCCTAGAGGTGTGTAATTTCTTCTTGGAGCATTTACCCTGGGGTATCTTGTGTTCATGTTTTGTGTAGCATTTACATTTGCTTAGGCTGTGTTATTCCCTGTATGTGGATTAGATGACATACTCATTCCCAAAGATAAAACAAGTTGAGTTCTATTTATCATTTTGGCATCTACAATACCATCATTGGTCACATTTTTGTTTTTCGACCAAAACTTAGATTTGTCATTGTTATTGGTATTGCCATACTTAATAAGACCTTGTTCTACTAGCCCCTTCTCACATTTGAGAGCCTTTTCCGTGATTTGTTTGAATGTTGTTAAACATTGCATTTGTATCAGATATTTAATCTTAGGAATCAAATTTTCTATGAACATATCCACTTGCTCTATTTCTGGGATAATTGTCTTGCACCTCCTATAGAGAGCCCTCCATCATTGTATGAAGGATGCAAATGTTTCATTCTCATATTGTTTAGCGGCACACAATTCCATCAAAGTAACCGGGGTATCAATGTTGTGCAAGAAGTTTGCAATAAATTGTTTAGCTAATTCTCCCCATGATGTGATGGTTGGTGGTAAATGTGAAAACCACTCTAAAGTCGGTCCTCCCAGACTTTTAGGAAATAGTCTCATTAGATAAGTATCTTCTGAGGCAACCTCTATACATGCCATAAAAAATTCTTTGATATGATCTCTAGGATCACCCTTCCCTCGATATCTATCAAATTTGGGCATTTCAAAATGTTGTGGGGAAGGCGGCATGTATAATGTGTGATCAAATGGATAAGGATGTAAGTACTGCATTATGTAGCTTTTCTTGTCGTTACTAGTTTGCATGGTCATCATTTGTTGTTGTAAATTATGTATTTGTTGTGACAGAATATCTGTTTGTGTCAAAGGTATACCTTGTGTTTGTGTATGTCCCACAAAAGGATTCATGGTTACATAACTAGGAGGTTGTTGGAAGGTACCAATATTAAAACCTTGTGTGTTGTATGTTCCACTAGGTACTATGAAATAGCTAATATGCGAACCCATGTTTGGTTGAGTTGTACTTGCTGTATTGGCATGACCTAGATTTGCATTTTGATAACTATATGTGGATCCCATAGAATAGGAAATTGGAGGTTGGGTTGCACTTGTTGCTTGCATTTGAATAGGTGCTTAGACACTTGATATTATTGGTATGCTCTGTGATGGTATACTAGCATTGATCGTTGAGGATGACACACTTGTTTGAAGTTTGCATTTGTGTTGACATTTGTTTGGATAGGTACGTTTTGAGGAAAACTGGAGGTCATTGCTTGTATTTGTGTCAAGGGTGGCGTTTGATTATTATCTTGACCTAAAGTTTTACCCAGTGGTAAAATATTTGTGACATCAAAATCCTCAGGTAGTTTTGCCCCATTTTGTATTAACAACGAAAGATACTTGTCCCTATCACTATGTATAAGTGCATCTAGGATCATGAGGACATGTGGGTCTTGCTGAGAAGACTCAATTTCTTCTTTTGTCAAATGTTGTTGTAATTAATTTATGGTGGACATTGTCTATGTACCTAAGTGTTGACCTATTGACATGTCTAAATTCCAAGTAGGGTTTACAAACTATGTGTTGTTCGGGTCCATTATTCCTTCGCTTTCTGCGACCTTGTGATGGGCATCTAAAATTGCTTATATGAGGGTATTTCTATGCAAGATGATGACTTAACCCTAGGCTATAGATGTAAATGCAAGGCTACACTAGACTCTCTATTGAGGATTTTGACGTGAGACCTTTTGAGCATTCCTAGATTTCTCTAATGCAAGTCTTTCCATTTGTTGACGAAGTTGTTCAGCCTCAATCTCTCTATCAATTATACGGGAAATCCTAGACTCAATGTGTATCTCGTGTATGACTCCTATATATTGAGGTGCACTTCTTCTTGAATCCCAAGCTAAGTTAGCAAGACCATCAATGATTTGTCGTTGACCGCCATTTGGAACTAAATTAGGTTGCTCGAAGGGGAGCAAACCATCACCTCAGAGACCCATGAAGGCACATGCTATGAACCTAAAACTAACTACGGACTTAGATGTATATGAGGTCTAGATGAAGATGTATATGATAATGTAGGACTATGTAACTAATATGGATGATAATGCAAAAAACTTAGGACGATAATGAGGACATGATTGGGACTATGCAAAAGATGTAGGATGAAAATGAGGACGTAAGTGGGACTTATACAAAAGACATAGGATGATAATGAGGATGTAAGTGGGACTTAGGTAAAAGACGTAGGATGATAATGAGGACGTAAGTGGGACTATGCAAAAGACGTAGGATGATAATGAGGACGTAAGTGGGACTATGTAAAAAACTACCTAGGGTCACAAGTATGTAAGGATTTTTGAATTTTGGTTTCAAAATGGACTTTGTTTTCTGTAACTTCGTGTGTAGGACAATGTTATATAGTTTTCCAAATCTAAGAACAATTGTTGGTAGGTATGTATAGCTAGCTGACTCAATTTTTATACAATCTCAGAAAATTCAGAGATATGTGGGAAAGGGCCTGAAATAGCCCAAGGGACCGACTCAATACTGGACTAGCACATCGATACATAAAAAAGAACAGAATACAATCTTAGGCTTGATAGTGGAAACCATTCAAGTGAGGCCCTTACAATAAAATACTGAGACAAAATGAATAGATAGAGATTCTAGCAGCACTAGCTCCACTCCATGACACACACTTCTCGGGCATGCCAGTCTCTCTTACCCCAAAGATCTGAAGATCTTATAGCCGAGGGATTCCTGTATCATAGTGTAAGGTACATGAAGGGTATCTATGGGGTATGATCCGCACTCCTGGAATCACTAAATGTAAGGTCTTTTGGCAACTAAATTGGTTCTTAGTGTTAGGTTTTGAGGGGTCTTGATCCAATGATGGATTCTCAGAGCAAGCCACTTAAGACTTTAGTTGAGCTTATCAGTGTAGGGAAGGCCCCCACATACATCAAATTCACTCAACACTCTAGCTACCTGACCAATATATTTACATAGCGGCTCAAAAAACCTGCTCGAGAGTATACTGGGAGAGATGATATCCCCAACGCACCCCAATTCCAAGTACCTCTATGGGGTAATGAAATCCCTAGTCAAAGATGCCCCTCACTATGTAGAATAAAAGAAAAATTGGATGTCGTTGTCACCTTCCTTCTTTCTCCCAAGAGCCTGATGGCGGGAAGAAAGTTAGTTAGTGCAACAATAGGTCCACCCCATTCATAATAAAAAGTTCTTTAAATTAAAAAAATGAAAAAATGATTTAATCTAATGCAGCCTGATTCATGTTCATTTTATATCCCAAATTTAGGTGTTAGATACGCATGTGCATGTCCATTTTAAACACCAAATCCAAGTATGAAGGCATACATGTCAATTTTAACCATTTGTTGATTTTAAGCACCAAAAACCAGGTGTGAGATGCATGCATGTCAATTTTAGCCCATGTTCATTTTAAGCACCAACAACGAAGTGTGAGATTATCCATTCATGTCCATTTTAGCTGTTGTTGATTTTAAGCACTAAAAATGAAGTCTGAAGTGTGCATGCAAAAATACTAATCTAATCCTCTCTGAGAATCTGCCACAAGCTGTAAATAGAAGATTAGTAGTACAATCAAACTAACAGAAAACACAAAACTCAAAACTTGATAGAAGCGAATGTGTAATTTTACTTGTGCGTTTGCGTGATACTTATAGACCGAAAGCGTGAATCTCACAGAGCGAATGCGTAAATCTGACAAATCGAATGCGTGACGATATCTGGTCAATTGCATAGCACTAACAAGTCGATTGCATGATAGAAGGAAGACAACAACAAAAGTTAAAAATTAAAAAAAATAAGAAAACTAAACCCAATCAGGAACTTGCGAAAGCAATTGTGAAACCCTAGCCAAATCCCTCATCATCCATTCAATATTGATTAGATCATATTTAACTATATAAGAAAGAACTAGGCTATTATATCTGTCTAAGGCCAGTTGTTCTTCTGAATCCTGTATCAATTTTTATGCCTGAAGAACCCTTTGATAGTGTTTGGCTTCTCTCCTTTGTTGTTTCATCCTTCTTGCACCTGAAATCTTGAATTGAACTTTTCTTGCCATAAACTGTATTAATAAAATCATAAAAATTAAAGCAATTTGATCTCAAATTAACCAAATTTAATACAGAATTAAATAGAATAGATAACAGACGAAAGAAAAAATTAAACAACAAAGCTTCCTGCGAATGCGTGATGCAGAAAGGGTGATTACGCAATCTGGACAGGGCGATTGCATGACCCTATCAGAACGAATGTATGACCCTGAAGGGTCGAATGCGTGATTCTTTCTATGCGATTGCGTGATAATGAATGCTCGATTGCATGACAAAAAAATATTTTCTCAAAATTTGTGCAACCTGCAAAAAAATGAAAAATCCGCACAATCGGCAAAAAATCACACAAAAAAAAAAATGAAGGTTAAATTGTTGTTAGTTCACATCGAGTTCACCAAAATGTCGTACATGTAAAATTCATCTTAAAAACAAGTAATCAATTAGAAGCAAAAGGGAAATCATGAATCCCACCTAACCAAAAAATTTAACAAATAAGACAATGGAATAACACAATCAAGCAAATAGGAATTAAAATAATCAAATAAAATTAAAACTCCCTATCCCAAGATCACATATTCCTTCCATTGCTCTTCTCCTCTTCATGGTATGATGGCTCTCAGATATTGGTCTGGTAACCTACAAGTGACACAAAGATTCAAAGTTCGTGATTGTTGAAAATGGAGATTGGATGTTCAATTTATAGAAAATTGGAGAGGATTGATTGAAAGGTAGAACAGATTGATCAAGAGGTGGAACTCAAGTGAGCTCAAATGAAAATTGATAGTTGAACTACTGATTGTAGGAGTAAAACTCAATAGATTGAATAGATTAATTGAGTCAACTAATTGAAAAAAAACTGATTGAAGGAAGAAAAAGAATGAATGGAAGAAATAAAGAAGATGACAAAGAAAGCTTAATTTAGAAAAAGCTAACTGAAATATGGAAATAGAAGTTGAAGAGATAAATGATTTAATTAATTAATTGATTTAATTAATTAATTTAGCATGTGCTTGCATTTAGATTTAGATTTTCAATTTAGTCTTTGCATGAGATTTTAATTCAAATAATTGAATTTATTAATTCAGTTTAGTATTTGAATATATTTAGAACTTGACTTTGATTTTCAATTTGGTTTTTGAAATCATGCACATGTAATTGAATTTGACAGAAATTAGAAAAATATGAAATTAAATGAAATTAGAATTTGGGGATTTGGAAATGGAAGAATTAATTAGTTAATTAAATAATTTAAAGAAACTATTTAATTATGTAGAAATGGAATTTAACTAAATAATAAAGATTATTAAAATCAAAAGATTAAATCACAATTAACTAAATAATAAATATTTAATTAATATTTAGAAAAAGATTGAATGATAAGATTATTAGAGATAGAAATTGAGAATTAATTAATTTAAATAATAAAGATTATTTAAATTGGGGAATTAATCAGAATTAATTAAATAATAAATATTTAGAAAATGATTAAAATGGCTAGATGATTAGAGATAGAAATTGAGAATTAATTTATTTAAATAATAAAGATTATTTAAATTGGGTAATTAACCATAATTAATTAAATAATAAATATTTAATTAATATTGAGAAAATGATTAAAATGATTAAATGATGATAGAAATAGAAAATAGAATAGTTAGTAAGATTATGAGGAAATATGAAATTAGAAGAAAATAGAAGAAATAGAAGAATTAGAAGAATAAGATTAATTAGCTTAATTAAATAATTAAAGAATTATTTAACTAATTAGATGAATAATTAGTACATGATCAATGAGGCATTTTTAGGGGTCTACAGGAAGTTCGAAGGTTATGAGGATCTAGTTTCTGGAATTTTAATTCGGATGACTCTTGGAGGTCCGAATGGATTGTAATCCAGCATATAGTTTAAACTAGGGCATGTTAGCATGCATGTAACTAGATGATTACTGGATGTTTTATGATGATAATATGATGATGCAGATATCTGATTTTGCATTATATCTATGTTTTGTTGTTGCTTCAGTTGTGTTACTCTTGCTTCATGATCTGGTTTGTTCTCTTTGAGGACCTACCAGAGCATGGCTACACCAAGTGGTATCAGAGTTGGTTGCAAACCTTGAGGCATTCCTTTGGGTGAACAGATCACCGAGTGTGAGGTAATCGAAACTAGTATTCAGATCGTTGATTTGAGGCAGTTGCACTGGAGCAGAGGAAGAGATGTCACCTAGAAGGATGAACCTTGGGAGGGTAGAGAAGATGATGGAGGATTTAAAGAATGAGATGAGGAATGAGATAAAAAATGCATTGGCTGGTTTGTGAAGGAATCGAGAATGTGAGGATGATTATGAAGAGGTTAGAGAAGAGCTTAAGGTGAGGAATTTGAAGGACCGTAAGATGAAAGAGAAGAAAGATTTATGAGAGAGGTGGCACAAGTGAGTAAAGTTCATAAAGTGGAGGTTTCAAACTTTTCTGGGACGCTAAATCCGGAAGATCTGATTGATTGGATCAGAGAGTTGGAGGACTACTTTGAGTTTGATGGTATTAAGGATGCACAAAGAGTTCAGATGGCACAAACTAACTTAAAAGGGCATGCTTCTTTATGGTGGAAGGAGTTACAAAGAGATAGAGTTGGGAATGGTGAGATTAAGATCACCCAATGGAGGTAGATGGTAGCGAGATTGAAGGACAAGTTCATTCTGGGAGGCTATGAGTTGGAGTTGTTCAAGAAGTTGCAAAACCTAAAGTAGAGAAACATGAGTGTGAAGGAGTATACTGAGGAATTCTACAAGGTAATGATGATATCTGGACACAAAGAGATGGATAGGGAGAGGGTTGCTAGGTACATAAATGGAATTGCATTTAACATATTCAAGATGAGATGAGTATGCTGAAAAATTTCCATGGTTGAAGAGGATTACCATTATACCTTGAGGGATGAGGAGAAAGTGAAAAGAAGACAACAAAACAACCCTAGAGGAAAGGAGAGATATAAAGGATAGATGAGTGGCAATATAGAGAAGCATAATGTTGAAGAAGAATCAAAACCTAAGTGGAGTAAAGAACCAGATCAAAGGACATAGAGAAAAGGGAGTGGTAAAGAATTTTTGGATAGATGTTTTAAGTGTGGAGAAACTGGACATAGATCTTTTGAGTGCAAGCAAGGGATGGCAAGAAACTATGTCGCAAATAAGGATTAGGAAGTTAAAGTTACCAGTGAGAATGTGTTGGAACCGGAGCAGGGAGAATCCCCTATGTTGAGAAGAGTCTTGATGGAGAAGAGTAGTGAAGATATCAGACCTTCTAAGAGGAAGAATCTTTTCTAGACTGTGTGTAAATCTGGTGGTAAGTGTTGTAAAGTTATTGCGGATAGTGGGATTACTGATAAATTGGTATCTAAGGAGGTGGTAGAGAAGATTGGATTGAAGAGGCTTAATCACCCTTATCCTTACAAGGTAAGTTGGTTGCAAGATGATGAGAAGTTAGAAGTAAAAGAGTTGTGTTTTGTGAATTTTAATATTGGACCTTTTAGGGATGAGGTCTTATGTGATGTTTTGTCTATGAGTTCTTATCATTTTTTGTTGGGAAGACCTTGGCAGTTTCATAGAGGAGCTATCTACGACTATAGAAGAAACCTAATCACTATTGAGAAGGATGGGTAGAAGTGAACATTGGATTCTTTGAAAGAGAAAGAGAAGGAAGTGAGGAATTTGAATCTTGAGAGAAGTTGCAGTACTAGGAAGCAAGTTGCAAAGGTTATACCGAATGGTGGCACAAATTTGCAGAAGGGTCAAATAGATAAGCCTAATAGTAAGAAGAAACCGGATGGCAATAAGGTTATGATGGCAAACCGGATGAAATCTTGTGGCATAAATAAATTAGAGTTGCATAAGAAGGAGAGTATCGGTCAGAGATAGTGTATAGGTCTGAAGAAAGGGAATCACGAGTTAGAGAATCCTGTTGAGGTTCTAGAGGAGGTAAGGAAGAGGTTTGCAGACAAAGAAGATGTTTGGATCAGAAATGAGCATGGGATCTATATCCTAAATCCTTTTCAATGTTAATGAGTTACGTCTCATGGAACATCTCTTTCTACCCACGGTGTCTGATGCAGAAGCATCCCCAATCTATGAGCAATCTTATATCAACTAAAAATATTTCCTTAGTTTTGGTCTTGTTCAGTTTTGGTAGAAGATTTATGTGTTTCTTTTAGTGTGTTCCATTAGCTGGTTTGTTTTTGTTGCGAATCATATTTTTGGTTTATAGGCTTGTTCTTGTGCATTATCCCAAATTTTGTAGTTCATTTGGATTCTTTTCCAAAGAGTTTTTCCTTCTGTAGTGTCTATTTCGGCGCTTCTTGGTTGTTCATTTTGGAAGGAATTTCTTTTCATTCTTAGGGCTGACCTATTTGCACATTTCATTTTGCTTTCTTTGTAAATTTAATCTATTGTGGCTGACCCAAATGTGTTCTAGAGGGTATATATATTGTTATATGTGATCCTTAAGAGGATAGTTCGAAGGTTATAAGGATCTAGTTTCTGGAATTGTAATTTAGATGCCTCTTGGAGGTCCAGATGGATTTTAATTTAGCATATAGTTTAAAATAGGGCATGTTAGCCTTCATGTAACTGGATGGTTACCGGATGTTTGATGATGATAATATGATGATGCGGATATTTGATTTTGCATTATATCTATGTTTTGTTGTTGCTTCAATTGTGTTACTCTTGTTGCATGATCAGGTTCTCTTTGAGGACCCACCAGAGCATGGCTGCACCAAGCTCCTTCTAGGAACATGTCTGAACACTCACATATTACTCTGATCTAGGTTTGTGACCCAATCTGGCATTTGTAGTTCACTGTTTGTACATAATTACTTCAATTTCAACACATTTACCCTAATTTCAACATTTCAAAAATTCAACAACTAATAGAGGGTATCAATCTCCAATCCAATGAATCTAATAGAATTTGCATCCCTATATTTTCTGATTTTTGGCTATATATCTTGGGTTCACACCTCTTGAAGTAGTCACCGGTGAGGAGGGAACTTGAGGAGATCAGTCCAAACCAGTCAGCAAGAGTAAACACAATGGAAACACTCAGATATGATGGAGGCAATGCATAACAGATAGTTTTTATTGCATGAAAGTGAATAACATCCAACTAGTAACAACTAGGTTACAACATACCGGCATGCAGGCTTGGTAGAATAGGTCACAATGGGACCTTAAAGCGAAAGATATATCTTCTGGGCACAATCTATCTATCTGATACTTCTTGATTTCTGAATTGATTACATTCTAAAGCATGATTACAAATATATATATATATATATATATATATATATATATATATATATATATATATATATATATATATATATATCGATCTAAGGGATCCTGTCGGCCCAAAAAGGATCAAAACTTGAAGAACAAGACCTAACGTGCAAAATGAATAAGGTTTGCCTCCGCTAAGAGATTCCTCTAGAAAATCCAAAGGATGAAATGCAAAAGGTTGCCCACATGCCAAGCAACATCGAGATCAACGCCCAAGGCTCCGCAAGCTTCGGAAAGGGTTTTGGTAGATCATCAAAATAGGTCTCGGGAAACTAGTAACAATGGAACAACTGGTAATAAGAAACTGTCAAGGAAACCGGTGTGATATCTTGTTGGAGAGTGCTCCAAATGTGATGCGGTTTCAAAGCAAGTAGGATGATCAATTCTTCAAGTAGAATCCAGCTCCACAGGAACTGGTGAGCCAAAACCAGGACACACAGAAAGGAAAACTAAAACTCCAAACAAAATACAAAATGAATTTTTTTTTGGTTGATGCAAGATTTCTGTGAATTGGGGATGCTCCTTCATCACCTCTTTAATGTAGAAGTACCTAAGAAAAATACAAGTGGTTTCTACAACATCTAGTGGATGATGTTATGCATTTCATTCATGATCTATCTCCCTACATAAAATTAAGTAAAGATGAAGCCTTAGATGATAAGGATCTTCCTTCCGAACCCATCTAAGAGGATATGCATGATGATAGAAAGGAAAATCCCCCAACACAAGATATTCCTTCTTTATCTACTTTTCCCTTTTCTCCTTCTAAATACACTTACACTATGAATTTTAAAGAGACTCATTATAATGTTCATCCTCCTTCCCAATTGATAAATTCTTATAGGAGTGGATATATCATCATATCAAAACAATGTTTAAGAGGACAAGGACTTGGAAAATTTACACAAGGAATTAGAGTCCCTATAAACCCTCCTACACAAACTAGTACCAATATTCTATACCATTATCATGATTCCCCTGTGGATGATGTCCTTAGAATTCAAAACTTTAAGGAATATGTTGCAATACATAAGTCTTATCATTCATCCAAGGGTGATTCTTCTTCAAGCACTCCTTTTTGTTCATATCATCAAACTCATGACCATCA
The DNA here is from genome assembly GCF_030272615.1 of Cryptomeria japonica. Lineage (NCBI taxonomy): Eukaryota > Viridiplantae > Streptophyta > Pinopsida > Cupressales > Cupressaceae > Cryptomeria > Cryptomeria japonica. The sequence continues at coordinate 811,866,262 of NC_081411.1, forward strand.
TGCTAATGATTGTCCATATTTTCAAAAAAGTATGCAAGAACTAGTTGATAATAGAATTGTTAAAATCATTGATGACAATCCTTCTTCTTTTAACAACCCTTGTCCTACATTACAAGAGACAAGACCTAATCCTATTGATGAACAAGAGAAGTTAGCCACTAGAATATTTTGGAGATTGAAGTATGATAAGAATGTTGATTTTTATTTCATAAAAGTCACTAATAAATTTAAATAAGGTAATGAACATTATCTTTTTAACCATTGTTTCTCTCATTCTCTTGGAAAGTGTAAAGCATTTAAAATATTTGTTTAGGACCTATATGATAGAGCTTGCATATCTCCCACAGCTGGTCTTTCTCTCTTTCTTGGTGAGAAAGTAGTGCCTTAGTACTCTATTCACCCTTCATGTTGCTCCTCACCCTATGGCACAAGTATTTAACTTAATTGGGGGCTCTTTGGCATAAGAGGTGATGCTATTTCAATTATGAACATCTTGGGGCAGAAACATAATTCATGATTTCCTCTATCCTATTCCTTCTCTCTATCTAAGGTTTTCACTATTCCCTTTAGGGGTTCCATTTTTTCATGTTTTTTGATATCCTTTCTTGCATGGAATGGTATGTCTCTTGTGATTAATCTCTCCGTAGGGGAGCGTGTGATCGTTCATTATAATTCTCTGAAGATTACATCTTCTTTAGAGTTGCATTTTACATATATTAATGTCTTTTCTTGCATTGAATATTTCTTCATGTGAGTATATTGTGCATTTTCTTATGTATAATCTCCCCTTATAGGTTGTGTAACCATTCTCATTATCCTTATGCTTGGGGGAAAATTATCTTTCTTTCTTATTCTTTCTAAGGATCCACTTTTTTTTTGTTGAGTGGCGTTTTCTTATGATTTGATGGCATTCCTTGTGTGAAGTTGTTGATTTCTCAAGGATTCTCTCTTATGGAAGAGGTGTGTATCCTTGGCTACAACCTCTTCTTCACTTGGCAATATATATTTACTATAAACTTACCCCCTTACATTGGGTAAAAAGTGTGTCATCCTTCATCAAGAATCCCTTTCACCTACCAATAGGGGGAAGGTATGAATTTTTTTTCTCCTTCCCTTCTTTTCCTAGAATATTTTATGTTTGTTCAATAAATCCTCTTAGAGGCAGATGTATTTTGAACAAAGATCTCTTCTCCTCCAAGGATCCTCTTTACACTTGATGCAAGATGCCTATTTTTCAACTATCTTATCCTTGCTTGTAAGATTATTTCCTCTTTAGCTTGGATTTATGAAAATTGTTGCCTAAAAGGATATCTCCTTGGTGTTGAAGGTGGGTACCCTTGTTTCTAGCTTCCTTAAGACATCAACATAGAGCTACATTGGCAAATTAAGGGGGGGGGGGGCATACATATTTCCCTCTTTGTAAACTATATTGTAATATACTTTTTCATGTCATAAATGGGTTGTTCATTCTAAAAACCAAAGAAAACAAACTCTTACATGAGATGCTTCATGACCAAAACCAAACACAACATTGATATGTGTCTTATATGGGGTGCACATTTCTGAAACTAGAGCAAACAAACTCTTACATTGGATCTCCTCAAAACCAAGCATATATTTATCATAAATGGGGTTACACATACTTGAAACTAGAGAAACAAAGTTCTCTTATACGAGATGTTCTTGAAACCAAACTCTCCCCTTGGCATTTAAATTTTAATTATACGTCTTAAACATGTTAAATCATGCTCAAAACCATAAAAAATAAAATCTTATACGAGATGCTATACACTTGACACAACACGTCACTTTCACACCCACACGAGGATGAGTGCAACTAGAAAAACATGGGTAGACTATTCCTACTCTCCTCGCTAACATGGATCTCCTAAAAAAACACATCTAGAATGTCTATCCATTTCCTCTCTCATTCTTCTCATGGATTACCTAGAAAAACACATCTAGACTGTGTATCCATTCTTTCTCTCTTTCTTCTCATGAGCTTATAGAGATTCTATTTGTAGTTCATGGATAATGTGTGCTCTTTCTCTTTTATGTGGTCACTTGTGTTCTTGAGATGGCACTTGTCAAGAATGATATTAGTAATTGAGATGTTTTGATATCGAGGTCTCTTCGGCTAGTTGACTTGAGGTCTTGTTTTTGGTCTTTAGTCTTTTCTCTTTGTTTGCCTTTTTGTTCTTTTTTGTCTTTTTTTTGTGCCCTTGCATGTGTTTGAGTGAATTAAGATACTAAAATTGGAGGATTTGTTCCTCAAAATTACTGATGTCTTATACTCGTTTTGATTGTGCTCCTAATTATTCTCATCTTTCATCTCTATCATCTACTTTACCATGAGCATTTTCATAGGCTCATACTCCCATTAAAGTGGGGGATAAATGTAGCATCATAAATTGTCATTGGGACAATTTACACCTTATGTTTATGCTTCTACTTTAGCATTTCTCCTCCTCGTCTCCTATTCAGGTTCATTCAATGCCTTAACTTCATTTATGATACCATGTATACCTGCCAACTAATTTCTTGAAGGGATATCCTTCTCCTTGGGGATAAATTATGGTCCCTGACTAAGGATGAACAGAGCACCCAATGCCCTATTTCCCCTTGGTCAAGCCCTATTTTGATATATGAGATGGGCCCTAACTCTTTGACGGGACATGAAATTGGTGGCTCAATGTGATCGTTGGAGGTCGACCTAATCGGTAAATTGACCTAGAATCCCCTATATAAATAAATTAATCAATTCATTTCAATCTAAGAATCCATCTGTTGGTACTTGCAAAGTTTTCTAGAATTTGGTGGATTATGGAGAAAATTAAAATTATGTCCTAGCAAGAATTCAAATGTCCCTTTGATGGGCATGTTTTCTTTCATCAGTGGCCTCATATTTCAGTTACCCATGACTTAATTTATGTATTTATGGGTCTCTCATCATGTAAAACAAGCCCCCAGAATTCTAGTGTATTTCCTTAGCCGATCATACACTCAAAAAAGCTTTCAATAGCATTGAAATGGTTCAAGCCTACTACCAACACCTTTATTTTCATCTAATGTGGCAATATGGATTCACTATATAAAGCGACTCGAGACTCGGTGAAGTAACAAGTGACATCCCACCAAGCTCTGATTTAGTCTTCATTCGAATGCTCGGTAAAGTATATTGAGGATTTGACCAAGATATGACTAGATGTTGCAAGATGAAGTGAGCCTTGCTCGACACTTGATAAAGTTAATTTTATGTTTAAGGAAGTCTCAAGTTTCTTCCAACATGACATATATGGAGAATTTATTAGTAGCTTGAAGATCTATAAGATATTTATAGGTACTTCATCGATGGCTCGAATCTATCATGCTCAAATGATGTGTCCAAAGGTTTGTGGTTAGGCCAATATGAGTCTAGTGACTCGGAACTCATTAAAAGGGCTTCTTTCCTTGGATGAGTGTCTGATTTGATAGTAGGTAATGTAGTGTGATGAATGGAGAGTAATAGGCCAGCTTGGAATTTACATGTGGCATTAAATCAATAGGAGGAAAAGTAAGATTGTGTAGCTAGAAATTAGAAGTAGAATTGTCATTTTATGTATATTCTCATTAACCTACGCAAACCCAAATCATTAGACATGCCATCAAAATTACAAGAGTGTCCTATTGAAGTTGTAAAATTCTAAAAAATGCCAATTGTGTGAAGGATATTGTAGTTGTTGAATCATCTATAGATGTCAGAAAAACAAGGTCATTATGGACATCCACACAAGTTTCCTAAAACAGAAATGCCAAAAAGATTGATTTGCATGAGTTAATGTAATGTGCAGATAAGATCAAATGTGTGAGTCTAGCATTGGTTATCACCTTTGTGTGTTTTAAGAAAAGTGTTCAATCGAAGCATCATGATAATGCTATATATGCAAATAAGTATGAGAACAAAATTATGATCATCAAATTGTGTTTAGAAGGTTGCGAGATGAAGTTGGTGGGTGTTATAGTCACATCTTGGACCAGGAGAGAATGTCTGAAATGGATTGTGTTGTAAAAACTATACAAAAGTCTTGAAGAGATGTACATTAAAAATCTACTGTGTATCCAAAGGGGTATTGAAAGTGCATACATTTGCCAGAGATGAAGAAGAAGCTCAAAGTGCATTTGCAAGACTGGTTTGAAGCTTGCAAATAATTTTGATCTCTCTGAAAACTAACTTTTCCCCTTATAACTAGAGAATCATGGAGACAATGAAGGGTGAAGACACAAGTGATGCACTTTTGGAGCCATGTAATCTTGTTTGGTAAAACTTCTCAAAGTTTTCCTCTAGTAGGAAAAATAATGAGAATCTTGCACCCTAGTTTTCTCTACATCAACAAGCACCCATAGTCACTAGTAATTTGGTTCATAGGGTGGTTGGTTTCCATGGAAGTACCTTAACCTTGGTTCTAAGGCTTTCATGTGTAACTAGTCAGGTAGTTTCACTTCAAGACAAATTAGTGGCAATCAGTTCTATTGGGTCATGTCTTTTCTAAATGGGCTAATTAGGTAAAAATAGGACACATGTAAAATGGCCTAATGCTTGTTGCATTATTTTAGGCTATAAAAGGAATTCTGAGGTTGTGGACAAAGGAATATAAAAAAAATTGTATTATAGGCAGGTAGAATCAGGGCTATTCTTATCAAGAGTTTCAAGTAGCCTCACAAAAAAGAGGTTTTTCTTACCATTTGAAAATATTAATTGGTAATGAATAGCATATTTTGAATATTGCAAAAATGGCCTCCCTTGTATTTTCAGAGCTTATTGTTGGCATTACTGACATTAATTTGTCATTGATGTCAAACTGGTTTGGCAAGGTCACTGGTAAGTATGAAGTGGTGACCAGTATAAGAAGAGAAATACATATGATGGCATTGCACATGAGAGTGAGAAAATAGAAGGAAGGCTATTAGTACACATAAGTTATGTTATCTACTAGTTAGCAAGCTTACCTGTAAGGCACAAACCCGATATGTGTTGTCGGTATAGAGGATGGTTGATGGTCATACCGGTAAGGTGAACTAAACTGGTAGTCAACCTTGGTTGACAAATAATGTCAAACTAACATATGAATCCAAGAAGGGGTGGATGGTCCCAAGGATGACAACTGGATGCCAGGTGGAGGTATTGCACAGGTTGGTGGAGTGTACATTTACTTAACAAATCTGTGAGCAGGTCAGCTTTTATGAGGAACCCACAAGTCACAGAGGATGCTAGAGGATTGCGGCTCAAGGAAGGCAGTTGAAAAAGGGACTAAATTGATCCTACAAGAATATTTGATCCTCATACTTGTTTTGTGAAGGAAACAACAAAGCCATTAATGGCAAGTGATAGAGAAAAGAAAAAGAGCATGGTGCAAACCTCCAGATTTAGAAAATGCACATTGGAATGTGAATCTTTGTTGGTATTGATCATTGTCATGAAGATCATGTACCTCAAAAGAAGATCAAATCAAATCTGATTAGGCTCGAGTTGGAGAAGGCAAAACCTAACACGACATTGTTGAAAGAAAATTTAAATGGGAATCCTAGTTTATAAATAGATGAGCTCAAGACAGAAAAGTATGATGCTTGAAGAGAAGAAGGAGATAGAAGAGAGCTTGAGTGTAGATAAGATTCATCTCCCTTAGAATTTACTCTAAGAAATTTGCAGAGTGAGTCAACAAGAAAACCGATGAGAGGGTTTAACCAGTAGTGATAGAGTACCAGTAAATTGTAGCAGGTCTTACAGTTGAGATAACCAGTGAGGTGTGATTGGTCAAAAAGGTATCCAAGTGTGACATGATGTGTTGTGAGGCTCCAAGAGAAAGAGAAGAGAGGCCAAGAATCAAAGAGAGAAATTTGTTAACTGATAGTGTGAGATCCAATGAAGAAGAGAAGACTATCAACCAGTAGCAACCTATTTAATAAAGAGTTGTAGAACTCATTTGCAACAAGAAGCTATAACTATATCAAAATTGTATTTCAATATACATCACCAAGTTGGAGCTTGGTGTAGGGGTTTGTGCTCCTTAGGTTGATGCCCTAAATCAGTAAGGGTTGGTGCTCCTTGGGTTGGTGCTCTAAATCTATGTAATTCAATGTTTCACTTGTGAGGTTTTATTGGAGCAGTAGTCTCCAGCAGGATTTCTTACTGAGGTTTTTCCCATATTGGGTTTTCCTCATACATCTGGTGTTGTAGGTTGCATTTGTGTGTTTGTCTCCTTTGGCATCCTCATTTGTTTTAATTGATTTGACTATTTAGTGCTTAGGATGATAACTGGTATTCTAAGGTTGTTTTAAAAAATAAAACAATTTAGGAACCACAGATTCACCCCCCCTCTCAGTGGTGCATTGTGTTCAACAATTGGTATCAGAGCATAGTTTCCCAGTGGATTAAAAACCTTGGGTAGATTCTTGACTTAGAACACAATGGAAAGAAATGAGTCTGCTTCATCAAAAGCCCTCATGTTTGATGGATCCAAATATGCCTTTTGGAGCAGAAGAATGGAGACCTATATTTCCTCCCTTGGTTTTGATGTGTGGATGTCTGTCAATAATGGGTATGACATCCCTAGTGTTCCTCCCACTGATCTGGATGCAAAGGAGTGTGAGAAAAATGCAAAGGCCAAACATGCTATCTTGAGCGGGTTGTCTAGTAATGAGTTTGTCAAGGTCATGCATTGTGCATCAGCAAAGGAAACTTGGGATTAAATGGAGAGGTTATTTGAAGGAGATGCAAAAGTCAAACAGGCCAAGTTGCAAGCTCTAAGGGGCCAAATTGAAGGCATCAAGATCAAGGATGAAGAAAATATTGCAGACTACCTTCACAGATTTAATGAAACTATGAACATCATCAGAGGACTTGGAGAAGAAATTGCAGATGAGATTCTTGTCAAGAAGGTACTTATATCTCTCACAGCTTATTATGATACTAAGGTGTCTGCCATAGAAGAAGCCAAGGATCTGAAGACCTTCACAATGGATGAGCTCTCTGGCTCAGTGATAGCCTATGAAATGAGAACAATCAGTGATACATCCTCAAGGAAAGAGGCAGTGTCCAATTCCACCAAGAAAGGGAAAGAAGTGGTTGCTCATAAAGGCTCCAGTGACGGCTCTAATGCAGAGGTAGAAAAATTTGTTAGAAAACTCAAAAGATGGTCCTACAAGTATAAAGGAAAGCTACCACTCAAATGTTTCAATTGTGGTAAAGTTGCACACTTTGCTGTAAAATGTCCTTATAATAAAACTGGTGGAGATGAGTCAAGAAGTTTCAGCAGATCTACTGGTAAAGATAAAGAAAGAAATGTCTAATGGAAAGGAAGAAGAGGCTTCTAGAAACAAAGAATCCTCTATGCTATTAAAGATGATTTCACAAATGAAGAAAGCTCATCAGAAGATGACTACTATGAGAATGATAGAAAAGTTAATCTCTTTATGGCACTTGATGAACCAGTTGGTGAAGAGGAGGAAGAAAAGGATATTGAGGCTGAAGTGGATTTAGAAGGAGATCTTATAAGTGCTCTTGAGGAATTGAGAAAATTAAGAAGAGAACTCAAGAAATTCAAGCTTGTTGTAGTAGATGAACAAGATCTCTTGAAGCAATCCCTAGATGAGTCAAATCAAGTTATATCTGACTTGAAACTACAGTTGGAAGAAGCCAAGAGGATATGGGAAGTCAAATCCTCTAATTTGATGAAGAAGGAAAAGGAACATCAAGATTTGGAAGGAGAAATAGTGAAGCTCACAAAGGAGCTTGAAGAAAGTAAGGAAGAAATAAAAGTGAGAAGCAAATATGAAGGCAGGACTGAAGCCTTAGACAAGATGTTTGAGCGAACAAAAGCAATCCAAAGATATCGGTGGTTTAGGCTTTGATGAAGGTCAAAGCTCAAACAACAAAGACACATCTGGTAAGGAGATACAGTTCACTTCTTCAAATGAAGGTGAAGAGAAGAAGACATTCATTGTAAGCAAGGATACCAGTAAAAAGACATATGCAAATGTTGTTAAAAATCACCACACAAACCAGTATACACAAGCAATGAACCAGAGGCCACACTCATTGTACTGACATGCAGATCGATGGAGAAATGCAAGAATTGACCATGAAGGATTCACCAGAGTCAACAGCATGAAGGGAAGACCCTCGATGAGGAAGTCATTTGCACGACCAAGGCAACCTAACTGGTATGTTTCAAACTTTAATTGTTATTGTTACCAGTGTAACAAATTTGGGCATAGAATAGCTAACTATAGATTAACCAATAATCCCTCTATGAGTTATGAAAGTAGAAATTCTTTTAATACACTTTGGGATATGAAATTTGTCTTTTATCAGTGCAATGGATATGGTCATAGGAGTTTTGAATGCAGGAAGAATAAACCAGTGCCCTACAATAATTTTGAGGATTCATCTTTAAATGAAAATGCGAAATGCTATAATTGTCAAGAGTTTGGACATATAGCAAAGTTTTTTAAAAATAGGAAGATCAAGAAGCAGAAGACAATTCTTGATCAAGAACCAGTAGTTGAATCAGAGCACAAAATAGTAGCTAACAAAAAGAAGGAAACCAAACCAATATGGGTTGAGAAAGAAAAGGACAAGAGCTCTTGCTAGTGAAATATATTTTATGCTCTTTATTGATGATTATTCAAGAATGACATGGGTCACTTTTCTGCAAGATAAGTCACAAGAATTTGATAGATTCAAGATCTTTAGGAAGATGGTAGAGAAGGAAAGTGGGTGCAAGCTAAACTGCCTAAGATCAGACCAGGGTGGAGTGTTCACATCAAATGAATTTGAAGATTATTGTGAAAGACGTGGAACTAAAAGGAAATACTCAGCCCCTAGGACACCACAGCAAAATGGTGTGGTAGAAAGGAAGAACAAGATAGTCAAGGAGATGGCTAGAACTATGTTAAATGAGGCCAGTCTACAAGACACATATTGGAAGGAAGTTATTCATACTACTACATATAACTTGAACTGGGTACAACTAAGAAAAAATAGCAGAATGTCACCTTATGAGTTGTGGTATGACTAGAAGCCATCAGTCAAATACTTCAAAGTATTTGGAAGCAAGTGTTTTATCAAGAGAGATATGGATGGTCTAGGTAGTTTTGACTCCAGGAGTCGTGAAGGAATATTCCTTGGTTACTCATCTAACTCCAAGGCCTACAAATACTACAACAAAAGACTAACAAGAGTCATTGAGAGTGTGCATGTAAGAGTTGATGAGGATATGCACAAAGGAATTCAATCACATGTGAACCAATATGATGATTCCGATGATGAAGGTGAGGAAGCTCAGTCAGACAATGAACTAGAAGAAGCATCTAGGAAATCTCCCAACCACTATGTACGGTTGAATCACCCGGAAGAGAAAATTCTAGGAAATAAGAGTGATGGTGTGCGGACTAGAAGAAGACTTTCCCATAATGATGAACAAGTCAACTTCTACCTCATGACTGAAGTAGAACCTAAAACATTTGATGAGGACAACAAAAGACAATAATGGATGGATTCCATGGAAGAAGAACTAGAACGGATTAAGAAGAACAAGACTTGGGAGTTAGTCCCTAGACTAGAAGACAAGAACATCATTGGCATTGAGTGGGTCTACCAGAATAAGATGAATGAAGAAGGTAAAATTGTTAGGCATAAAGCTAGACTTGTGTGCAAAGCATACTCTCAAGTTAGAGGTCATTGACTTTGAAGAAACATTTGCACCAGTAGCTAGGTTAGAAGCAATTAGGATGTTGATAGCCTTTTCTGCCTACAAGGGTTATAAAGTATATCAGATGGATGTAAAATCTGCCTTCCTAAATGGAAATTTGGAAGAAGTGTACATGGAGCAACCGGAAGGGTTTCTGTTGCATGATGATGAAACCTTTGTGTGTCAGTTGAAGAGGGCTCGATATGGCTTAAAGCAATCTCCTAGAGCATGGTATTTAAGATTAGATCAGTACCTGAAGGAGCAAGGATTCAGAAAGTGGAGTGTTGACAACAATTTATATATAAAGAAAGATGGAAACCACATGATCATTGTGGTTGTGTATGAAGATGACATTATTTTTAGAGGCAATAAAGACACCCTTTGCAAAGAATTTGCTGATCAGATGCAGTCAGAATTTTAGATGTCAATGCTTGGTGAATTGACATACTTCCTTGGTTTATAGATATCACAACAAGATAAGGGAATCTTTATCTCACAAACCAAGTATGCAAAGGATATGTTGAAGAAATTTCAACTAGAGGATTGCAAACCGGTAAGTACCCCCATGGTGACCAAAAGAAAATTAAGCTAGAATGATGAAACACCAGTGGTGGATCAGACATTGTATAGATCATTGATAGGAAGCCTATTATATCTAACTACCTCTAGACCAGATATAGTGCAAGCAGTATGTATGGTGGCCAGATTTCAAGCTACACCAAAGTAGTCACATATGAATGCAATTAACAAAATTTTTAGGTAGCTACAAAGAACACTCAGTTATGGATTGTGGTACCCTAAACAAGGGGATTTCATCTTGGAAGCATACACTGATGTTGATTGGGAAGGTTCCATTGATGACCGGAAGAGTACAACTGGTGGTGCATTCTTCCTAGGTGACTGGTTGGTCTCATGGCATAGCAAGAATTAGGATTTAGTCTCCCTATCAACTACTAAAGTAGAATAGATTGTTGTTGCTACATGTTGCTCTCAGGTGCTTTGGATGAAGAAAAAACTGAAAGACATACAAGGGGACATCACTGATCCTATACTCATCCGGTATGATAATTCAAGTGATATCAACATAGAAAAGAATCTAGTGGTGCATTCTAGGACAAAGCACATTGCTATCAAGTATCATTTTCTCAAAGAGAAGGTTGAAGGATACGAAGTTAGGATGGATTATGTCCCAACCGAAGAACAAGTAGAAGACATTTTCACCAAACCATTACCGGTAAGAACTCTTGAGTACCTAAGACATAAGTTAGTAGTTGTGTCAATTGCCTTATGCACTTAAGAAAGGAATAATTTATATGGTTTAGCGAGAGTTCATGGCAGCATCCATAACTCTTGAACCACATCTCAGTCCTGGCTACAAGCACTGGTATCAGCCTAAGGGGGAGCTAGGTATGGATAAAATGGGGAAGTGCACAGTACCCTTTTTCATTATGTCAAAGGGGGAGAAAGAGTAAATGTAATGGTATGGAGGCTCTTGCAGTAAGTTGACATCAATGCCAAAGGGGAAGATTGTTGGCATTACTGACATTAAGTTGTCATTGATGTCAAACTGGTTTGGAAAGGTCACCGATAAGTACGAAGTGGTGACTAGTATAAGAAGAGTAAGATATATGATGGCATTTCACATGAGAGTGAGAAAATATAAGGAAGGCTACTGATACACATAAGTTGTGTTATCTATCAGTTAGCAGGCTTACCCATAAGGCAAAAACCTGGTATGTGTTGTCGGTATAGAGGATGGTTGATGGTCATACCGGTAAGGTGAACTAAACTGATAGTCAACCTTGGTCGATAAAGCATGTCAAAATAACATAGGAATCCAAGAAGAGGTGGATGGTGCCAAAGATGATAGTTGGATTCTAGGTGGAGGTATTGAATAGGTTGGTGGTGTGCATCGACGTAACAAATCTACAAGCAGGTCATCTTTTATGAGGAACCCTCAAGTCATGGAGGATGCTAGAGGATTGTGGCTCGATGAAGGCAGCTGGCAAAGGGACTGGACTGATCTTGCAAGACAATTTGATCCTTGTACTCATTTGGTGAAGGAAATAGCAAAGCCATTAATGGCGAATGACAAAGAAACGCAAAAAAGAATGGTGCAAACCTCCAGATTTAGAAAATGCACATTGGAATGCAAAGCTTTGTTGGTATTGATCATTGTCATGAAGATCATGTACCTAAAAAGAAGATTGAATCAAATCTAATTAGGTTCAAGCTAGAGAAGGCAAAACCTAAAACAACATTGTTGAAAGCAGTTTTGGGCGGGAATCCCAGTTTATAAATAGATGAGCTCAAGACAGAAAAGTATGATGCTTTAAGAGAAGAAGGAGAGAGAAGAGAGCTTGAGTGTAGAGAAGAATCATCTCCCTTAGAATTTAGTCTAACAAAGTTGTAGAGTGAGTCAACAAGAAAATCAGTTAGAGGGTTTAACCGGTAGTGATAGAGTGCTCGTAAACTGTAGTAGGTCTTATAGTTAAGCTAACCGGTGAGGTGTGATTGATAAAGAACGCATCCATGTGTGAAATAGTGTGTTGTGAGGTTATGAGAGAAAGAGAAGAGAGGCCAAGAATCAGAGAGAGAAATCTATTAACCGAAAGTGTGAGATCCAGTGAAGAAGAGAAGACTATCAATCGGCAGCAACCTATTTGATAAAGAGTTGTAGAACTCATTTGCAATAAGAAGCTATAACTATATCAAAATTGTATTTTAATATACATCACTAAGTTGGAGCTTGGTGCAGGGGTTGGTTCTCCTTGGGTTGGTGCCCTAAATCAGTAGGGGTTTGTGCTCCTTTGGTTGGTGCCCTAAATCTTTATAATTAACTGTTTCACTTGTGAGGCTTGATTGGAGCAGTACTCTCCAACAACATTTCTCACCGAGGTTTTTCCCATATTGGGTTTTCCTCATACATCTGGTATTGTGGTTGCATTTGTGTGTTTGTCTCCTTTGACGTCCTCATTTTTCTTAACTGGTTTGACTGTTTAGTGCTTAGGATGCTAACTGGTATTCTAAGGTTGCTTTGAAAAAGAAAAAAATTTAGGAACCACTGATTCACCCCACCCTCTCAGTGGTGCATTGTGTTCAACACTTATATGAATCAAGATATTAAGGATGTGTTGAGTTGTCCAAGTATTTATTTATCAGTGTGTGATGGTGTTTATGGGTTTCCTTCAAAGAAGAAATTAAATTTTGTTGGCATATCACAATGAATTCTGGAAATATCAAATGGATTAACAAGAATAGTTGATGTGATTAAAAAATTGAGTTGTATTTGATGAACTTATAACACATTGAGAGGGGGGGTAAATCAGTGTAAGCAAAAACAATATAAATCTCATCACCAGCTTTAACAACTTAAAACTTATCAAGCATATGAGAAATATCACCACATAAGAAAATGCCCAATAAAATAAATTCCACATAACACAAGAGATTATACGTGGAAAACTCAAAAGGGAAAAACCATAGTGGGAGTTAGTACCCACAAGATTCACTATCTGCAGAATATAAATCTTGATTGGTTAAGGTCTTACAACTATGCCTTGTTAGGAGCAGACCCGGTTAAGAGACACTCGGTTAGGGGATTTGAATGATAAGCCACGTTAGGAGCAATGACCTATTAGGATCAACCTCACAAGAGGATTTAAGACTCTGATTTAGAGATAACCTATTAGGGGATTTACATATTTAAGGCATGTTAAGACCTACCCAGTTAGGGAATTTTGCTACTGCAAACTGTTAGGAAAACAATAGTGATAAGATCTTTAAGTAACACCATCTGTGTCTGATAAGATCCACTTCTAATGCTTAAAACATCAACAACACTTCATTATAGAACTTCCCTAAACACCGCATGATCACATTCGCAATATTCGATCATGAAATCTCTTCACACACATACCCACTTTATACCTCATCACACTTTTTATAAACATTTACATTTAGTTGGCTACAACTGACGAGTTGAGACATTGTCATATTTTTATCCTTTGAACTCTTGAGCTTTTGTCATATTTTGATTTACATAGTAGTAATGATGTATCAGAAGTTTACTATATGTATTTCAGATCTTAGTCTGAACCTATTAAAGCATGTTTTGTCTTTGCGAGTTTATTCCTGCAGCCATGCGATTTATTCCTGTTACCACGCGGATTGTTCAGGGCAATATCATATGTGAAATTAATAGATGTCCTGATTAAAAAAACTATGTATGTATGTTATTGTATGTTATTTCTTTTGAAGTGTAGGGAATAAATGATGTTACGGTGGAAGCTCGCCTATCACACTAGTTGAAGGAAGAGATATTCAAGAAGATGACTGAAGGATCGAACAACATAAATGTTGAAAAGTGTAAGGAAAAACATAGGAGAAGAAATCAAATGATACTACCGATGTTTAACTCAAGGGGACATTAATGTTGTAAATACCGCCACAATATGTTATGACTGTGGTTCGGTTTAAGATCCACATTTTCTATAGCATAACTCTAGCTATCTCCTTTCTCGATCAATTATCCACCTCTTCTCTTCGACGTGATTTGTGTTGTCTAAACTAGATGATTTCTTTTAAAATAAGCTCTTTATCTCTTCTCTTAGGTTAGATAGAAAAAAGAGAGAAAGCAGAGCAGAGGATTTACACAAGTGTTTTTGAGTTTCTTTTCATATTGAATCATGTAATGACTTCCAAAGAATGATGAATAAAAGTATTTTATTCTGAGCATTTAGAGTTGTTTTTTTGGGAAGCTTGGAATCACTCAACTAAGGGGGCCCACTTGGTGAGTGTTCTTGTGCATTTGTTAAGATTAGTTTTCTTTCCTTAGCTACAGTAGATGTTCTTGCATTGATTGTTCCTGCAGCCATTGGAAACAGATTCACTGACCGTTCCTATAGCCAAACCAAAATAGAGTAATTTCTATTTATCAGCATTGAACTTAGCCAGTATTGATTTTATGAATTTATGCAGAAGTTTTCCTATAGACTTTCAATAGTTTCAATTCTTGCTTATCTTTTCTGCATAATGTTAGTTGTTGCAGTAATGCAGAGGAGCTATTGTAGGAACTTAGTATATATATAGTGCAGACCCATTTCAAGTATTACATCCTTAAGTTGATAATCAAATGAACACTAGCTATGGAAATAGTGATTTTACCAAGTGAATGTCCAAGCTTCGGGTTGAGACTTCAACTAGAGTTATTATTCTTATTGTTAGGTTGAACATTTTTGACGTCGTTGCCGGGGATGGTGTCAAACTAAGAACCTGTTATGGTTAATGTCTTTTCAGTTTTCAATTAATTGTTTTTTTGGCATACTTGATTGTTCAAAAAAATATAAGAACAATAAATCTCTAATCCAACAGACACAATACCTCAAAAGTAGAGATTACCACCATTTCCCCAGAGATTGCAAGAAAAGGAAGTTCTTACAGAACAAGAGCAAGGTTTGGATATCATAGTTCAACTGAAACATGTTTGTGTTAAAATTCCATTGTTGCAAGCAATAAAAGATGTTCCTATATACAGTAAGGCACTTAGAGAAGCATGTTTAAAAAAACCTGGTAGGAAGAAGAAGGATCTGCAAACAGTGCATGTTATGGGTCAACTAGTAGATTGTATGTTAGACAAGGTTTCAATTCCTAATTATTTTGATCCAGGTAGTCCTATTGTAAGTATAGTCATTAATGGCAGCCAGATAAAGAATTTTTTAGTTGATTTAGGGGAAGCCATTAATGTGATGACAAGAGAAGTAATGAAACAACTTGAAATCAATAGTCTAAGGTCTACACCCACAGTTCTACAACTTGTTGATAGCTCTACAGTGCGACCTGCTGGTATGATTGAAGATGTAATGGTTATTTTGGATTCCTAGGAATACCCTGTAGACTTTATGATTCTGTCTCCAAAGGCAACACTGGGAGGATATCCGGTGATTTTGGGAAGACCTTGGCTTTCCACGGCTGATGCATATATTGGATGTAGATCAGGAGATATGACTATTTCAGATGGGAACTCTACCAAAACATTAGCTTTGTATTCTCCTGCACAGCCCCAGTTTGATCAACAACAAGTTGTTTGGCCTACTTTGGGAGAAAAATCTAAGGGAGTTGACTCTATTAATCACCTTATGATGATTAATCAAGGGCCATTCATGCAATACATGATGAAGGCTCAATTCTTTATAAAATTCTGACAAATGAGTTGGCACAAGAACAACAATTGCAGAAGTTGGTACTAAATGTTGTAGATTTAGACTTTCCTACAGCCACTGATATATTGCATACTCTGTTGCCGTAGGAAGTCTGTACTTCTCATTTTTCTAATATATCCCAGATTGATCTTACTATCAAAATAGAATTTGATTTGAATAAATGTTTGAATATCAATAGGGATCTTTCAGATACTCAAAAGGGGGCCCTCATGGACTTCCTTAAATGTCATAAAAATGCCTTTGCATGGGATTACAAGGATATGCATAGAATAGATCTGATAGTTTGCACCTATCATATCTATATAAAAGAAGAATGTTTCCCACTTAGACAACCACAAAGAAGAATCAATCCTACATTAAAAGAAATAGTTAAAGAGGAATTGCAAAAGTTGTTAAAGGCTGGGTTTATCTATCCTATTTCTGATAGCCAAAGGGTCTCACCTTTGGTAATAGTTCCTAAGAAAGGAGGAAAATGGAGGGTATGTGTTGATTATAGAGCTTTGAACTTAGCAACAAGAAAAGATCATTTTCCATTGCCATTTGTGGATCAGGTATTGGACTCTTTGGATGGAAAAATATATTTTTCATTTCTTGATGGATTCAGTGGTTACAATCAGATTCAGATAGCCCCGGAGGACCAAGAAAAGACAACATTTACTTGTCCTTGGGGCACATATGCATATTTTGTTCTTCCTTTTGGATTGTGTAATCCTCCAACCACTTTTCAAAGAGCAGTGATCAATATCTTTCAGATATTTCTCAAGACATCATGGAATCTATATGGATGACTTTACAACTTATGGTTTTGAATTTGAACAAGCATTGGGGAACCTGAAAAAAGTTTTCCACCAATGTGAAGACTATAGTTTGTCATTAAACAATGATAAGTGCTTCATCATGATGCAGGAAGGAATAGTCCTTGGTCATCATATCTCTATAAAAGGAATATTGGTTGACCCAGCAAAGATTGAAGTCATTCAGAATATCAATGCACCGGTGAAGGAAAAAGATGTAAGAAGTTTCCTTGGTCATGCTGGATACTATAGAAGGTTTATCAAAGATTTCAGCAAAATTGCAAGTCCCTTATATTCACTACTTACCAAGGATATGGAATTTAAATGGACCTCTTCATGCAATGAAGCTTTCTTGAAGCTTAAGTATGCTTTGACCCAAGCACCAGTTCTTAAAGGTCCGAATTGGTCTTTACCATTTCAAATTCATACAGATGCATCTAATTATGCAATAGGAGCAGTATTAGGATAGAAGAATGATAACTTAAAAAGTGCAATATATTATATTAGCAAGAACTTGCAAGGGCCTGAGTTGAATTACACAGTCACTGAAAAGGAAATGTTAGTAGTTATATATGCACTCAACAAATTCAGGCACTATATCACAGCATATCCCATATTTGTGCATACTGATCATACTACAATCAGATATCTCATGAATAAGCCTTCAATTACCGATAGATTAGCTCGCTGGTTATTGTTGATGTAGGAAATTGATATTGCAGTTGTTGATCAACAAGGAAAGTCCAATGTTGTTGCAGATTATCTTTCAAGAATCTAGTTACAGGATGATTCTACAGTCATAGATGATGCTTTTCTAGATGAACATTTATTCCTTATACAAGCTCACACCCTAGTATGCTGATATTACCAACTATTTAGCTGCTGCTAAAATGCCACTTCATTTCTCTCCTAAGGAAAGAAGGTTGTTAGTAGAAAAAAGCTTTAACTTCCCATGGAATGTTGATTGTTTGTTTTATACTAGACCTAACCAAGTCATGAGAAGATGTGTAAGAGAAGATGAAACATATGATATCCTGCATGCATGTCATGATGAGCCATATGGAGGACATTTTGCAGCAAAAAGAACAACACTCAAAATATTGAATATAGGATATTATTGGCCCACATTATATAAGGATGGGGCACAATATACAAGGAAATGTGACAGATGCCAGCGCATGGGGAGACCTACTAAATCTGATGAGATTCTATTATATCCATAAATATTGGTTGCACCATTTGATAAATGGGGTTTAGATTTTGTTGGCCCAATTGATCCACCTTCTAATGGAAAATCCTACATTTTGGTATGTACGGATTATGTAACCAAATGGGTGGAAGCTCATGCCAAGACACATGCAAGAGATAATAAGGTGGCTGAGTTTCTTTATGAGGAGATATTTACAAGATATGGAGTACCAAGGGAAATTGTATCAGACCAAGGCCCACAATTTACTTCAACATTGATTACAGCCTTAGTCAATGAATGCAATATAAGGCACATAAAATCTACTCCATATCATCCACAAGATAATGGACAGGTAGAAGTTACAAATAGGGAGCTTGAGGCTATTCTTACCAAGACAGTATCTATTCATAAAAAAGACTGGTCTCATAGGCTTTCAAAAGAAATTTGGCCATACAGAACAACTTGGAAAACACCAATTGGTTTTACACCTTTTGAGATGGTGTATGGAAAAGCAACAATGATACCTATTGAATTTGAGCATAAAACTCTGAGGACAGCTTTGCAATTAAATATGACACTTTTTGAAGCACAAAAGGAATGTATTCAACAATTGAATGCTTTGGATGAATGGAGAAAAATGGTTGTCCAGCAGACAGAACTGATACAAAATCAGAGAGCAAAGTGGCATGATAAATATATTAAAGAGAAAAAGTTCAAAGTCGGTGACTAGGCACTATTGTATGACTCCAGATATAAAGATACTATGGGAAAATTGCAAACCAGATGGTTAGGTCCATATGAGATTGAGAAAGTTTTCAATAATGGAGCTATTTGTTTGACCACAATTGACCCAGTTCGGTTTAAGCTTCTGGTGAATGGTCACTGATTGTGTCTTTATCATAAGCCGGCTAGTAAAGAGGAGTTCCTACAATAATTTTCTCAAAAGAATCAAACATAGGTTCCTGTAGCAACTGATAAGGTTCTTGCAGCCACTGATCAAGTTCATTTCGCAATTGACCAAAGTAATGGAGGTAAGGTTCCTGCAGCCACTACAGTGAACATACTTACCACTTCATAACTCTCCTCGCGTCATTTCACAAAAATATTTCCATGTCTTATGAAAATATTCTTCTCCATAAATAAAATTTCCATCCACGTCATCCCATCTCATTTTCTTATCTGTCATTTCATTTCATTTTGCCTTCCTTTTCGTATGACTACAGGTATGTACATATTGTATTTTATTTTAATTACGCATTTATGATTTCATTATGATTTTTGCCTTTCCTAAATCTGCGTACACTCCCCTAGATCATATCATCTTGTGTGGACACATACCAAGTTAAGTTGTGGGGGGGGGGGGGGTGTTTTATGGTTCAGTTTCCAAAATTAGTAATTACTCATCCTTTTTGATACCTTTATTTGATTGCTTTCCATCATTTCCTTAACAATATATTCTTTGGCACAAGGAAGTAATAAACTCTGCTACCAAATTTGGAGATATGTAAGGAATTTTCAATTTTCAGTCTGTAGGATGTTTTGGTTCTCCGTTTCTCAGCTGCAGAGTTTTCTATACTAACAGAGTAAGAAATGGGTGGAGATCCAATCCGCCATGAACCAACAATCCATGATGCATTGTTGTAGGATGCTCTTTGTGAGTATTATTTTAGGTAGCATGGCTGGATTGTTTACTTTCTAAAAATCAGGGATTATAATGAAGAAATTGCTGTAGAGTTTATGCATTCATTCAATGAAGGAGAGGCTACTGTTAAAGGATTAAGGGTCATTGCTACGGAGCAATGGATGGCTGAAGTTACAGGGTTGCCGTGGGAAGGAGAAGCATTTCCAGAATCAAAAGACACCAGAAGCGCTAGAGCAAAATTTACACTTCCAGTAGATGAACCTCTAATGGTGGACAAGCAAGGAACTAGGAGGGTTTCCCTACTAGCAGATTGGCCCCAGATGGCTTTATATGTAATGAAATACATTACTTGCAAAGGGAGGTATTCAAATTTACATTCACCACATTTCAAATTGCTTAGTCATTTATGGCATGGCCGGAGAGTGAATGTCCCTAATTTTCTATACGACCTCATTCCAATAAGTGCCAAAGAAACATGGAAAAATGGAAATCATTTTGTCAGCCATCATGGTTTGATTAAATTGCTTGTAGAACGTTCTCTTAGAGATGTTTCACAGATGGAATGGGGGGTATTTGAAGACATATTGCAGTTTATGGTTGAAGATGCTCCTGTTGTAGATAATCCACCAGTTGAAGAAGAAAATATTGAAGAACCCTCTTCTCTTGTAGTTTCTGTAGAGAATGAATTGCTCATCGCTGAAGGAGTTGTGGTTATTATGGAAGAAGAGATGGTTGAGACAAATGTGGAGCAACCCTCCACTTTTCTTCAAAGAGAATCACCATCTTCTAAAAGAAAAGGGAAGGAATTGGAAATGATTGATGCAAATGAAGAACCTATGGTTTAGCCATATGCAACTCGTGTTTCTCCTGTAGCCAAGAGGTGTAGGTCTATAAGAAATACTCCTGCAGCAAAGCCACATGTAGAAACCATTCCTGCAGCCACTCTAAAGGTTTATGTGAGAAGAACTCAGAGTAAGACCCAGAAGGCTCATCTAGTAGGTAATCCGGTAGAGGTTATTTCAATGGAAACATTAGAAGAAGGGAGCCCTACAGATGTTAAAACCCAAAAGGAAGATGATTTAGATAGACTATTAGATCTTGCATATGTGGCGGAACAGCTTGAGGAACCCATTGAAGAGATTCCATGGCCTAGGGTAACACCTATTAGACATCCACCATCCCTAAGCAGTTTATCTATTGTGTTAACATTTTATAGACAATGGGAAATAGAGAGGGCTAGATTGCAAGGGGTTATTGACAAACAACAAAGAGAAATTGAAAAGAGGGATAACAAAATTGCAGAATTAGAGGCTAAAATTGATACAATCACTGGTATGGTCCCCGAATGGATGCAATATAGGGCACCACCAAGGGTTTATGCTCTGCATTTAAGGGAGCAATATTTAAATTTCAAATTGAACCGCATTGTCAGGGACCTTAGCCCCTCTTTAGAAACCCCTAAGGGATTTTATGATGCTTACCAAACTTCTCCACCAAATCTGAAAAAATTGTTATGTGAACTTTATTTACATAACTATATTGTACCTTCAGATAGTGAGTGGAATCCTTTACTATATATAGGTGATATCCAAATAAAAGCTTTAATGTCATGGATTCAAAATAAGATCATCATGGGGGCACAAGCTAGAGCATACAAGGATTTTGAATTTGATTGTCCATTACCATTGAGAAATGAAGCAAAAGAACCAAGAGTTCTTTATTATGAATGGCAGAAATTACTGGTAAGGCAAGATGTTAGGAATTTAGTGTTGCTGATGAGAGAAGAAATACACCAGGCATATGCGAATTTAGTTCAGACTAACAGTGCAGTTGCAATAGATGGTTTAACTCAGCGCTCAAATAACTTGCCAAAAGAATTGAAGTAGGGAGAGCCTCATTCGCTGCCAAATTTCCAGGAAACTATGCAAAGAGCCCCCAAATATATACAACTTGGCAGAGAGAAGACCAATAACTAGTTACCATTGATCTTTCAGCCTCCTATTCTTATGTGACCACTATTGGGATGTAAGACTATAGATAAGCCCTATGAAGCAGTTACAGAATAAGCCAGATGGTCCAGGTTGGAAAAGATGAAAGGATTCTACTAGAATTTAGCTTCAGGATGAATAGGTCAAGGAACCATTGGTGACCTAAGAGTTAGTGCAAGAATCAGAAATTTTCCTCTTGCTCAAGGATCAACAAGATCTTAAAGTTGGGGGGCATGATGAGTTGAGACATTGTCATATTTTTATCCTTAGAACTATTGAGCTTTTATCATATTTTGATTTACATAGTAGTAATGATGTATTAGAAGTTTACTATATGTATTTTAGATGTTAGCCTAAACCTATTAAAGCATGTTTTTTCTTTGCCAGTTTATTCTTGCAGCCATGCGATTTATTCATGTTACCATGCAGATTGTTTAGGGAAATATCATATGTGAAATTAATAGATGTCCTGATTAAATAAAATATGTATGTATGTTCTTGTATGTTATTTCTTTTGAAGTGCAGGGAATACCTAATGTTGCGGTGGAAGCTTGCCTATCACGCCAATTGAAGGAAGAGATACTCAAGAAGATGACTGAAGGATCGAACAACAGAAATGTTGAAAGTGTAAGGAACGACATAGGAGAAGCAATCACGTGATACTACCAATGTCTAAATCAAGTGGACATTGATGTTGTAAATACTGCCATAGTATGTTATGACTATGGTTTAGTTTAAGATCCGCATTTTCTGTAGCATAACTCTAGCTATCTCCTTTCTTGATCAATTATCCACCTCTTCTCTTCGGCATGATTTGTGTTGTCTAAAATAGATGATTTCTTTTAAAATAAGCTCTTTATCTCTTCTCTTAGGTTAGATAGAAAAAAGAGAGAAAGTAGAGCAGAGGATTTACACAAGTGTTTTTGAGTTTCTTTTCATATTTAATCATGTAATGACTTCCAAAGAACGATGAATAAAACTATGTTATTCTGAGCATTTAGAATTGTTTTTTTGGGAAGCCTAGAATCACTCACCCAAGGGGGCCCACTTGGTGAGTGTTCCTATGCATTTGTTAAGATTAGTTTTCTTTCCTTAGCTACAGTAGGCATTCTTGCATTGACTATTCCTATAGCCATTGGAAATAGATCCACTGACTGTTCCTGCAGCCAAACCAAAATAGAGTAATTTTTGTTTATCAGCATTGAACTTAGCCAGTATTGCTTTTATGAATTTATGCAAAAGTTTTCCTGTAGACTTTCAATAGTTTAAATTCTTGCTTACCTTTTCCGCATAATGTTAGCTGTTGCAGTAATGTAGAGTAGTTGTTGCAGGAACTTAGTGCATATATAGTGCAGACCCATTTCAAGTATTACGTCCCTGGGTTAATAATCAAATGAACACTAGCAATGGAAATAATGACTTTACCAAGTGAATGTCCAAACTCTAGGTTGAGACTTCAGCTAGAGATATTATTCTTATTGTTAGGTTGAACAACAACCTTGGAACAATTCCCTAAGTTCAATGAATCCAGACAAACTTACATCGTACGCTTTACAGATGTTGGCCACCGACATAACAAATTAAAACTTGTGTCGTGTTACCGATTTAAGTGACTAAATCACTACCGGTTAAGTGTTCTATTGGTTTGTCTATTCTGTAAATCAAATCTCACTCATCTAGTTGAATCTGCCAATGCGGTTGTGAACATATCTCCAAATACTTATAACCATCATCATTGTGAAATTTCATCATCCAATTCTTCATGAATCGCTTGTATCGGTTGTCAGAATGCAAATTTGTCTCAGTTTACTAGTTGATATCCTAATTACCGATTCCCTGTAAAACTATCTTTTGTACCAATTAAACCTTACAGTTTGGCATCTAAGACTTAGATGACTACAAAAACAATGTTTCCATCAATGACAACACAAAACCTAGTCATCAAACATGGATCTCAATCTCTTCATCATATTTACTAACTAATCATATATCGGTTGCATAACAACAACAATCTTTACCGGTTCAGTCAAATGCCAACAATCCCCCCCTTTGTCATTGATGGAAAAACTTATGAAAAATTTTGTCAACTAAGTGTGCAATTTTTTTTTTGACTAAATGACATATACTCCCCCTTAGCAATTACATGCTATAACAAAGTACAATATACAAATACATACAAAATTTTGACTCAACTCTTACTCCCCCTTTGACAACAATGGCAAAATAAAATAAAAATGCATGTGATATCAAAATTTACATCAGAACATATATATATATATATATATAGAGAGAGAGAGAGAGAGGGAGAGAGAGAGAGAGAGATAAGAGTCATAAAGTCATTATATAGGAATTCTGGAAAAAACATCACTAAAATGAGACTTCAAATTTTTAAAGTCATTATGCCATGTCTCTAAAATTATGCTAGCGATCTCCACATGAGTCTTGATTTGTCCAGCTAGTTCCTCCATAGGATCAGCAGTACTCATTTCTAATGTAGCAAGAATGGCTTCACATTATTTTTAAGCTCTACATAATACTTTGACCTTCGATATAAGTTGTGTTTGAAGTTCCTGCAGGGATCTAACTCTTTTCATCTGTTCCTACTCATATACTTTCAGCTTGCGCTGAAGCTCTACAACTTATCTTCCAAAATGAATAGCAGAGTCATTGAGGGGTTTAAATGACTCACTTAGAACCTCAATATCATGCTCTGCTTCTGCTATTTTCTTCTTCAAATTAGCACAAAATAAGGAAAATGTTGAAACAGTAGAGAGGATTTTACCTCCAGTCTACAATGCTTCCATCAAATAATCCTTATTAATAGTAAGAGCCCCTTTATCAATTTCAGACATAAAATTTTTTGTCCTCTTCTTCTTGTATTTTTTCTCCACATTGACATAAGTTGCATCCTCTAATGATTTCATCTATTCTCCGGCATTAGAAATAAGTTGTCCAAGCTTGTCAATAGGTGTGGCAAAATTTCATGTATCAATCTCCAGCAAGAGACTAGACAAAATATCTACTTCATTTCTAATGGTCTCTGTCTCCTTTTGTTGTTCTTTCATCCTCTTGTTTTTAGCCTAAGATTGCAAGGTAGTTGCAATCTCCATTAGCTCAGTAGAACTCATTTTATCCATGTCAAGAGGTCCTTGGATTCTTAATGCATCATCATCATCTTCTTCATCAACACCTTTCTTTTTGGAATCAAGTGAAAAAGGTGTCACTATGGGTTCAGTATTTTCTGCCTTATTCTCCTCTATTCCCTCTTTATTTTCAATTTTCTCTTCTTCCTTTTCCTTTTTAGTTTCTTCATTCTTCTCTTCTGCTTGCTTGTCTTCATTACCTTCCATTACCAGTGGCAGTTGAGTATCTACAGTTTGATTTTCTACCGGTGGTGCCTCATCCTTCTTTTCTTCTTCATCTTTCTTACCTTCCTATTCTTGATTTTGCTCATGTTGTTCAGACATGTGAACATCTACATCATACACATCTATTTTGTCCATAGTATTATCAAAATTATCACTAGTATCATCATCAAGAATAAACACCGGTTATGTTTGTATGGTCATCGGTTGGTCATCAAACACAATTTCATCAGGCTTAAAATTAGTAGGTTTAATACCTTCTGGAAAATATTCACCCTTAAGATTTATAAAATTCTTCATCCTTATCATATTCCTCTTCGGTAGGAATTAGACCGAAAGCCTTCTTTAACAAAATTTCAGTCTCTTGTTGGACTGATTGAGTCTCATTGATTAGCATCCTTGTCAATCTTTTCTTAGATCTGAAGAAAGATTTTGTTTTCAACAAAATATCATCTAATTCTTCCTTTATGGCTTCCAGTTGAAGACTTCTGAGTGTATACTCAACAAATTCTCTGTCCTACTTCATTGTAGCCTGCCACCTTGCATCAATGTTTTTGTATAATGAATTTGATATTTACCCTTGCAGATCAATAAGGGCTTTACTATATTTCTTCATCATATACACTACTGCATCTTCTATTAATCTTTGCTCATTCTCACCAAGATTGTCATATAGTTTATTCAAACCCTTAAGAACACAATATTCCATAATAATTTTTAACAATTTAACAATAGTAGTAGGTTTATTTACTAGTTTCTTCATAGATTTGACAATGGAGGTTCCAACAACCTTTGATTTCTTGTGACTAGTCCTTAGGACTTTCTTCTCTTTCTCAAATTCAGTGTCTTCTTCATTTGCATCTGTCATTGTTGGTTTCTACGCTTGTTGCTTCTTTCTTTTACTAGTTTTAACTGGTTCAGTTAGAGGATCAACAACCTTTCCACCTTTCTAGAACTGAATCTTTGAAGATTTTGCTGTCAGTTTCTCTTTCTTTACAACTACTGGTTTTTTTGCATCTCTCCCTTTTCCAGCTCTTGTTTGCATACCGATGGGGGCACCAGTTGGATTACTTGATGTTCCATCCTATTGAGAAACATTTTTTTCTCTAGCTTTAGTAATATCTTCCTTTGTAAATCCATCTTTCTTAGCAAAGGCTTCAACTTATTTCTCACTTTCTTGGCTATCACCGGGTGGTTAAGTTCTGAGTGCACTTAAAGGGATTTTTCCTTGTAAGTTCCAAACCTTTCTCTTGTGGTATCAACCGGTTGACCAAGTAGATGGTCAGCATGTTCAATCAATAGATCTTTATCAACTTCATACCCCATGGGCATAACCCAGGTAGTATGGGGTTCAACTGCTTCCATCATACAAGTATCTGTGTCCACCATAAAACAAATTGTTTTCTCATACTGGTTAACTACCTCTGTCAGCATCCTTTCTCTTGGATGCATTTTCTTCTAAAAATATTTGAAGTATCCCCATGCAATATTATCAAAATCATTACCTAGCATCCTAATTCTATTCTTCATTTTCATTAAAGTAGGTGTTCTTCCAATCCATTGAATATCTCCAATACCAGGAAAAGAATTTTAAAAATAAAAGAATAGACCAAGAATGAGTTGACCAAATTTGAACCTCAATCTTTTGTCCTTCTTAATAGCCTCCAAGTTCAACATCAATTGACTTCGCAATGCTTCAGATAGATCATAATCAACATCTTCTTTGATCATCTAGTAAGCAGAATGAATAGAAGCTCTCGGTACACTGTTTATCCTGCTAGAGTAGTATACTTTGTATCCAAACACCATTGATGCATATTTCACAGTTGAATCACTGATATTGTTCACTGTCATAGCTCTGCCATCCTATTTGGATCCTTTCAGCTTTTCCACATCATTCTTTGGAATGGATCTCAATAAAGGTACCTCACCAGTTGCACAGAGTCTGGTGATTTCTTGAATATCTTCCTTAGATATTTTATGTGGTCGGTCAAGCCACATAAACTGATCATGTATCCTACTAAGAACATATCTAACATGCTCGTCCACAAAATCATCAATAAAGCTAAGTGCATGATGAAACCCTTTGTCGGTAACCTTCTTGTATTGTTCTTTCAAGATACCATTATCATCACACAGTGCTCTATATTGATCAAAAATAGCAATACATCTTCGACACGGAATACACTGTGGGGTACTCTAGATAGGACTCTAACGGGATCGGTTTCTTTAGATTTTAAATGGACATCTTTTGAATTTAGGTTGTGGCCTATCGGTAAAATCTACTAGATGTGGTGTATCCATCTTCAACAAATCACTCTTCAGAAATAGATAGTACGATCTCTAAAAAATACCTGTTCCTGATTCTGCACTAGGGTTTTAGACACCGACGAAGTTCTCTTAACTGATTGTCGATCACACCAAACACTTAAATCTCTATCAAACAAGTTAGATGTTGCAAGCAAAAATTCCCCTGTTCCCCATTCTCTATCCAAGTGCTCATACAAATGCATTGTGACAAATAAAATTCAAAAACTTCCTTTGATTTGCCCATTATCTACCACATTAAATGCCTTTACCCGTAAAACCTTAAAATCCGATCACCAACTTTAACAACTTAAAACTTATCATGCATATTAGAAATATCACCACATAAGAAAATTCCCAATAAAACAAATTTCACATAGCACAAGAGATTATACGTGGAAAACCCAAAAGGGAAAAACCATGGTGGGAGTTAGTACCCACAAGACTCACTATCTGCAGAATAGAAATCTTGACTGGTTAAGGTCTTACAATTATGCCTTGTTAGGAGAAGACTCGGTTAAGAGTCACTTGGTTAGGGGATTTGAATGATAAGCCATGTTAGGAGCAAGGACCTGTTAGGATCAACCTCACAAGAGGATTTAAAACTCTGATTCAGAGCTACCCTGTTAGGGGATTTACAGATTTAAGGCCTATTGAGACCTACTTGGTTAGGGAATTTTGCTGCTGCAAACTGTTAGGAAAACAATAGTGATAAGATATTTAAGTAACACCTTTTGTGTCTGATAAGATCCACTTATGATCCTTAAAACATTAACAACACTTCATTATAGAACTTCCCTAAACACCGCATGATCACATTCAGAATATTCGCTCATGAAATCTCTCTTCACACACATACCGACTTTATACCTCATCACACTTTTTATAAACATGTACATTTAGTCGGCTACAACCTTGGAACAATTTCCTAAGTTCAATGAATCTAGACAAACTTACATCATACGCTTTAGATATGTCGACCACTGACATAACAAATCAAAACTAGTATCGTGTTACGGAATTAAGTTACTAAATCACTACCGGTTAAGTGTTCTATTAGTTGGTCTATTCTATAAATCAAATCTCACTCATCTAGTTGAATCTGCCAATGTGGTTGTGAACATATCTCCAAATACCTATCACCACCATCATTGTAAAACTGCATCATCCAACTCTTCATGAATTGCCTGTATCGATTGTCGGAATGCAACTCTGTCTCAATTTACTAGTTGAGATCCTAATTACTAGTTCCTTGTAAAATTGTCTTTTGTACTGGTTAAACCTTACCGGTTGGCATCTAAGACTTAGATGACTACAAAAAAATTGTTTCCATCAATGACAACACAAAAATTAGTCATCAAACATGAATCTCAATCTCTTCATCATATTTACTAACTAATCATATATCGGCTGCATAACAACAACAATCTTTACTGATTCAGTCAAATGCCAATAGTATTAATGTTAGGAATTAAAGCTTTGAAATCTCACTAACTAGAGTTGTTTTACAATGTGGGTTTACTCTTTGGGTCTATGGGTATGACTATGTTCCCTGGGATATGTGCTGGCTTACTAAGGTTACTTAGGACATGTTTCAAAAATATAGCATAAAATTGTTGTCCTTTCCCTTTCTCTCTTCCTTCAGGAAATGTAAAGGAAAATTCCAGTATGTACATTCGATATCTCTGTGTACCCTTTTGAATTAAGCATATTTTATTTTCTCAGTGGGTTTCAAAGCTAGAAGGATTAGGAGTGAGTGTAGAATTAATCATATAATCCTCATTTTACTAAGAAATATCTACCATTTGTAGACATGCATGTTATAGGTCCAAAGTCAGAATACCCTCTCGAGTTTGGTAGAGCTCAAACTGAAGAAGGTTAAATGTAGCCTTGTTGTGTTATGTTTTTGTATCTTCATCTTGATGATAGTGTAAATTGAACACTATAGGTTCACGGTCCCATAATATAGGAGTATTAATTTTCTTTAGGGTTGGAGGTAGAAATAAAAATCATCAACACCATCCATCATAAGTATTCAACCTAAAGCATCCATGAAGTGTTCATCAAGAATTTCTAGAGATATTCAAGGCTACATAATCTTCATTTTCAACCATTGTGGAGTAAAATTACATTATTCATATGCAAGCATGTATGTGTGATTAGGGTTGTTTCATGTTCATGCCATTTCATACAACATATGTGATTACATTCAAAAATAAAAGCATCATTATCAACAATTGTCAATCTAAGGTATACCTTCCATTATTAATTTCAATATTTGTAATATTTAATTCAAGGTTAATTCCTAAATAAGGGGTTGACTTAGGCAAACCCCTATTCCCAACCATTTTTAATCTCTTTCTATGTGTAGGAAATAGGTGTGAAGCTGCGATTCTCAAGATTGACATTATTCACAAAGATGAATAGGTTCCCCTTTGGATGTTGAAAAGTGTTGAGGACTAGAGAAATGGGCATTCTGGTCCCAACAAATCAAGATCTCCTTCTAGGAATAGGTCCGTACACTCACATATTAATCGGATCTAAGTTTGTGGCTCAATTTGATGATTGTAGCTTACTGTTTGCACATAATTACTTCAATTTCAACACTTTTGTACCCTAATTTCAGCATTTCAACAATTCAACTCAAAAGAGGGTATCAATCTACAATCCAATGAATCCAATAGAATTCTCAACCCTATCCTTACTAACTTGTTGCTAGATTTCTTGGTTTTTGTTGGAATCAATGACCACTGAGAGGGGGGGTGAATCAGTGTTCAGTAATTTTCAAAGTTATTAACTTGAATCTTAAACCATCAAATGCATAAGAATAAAAGTGAAATGCAGAAACATAAAGAAATCAACCACACAACCATAACACCAATATTTTTATGTGGAAACCTGAAAAGGGAAAAACCACGATGGGATTTGAACCCACAATATTATTATACTATGGCCAGAAGTATGATAATATTACATAAGGGGAATGCACTTGCATTCAGGCACACTACCTGGAACTCATTGTTCATATACAAAATGGATACAACCTGAAGG
Organism: Cryptomeria japonica; assembly: GCF_030272615.1. Taxonomy (NCBI): domain Eukaryota; kingdom Viridiplantae; phylum Streptophyta; class Pinopsida; order Cupressales; family Cupressaceae; genus Cryptomeria; species Cryptomeria japonica. The sequence goes on from NC_081411.1 coordinate 811,896,547, forward strand.
AAGGCTCACTACCTTACAGGCTATTATAATTGATTACAATAATGAATGAACTGAAGTATAGCATCTACATATGCCAAAAAGAAGTTCTAGTTAGGCTCAAATTATCTTCTACAACTGATCTATCTTTCTACTTTGTTTTCCTGCACTGTCATACACCGGACCACCAAAACCTTCAATCACATTCACCAAAATTTGCACATTCACTCATACAGACTTCTCTTATCATATACCAAAATGTTAAACCAAATCAATCTTATATATTTGCACCAACAAAATCAATCATTTACCATGCCGGCTTCCAAAAATGCATAGCACGCAACATGAAATGTGTAACCTTAAGTCAGCTCAATCTATCCACAAATCCATATGCGAACAAAAACACAATGATAATAAGCTTCCCATAAGTTGGCCGAATCACCTCAAACACAAAACCAATCACCGAAATCAACCCTTCAAATCCACAACACACGTTACACCAAAGTATCTCTACTCTAACTAAATTACTAGATACCAAACCTTTAATCTTGGTCACGAATCAACACCGGATATCAGGATTACGTAATAATCTTCCTCAAACCTCAAATCATCTTCCTTTATCACCGTGTTGGTTAACAAATTTTTCCTTGACCATAAGAAATATTTTGAACTCTATGACCCTTTTTTTTAAAAGATCAAATCTATAACTAGAAATTGGGTAAACTTTAAACATTTTCCCTCTGAATTAAAGGGACAACTCCCATTACGATTTTCAAGGAATGAGTTAAATAGAAAATCAATTTTCAAACATACTTTTAACCAGAAAGTACTAAAGACAAGATACCATTCACACATAAACATGTCATGAATGTGTTTTTAATAAAATTGATCTTACTTTAACAAAGCACATAGACTTTTCTTACTGCTCAGAAATTTAAACACATATAACCCACAATTCAGGCAATTCCATTTGAATAAAATATGATGAATTGCAGAAGCAAAACTAGTTATCGCATTGAGAATAAATTTGCACAGAAATTTACTGTCATAAAATTGAACACACAGATTTAAGTCTGAAATAATTGTTTATTCATTTCATTCACAGATAAAATGTTTTCTTCCAAAACATCACAAATCAAAACATATAGAAAACTTATGAGTTCTTCCCAAAAACTCTTGGACCTTTTTGAAGTCTTTTAAAAACATACATATAGCCAAAAAGGCTAACTATCTTTTGGAAACTAATGTTACTTAACTCTATCATGAAGTAAAATTCAGTTTGAACATAACTAAAACTATTCTAAAGCATGCCTAAATATATTGAACAGGAAACTATAATCTTGTAACATGATCAAGGATGGTGTTGTGACATGGAACTTCCAGATTAGCTCTGAGTTGTTGCACGTTTCCATTCCAGATGGGCCGCAGAGAAGTTTTGAATGACCACAAATTAAGGGAGTCTGATGTGTGTGATCCACTACTTCAAAACTTCTTTATCCGGCTTAACCTGCACCATTTTGTCTGCATGATTATCTAGGTCATTGATACAGAGGTTTAGCAGAGATTCTATCTTTTCATTTCTAGAGAGGTCTTTAGTTATCAATGTTTTTGCATCCTCTACACAATCGATATTTTCTCTACAAGTTTGAATTATGTATTCTACAGTTTCCATGGTTTTTCCATCATCCTTTAAGCATTTGACACCAATGTAACTTAGATCATTTCTCATTAAAAAGGTGAGCTCTGTCAAATCTTTTAATAATTTGGCGAATTCTTCATACGCCTGTTTCACAATTGAGTTTCACCACTCTATATTTTTCCAGCATGCATATAACACATTGTCATCCAATCTGGGCACTGCCTTCTCTGCTATAAATTTTATTACACCATATTTTTGAACCTCACCCATTTAAGGGATTACTGCTAGCCATTTTGCTTCTTCTTTCCTCCACAAGACCATCTTTGTTTCCAAATCTTTAATCGCCAACATAGAATCATTATATACTTTACTCGGGTCTTTGATATAGCTTATACCTGCTTGAATTATTCCCTCCAACCATTCCAAAAATACTTCGGTTATCATTTTTCTCCTTTGTATTTGGCTCAACAATTTCTCGTTGATCGAAGATTTAGGATTGAAAGATGTAGGCAATTGAGAAATTAGCTGAGGACTAGGATTATGAATGGGACCAATATATTCGACCATCTACCTTACTGTCTACTTCAATTCCTATTTGTCTTTCTCATTCTTCTAGGTTCTTGTGATGATCTTTTAGTGGAATCTTATAAATGATGCACATCAGTGGCTACTGTAGTAGTCTCGAGATTAATCTTCTCGATGGTAAAATCCTTAGTTGTGGGATTTTCCACTTCTTCATTAGTCATAGGGTGAGCCACTTCTGTTATCCAATTCCCTATATTAGGATCAAAATCCATCCTTGAGATAGTTTTTAGTTTCTTAGACTTAGGAGTCTTACCCAAGAACTTCCTCACCATGTCCTCTATTGGCAATGAAGCCAACACTAAATTCCTTTTTTTATTGTTGACAAAGGTTTCCAACCATTGGGGAGCATTAACTGTTGCACTTTTCTCTACAAGAACCTATTCTTGCATCACATTCATCACTATCATTGTATTGGTAGGGTCTACATCCTCTTCTAATGGATTTTTTGGATCAATAATTTTCATAGCTAGTATTTCTTGATTCAGCTCTGCCATTATACTTTCACTCTCCAGAGATTCCTCTAGATCAACCACCACAATATTTTTCATGATTTCCCTTGCCTTTATTTCTAGTTTTAGACCAAGTGGTTTGAGCAGGTACTTGGCTTAGAAGGGATTTCTTCAATTTCTTGCTAGTTGCACCTGCACCAAAAGATTGAACAAATTTATCAGACGAAACAATTGGAACCTATGAAGAAAGGCCTTTGATAGTTGCTTTCCCAACTCTTTGCTCTCTCAACCATTTCTCAGTCCTTTGAATTACAGGGAATGTTCTATGTTGGAGTTGATCTTCTTCATCCTTTTACCTCTAGAATTGGATGACCTTAAGATTTCTCTACATATTGTGTGTCCATTACATCATTTCCTTCTTCTTTTATAATTCTAGAAATGTTCATCTCCAATTTCATAATAACAATCTAGTTCACTATAAATCTGGACCACATTCTCCTTTTGACTTCAAATTCATCATAATAGTCTTCCCAAAAATCCTCTAATTGAGTCATATGAGAGAAATCAAGACTAAGGCTCAAATTTGTTTGTGCAAACCCTTTACTGTCAAATTTTGTGTGGGCTACATAGCACTACAAGATGAGCTTCTTAACATCCACTTCCAATTTTAATGCATCAGAAAAAGTTTTGCAAAAATAATGTCCTAATTCAACATGGAAAGAAACTTTATAACTTTTCTTTTCTATTGTCTTTTTATCAATGTGAGCTAATTGCCTAAAAATTTCTATTAATACAAAGTGATCCAATTGATGGGGTTCACCTAGCTTGCTCACACTTCACCTAGATGGTGTTGCTCAATTCCACCAACTCTCCAGGTCTAGCTATGCTCTAAGACCTCCAAGTCCTTCTCAATCTCTTCTATGGATTTCTTCTTGTCAATCTCAAGGTGTTTGCATCAAGTGTTTAACAAGGAACCCTACCATTTCAAGGTGTTTCCCACTTGCTCATCATTGTTGTCTTGACCTCAATTTGTCAATTTTACCTCCTACTATTGTGAGTTGTTGTAGAGGTGTGGAGGTGGCTTCTAAAATTATTTGAATACCATTTGGGTCCATTTGAGGTTTTCACTCATTAGCTTTCTTACCGATTTCACCATTTTGCCTAGAAAAGGGCTACAAGGAAATGAGCCCTATTAGGCCTCCAAAATCCGGTTTTATAGGGCTTAGAGGAAAATGGTCCAAAAGACCCTAAAACAAGGTTTGATATTCTTCAATGATACACCTAACCCAAAGTTATTTTATTAGTTTTGGCTTCTCAACCCACCGTGCAATGCCCTAACCCAAAAATGAGGGTTTTGAAGGGTTTCTAGGCCCTCTAACCGACAGTGACTAGTAAAGTTTGTGAAATGGGAATTGAATGGTCTTTTCAAGGCTTCTCCTTGCATTGGAAACTTTGTATGAACTTAATGGACCCCTCCAAAAGGTCAGATTGTGGTTTTGCATTCACCCCTACACTTTACACTCCAAATTGACCCTGTATCCTCTAGCCGGGTTGCTCCTGGACTCACCTAGAACAAGGTGACAGTCATATCAAACTTCGTATTCAGAATATTTCCCTACATATGTACACTTTACAAGTGGTTTCCTTCCATTTTCCAATAGGTCATGATGGTAGCACGGAGGGAATTCATGGGGCAACCATTTTACACAAAATTGCTATGTACAAGCCAAAACTGGTTGTTTGCAAACTAAGAAATGAAAACACTAACACAACCTAACTAAAAAGATTGAAATAAATTAAATGAAACTTAAACAAACCAAATAAAGTCAATCCATTTGTATTCACAATATGAGCAAAATAAGCCATAATAGTGTCAAACAGTCCGAAAATGAGTAGTTTCAAATTATTGATCTTACAAAAACAAAACTCCAACCTTGGTAACCATGCAAGAGATAGTTTTTCTAGTCTTCCCCATGTGTGTAGGCATTCTATGGTGTTGGGCTATCCCTAACCCCATCGCTAATCTTTTTAGGACAAAAAGTTGTCATGACAACTTTTGCAACTTTGCACTTTTTGCTTTTCTAATCCATGAAACCTATTCTAAGTCATTACTCAAGACTTTTAAAGCATTCCTAAGACAATTTTAACCCTCCCTAATGCCTATACCAAGTTATTCCACTTTTGACCATCAAGAAGGTCAATGTCTTACTCAAAGCACTACCTATGCACAAAATGCAAACCTAGGAAGAAACTAACTCAACTAGGCCTACATTTGACTCCTCACACCCACTCTTGGACCCTACTAGAGTCCTTATTAAGTACCTAACTTGGCTAAGGTAATTACAAGCCAAAATTGAGAAAAACCTATAAGCCTAAGTCTTAGGTGCTCCCGCACTATTCTCCCAAACAAAAGAAAACTAAGTCACCTCCTTGGAAATCAGATTCTAATCAATTCCTAGCTTCTTAAACTCTATCTCAAGCACCCATGTAGCTTTAGCATCATCCATACCCTACCATTTGATTAGGTACTCCCAATAGATTTGATGCCTTTTCTTCTTGGCAATCCTCGAACTCGACACCTTCTCAGCCTTTGGATTTGGTTTGGCTGGTAGTTGAAGGTTGTTCACATCATCCCTCTGGTGACTACAATCTGAACCTTGAATTGGTCCTTTGTAGGAAACTAAGTCTGCTATGTTGAAAATTAGTGACAATCCTATGGCACTAGGTAGGTCCACCTTGAATGCATTTTCTCCATACTTGGCTAGAATGGCACATGGACCCAACCTTCTCATTTGTAACTTGTTAGGCACTCCTTGCTATAGCCTTTCTTAGTTTAGGTGCACCATGACAAGATCTCCTACTTGGAATTGTAGGTTTTTCCTTCTTTCATCAACTTTTTGCTTGATTTTGTGTGTGTTCTCCATCAATGCTTGCTTGACTGATTCATGTACCTCCTTCATTGACTGAGCAAAGTCTTCTACATATCCACTTCTTTCTACTACATTACCTAAGTCTCTTAGCTCCAATATACCCCTTGGGTGAATACCATAGACCACTTCAAAAGGGCTCTTGCCAGTGGTCCTATTTATTGTGTCATTGTATTCATATTCAGCCTGTGAAAGCACTTGATCCCATGTCTGACCATACTCTTTGGTAAGGCACCTCAATAAGTTCCCTAAGCTCCTATTCACCACTTTGGTCTACCCATCTATTTGAGGATGGTAGGCTAATCCAAAAGATAGGTTGGTGCCAAGATTTTGCCAAAGTGTCTTCCAAAAATGACTCATGAACTTTGAGTCCCTATCTGAAACAATGCTCATGGGTAAACCATGTATCCTTACGACTTCTTTGAAGAACAAATGAGCTATTTGGCATGCATCATGAGTAGTCTTGCAAGGCACAAAGTGGCCCATCTTACTAAATCTATCCTTAATGACATAAATGCTATCAAATCCCTAGTTTGTCCTCAGTAAACCTACTACAAAGTCCATACTAATGCACTCCCAAGGTCTATTTGGTATGGGAAGAGGTTGGCATAAACTAGCATTTGAAGAAGTACCCTTGGCCTTTTGGAAAACTATGCAAGTCTCCACATACTTTTTCACATCTTGATTCATCCTAGGCCAATAGAAGTACCTCTGAACCAACTCTTGAGTCTTATTGACTCCAAAATGTCCACTAAGACTGCCATTATTCTTTTCTTGTATGAGATTTTCTCTCATTGAGCCTCTAGGTACACAAAGTTGTCGACCTCTAAACAATAGTCCATCTTGCAAAGTAAATTCAAAATACTCACTATGAAAGTGAATTTGATACTCCTTACACACCTTGTAGGCATTTGATAAATCTTCATCCTCTGGGTATAGGTCTCTAAAACTGTCAACTCCTCTGCTCCTCAATTGAATTTCTTAGACTATCAAAAGTCTCCTGCTTAATGCATCAGCAACCCAATTTAACTGTCCTTTCTTGTGCTTGATTGTGAATGTGTAGGATTTCATTTACTCCACCCATTTCATGTGTTTATGACTGAGTTTTTCTTGTGAGTTTAGAAAGCTTAATGCTTGGTTGTCCGTATAGACTACAAATTCCTTAGGAAGGAGATAGTGTCTCCACTTCCTCAAAGCCTACACTAAAACATATAGTTCCAAGTCATAAGAGGAGTACTTCCTCTTTTCATCACTTAGCTTCTCACTATGGAAAGCTACTGGTCTTCCTTCTATTAGGTCCTGGAGACAACTAAGAGGGTGGGGTGAATCAGTTGTCTAATAAATTCAAACCAAAATCTTATTAACCAACTTAATGCTTAATACCGGTAAACCAGTTAAGTATGTCGATAGACAGTGTTAACAGTAAACTGCTATACCGGTAAGGATTAATGTATGAAATATAAATGCAAATTCATCCACAACACATGACACCAATATTTGTACATGAAACCCTGTAAGGGGAAAAACCATAGTGGGAAACCTTACCCACAATCAGATGATACAACTGCAGATAGTAAGTGTACAAAAAGGGGTCTGCACATGCAGAAAGGCCAACAGCTTAGAGCTCACTACTCAATCATAGATGGGAGTCACACTGACTACAGTTGGATGGTTAAATCCAATAAGAATGTACTGTACAAAATAGCATCTTCATATATTCGATTCAATATCGGTGTAATGCTGATATGCTTCTACAAAAACCTAACTTCACCTTCAAATGATGTCTTTGTGTATACCTCTACTTGATCTTGCATATACCTTCACACAATTCTTTTTTGCATTCCACACTTGAACTTACAAATAAGATCTTACATTTATACCATACCCTAAGACCAATTTTAGTAGGTTGGCTCTACAAGATATTACAATAAAAACATTTTACAAATAATATAATATCCGATGCAATAACTAATTGAACATGTCGGCTTAATGCATTTACAATAATAATAAATCATCTCCATAGCATGCCATGCTGATCTGGAAAAGATAAACCTGCCGGTGTAACCCTAGATAACCTGTACCTATTTGCCGGTAAAAGAAAATATGCAAATATGAATATACCAATGATTATTTCTTCAAAATAAAGTGTCCATATGATGTCTTCGACATTACCAAGTGTCTTCCATATCATTCCAGGTACCGGTGAACAATATATCCTGCCAGTGAACCATATACCAGTAACTGTTGCACTGTTTACTGTTTGCCGGTGAATGTTGTTGGATCTCCAAAGTAGGTGTATTCAGTAGGTGTTGACATCAATGACAAAACCATACCAAAATACCAACAATCTCCCCCTTTGGCATTGATGGCAACACAAGATGGAAAAACCATCAAAGTGCCAAAACAGAAATGCCAAATACAAAAACCAACAATCTCCATTTCTCCCCCTGGGAGTAACAATACCAATTTCTCCTTAAATGTGTTTTTCAAAATCTCTCCCCTGAAATCTTTCACCAAAAAGATAATGTGTTTTTCCATAGATATCTCTCCCCCTTTGACATCAAATGCCAAAGTCACAAAAGTCACAAAATACCAACCAATTCAATATACCAACTACTCCCCCTGAGAAGTAGCTTCCTCATCAAATACCGGAATAAAAGATTTGTCCATTTAATTCTATCGGCTGATGATAATCATCAACTGTCTAAGTCTCTATCGGTGGTGGTATGACTCCAAGCTGATCTCTGAGATACTCAAAAGTCTCCTTATGCAAAGGTTTCGGGAAAATATCTGCAAGCTATTCTTTAGTATTCACATAAACTAGTTTTATCTCTTTTTCTTCAACTTTTTCCCTTAGAAAATTCAGTTTGATAGAAACATGTTTAGTTTTACAATGTAATACCAGATTTTTAGATATATCAATTGCTGCAGTGTTATCACATTATATAGTAATAGGTTCCTTGTATTTTACCTTTATGTCTTTCAACATTTGCTTAAGCCAAAGTACCTATGTACAGTTTGTTGCTACTGCAACATATTCTGATTCTACTGTTGATAAAGATGTACATCTATATTTCTTACTCAACCAAGAAACTAATCTCTTTCCAAGAAAAAATGCTCCTCCAGTGGTGCTTTTTCTATCATCCACATCTCCTACCCAATTTGCATCTATGTATGCACATAGATCAAAATTTTCATCTATGTATGCACATAGATCAAAATTTTCATCTTTAGGATACCATAATCCAAGATTTGTTGTGCCTTGTAAGTACCAGAAAATCCTTTTCACTGTTGATTCATGATTTTCCCTAGGATTACTCTGAAATCTAGAAACAATACATACTGCATTCATAATAGCAGGCCTGGTTTGTGTCAAATACAGTAAACCTCCTATCAGAGATTTGTATCTAGTTGGATTAACAGGTGTAGATTTATCCCTTTGAGATAATTTGTCATTTGTAGTCATAGGTGTGCTTACTGGTTTAGAGTTCTCCATCCCAAATTGCTTTAGTATTTCTTTCAAGTACTTAGATTGACTCAAAAATATACCTTTATCAGTCTGTGAAATCTGCAATCCTAAAAAGAATTTTATTTCTCCAATCATAGACATTTCAAATTCTTGCTGCATTTCAAGAGAAAATTCTTTACATAATCCATCTTCTCCTCCAAAGATTATATCATCAACAAATACTTCAATAATCAGGCAGTCATCATTAGTTACTTTGTAATATAAATTGCTATCTGCATTTCCTTTAGTAAAACCAATCTTGCATACCAAGCTCTTGGGGCTTGTTTCAATCCATACAGAGCTTTTCTTAACCTGCAAACCATATCATTGTCATCTGTCAAAGAAAATCCATCAGGTTGTTCAATATAAACTTACTCTTCAAGATCTCCATTCAAAAATGCACATTTAATATCCATTTGATAAACTTTGTAATCCTTGTGAGCTGCAAAAGCCAAGAATAATCTAACTACCTCAATTCTGGCTACTGGTGCAAAGGTTTCATTGTAATCAACTCCTTCTTTCTGAGAATATCCCTTACACACTAGTCTTGCTTTATTTCTGACAACCTTTCCATCTTCATTAAGTTTGTTTCTAAATACCCATTTGGTTCCAATTACATTTTCATCTTTAGGCCGGGGAACTAATGTCCAAGTATTATTCTTCTCAATTTGTCCTAATTCTTCTTCCATAGCTTTAATCCAAAATTTATCTTCACATGCCTCATTGATAGATGATGGTTCAATTTGAGAAATAAGACATACCTCTTCATTTGCCAATCTTCCTCTTGTCATAACTCCTTTAAATTTGTTTCCAATTATCTATTCTTCAGAATGATTCAGTCTTACATACCGGGGTGTCTTAGTTTGTTGTTGTTCTTCAAATACTGTGGAACCCTCTGTGACTGGATCTTCATTCTATACCAGTGGATTCGATGTAGGATCATTTGTCACAACTTCAGTTGCCAGTTCAGAGTCTATATACCTTGAAGTTCCTCTGAATTGTTCATCAATCTTTACATTTGTACTCTCAACAATTTTCTACAATCTTTTATTAAAACATCTATATGCCTTGCTCTTAAATGAATAACCAAGAAATATTCCTTCATCACTTCTAGGATCAAATTTGCCAATATACTCATCTCTTCTAATATAACATTTACTTCCAAAAATGTTGAAGTACTTAAGAGTAGGAATATTACCAAACCATAGTTCATCTCAAGGGGTCTTACCGGTTTCACCTTTGATGTGAACTTTGTTGAATGTATAGATAGCAGTCCTTACTGCCTCTCTCCAGTACATGTGGTAGATTTTCTTTTGATAACATACTTCTTGCTGCATCCAAGATAGTTCTATTTTTCCTTTCAACAACTCCATTCTGTTATGGTGTCGGAGATGCTGATAACTATCTTTTGATTCCATTCACTTCACAGAATGTATTAAAGTCCTTAGATGTGAATTCTCCTCCTTGATCTGATCTTAAACATTTGATTCTCTTACCGGTTTCATTTTCAACCATTGCTTTGAATAGTTTGAACTTTCCAAGTGCTTCTGATTTTTCTTTGAGATAAGTAACCCAGCACATTCTAGAATAATCATCAATAATTAGCATGAAATATCTATCACCTTGTAAGCTTTTAGTTCTAGCTGGACCACATAAATCAGTGTGAATTAAATCAAGAGCATTATTGGATTTTTCTGGAATACTTTTGAAAATAGCTCTAACTTGTTTTCCAAATTGACATTCCTTACAAATTGTATTTTGAGGTTTAACAATTTTAGGTGGATCTCTAACTGCCTTAGAAGTACTGATTTTTACCATGCAATCAAAATTTACATGACATAGTCTCTTGTTCCATAACCAACTTTCATCTATATGTGCAATTAAGCATGCCTTTTCACTATTATTCAAATGAAAGATATTACCTCTAGTCTAATTATCGGTTGCAATTTCCAAACCAGTTCTATTCATGATTTTACATTTTCCATTTTTAAATCGTAACTGAAAACCTTTCTCAACTAATTGACCAACACTTAAAAGATTATGCTTTAATCCTTCAACATAGTAGACATTGTCAGTGTTATGTTTACCATCAAGAGATATTGAACCCTTACCTCTGATTGAACAGGCTTTGTCATCTCCAAATCTTACTAAATCTCCATTGTATTCTTGAAAGTTCAAGAATTTACCTTTGTCTCCAGTCATATGATGTGAGCATCCTGAGTCAATAATCCATTCATCCTTTGATTCAACTTTAGCTACTATGGCTTGTTCTACCGGTTGAGCAATAAGTGTTGGTTGATCTTCTGTTATAGCAACAAAAACCCATGCATTGTCTACTAGATCCTCATCAGAATCATCAGTCACACCTTCATCAACAATGTAACAAGATTTATCTTCATTCTTCTTAAATCTGTATCTTTGATATTCAGGATTAGGCTTGTATGTTCTTATAGCTTCTTCTCTTAGTCTAGCATGTCTATCAGGGCATCTTGAAGCCATATGACTAATCTTATTGTAGTTAAAACATTTAAAGGGTGCTTTCCATTCATACTTACTTCCAATTGGACCTTTTGGCATTTTCCTTGCAAATAGTGCTTCAAGTTCTTCAAGCTCTTCATTCTCCTTCTGGTTTCTTCAAGCTCTCTTGTATAAAAGGCTCTCCAAACTGAATTGTCAAATGATGGAGCAGATGATGTTGATGCTTTAAAGGCCAAATTAGTTTTTATAGCAGCAACAGGACCAAATTCCTCAATTTCAAAAGCTGAAAGTTTTCCAATCAATGTATCCCTAGTTACTGATGTATTAGGCATTGTTCTCAAATCATTTATAGCAGTAACTTTCATTTTATATGCCAGTGGAAAACCTCTTAATATTTTTGAAACAATTTCATCTTCACTCAAAGCTCCTCCACAACATTTAATACCCAAAACAATTTCATTTACTCTTTCCATAAAAGCAGAAATCCTTTCATCTTCTTCCATTTTCAGATGTTCATACCTGACTCGGAAGCTTTCAAGTTTTGCAATTTTGACTGTGAAATCTCCTTCATTCAGTGATTCCAAATGGTCCCAAATAGCTTTAGTAGTATACCTATCTGATAATCCCATGATTTTTTGATCTGATAATGCACTCAGAAGTGCTTCTCTTGCTTTGCAATCATTCTCTTCATCTTTTGCTAAGGTAGTTGGAGCAGTCTGACCAGCTACAATAGTAGTATAACCATTCTTAGTAACTTCCCAGATGTCTTTACCGATGCAATTCAGATGTGTCTCCATTCTGATCTTCCATATCCCATAGTTGGTTCCATCAATTTTAGGACTATCCTTTCTGAAATAATTAGTAGACATTGGATCTCCTCAAGTTGTTAAACTTCTGCAAAAGAGGACTAAGCTTTGATACCAATTGTTAGGTCCCTGAGACAACTGAGAGGGGGGGTGAATCAGTTGTCTAATAATTTCAAACCAAAATCTTATTAACCAACTTAATGCTTAATACCGGTAAACCAGTTAAGTATGCTGATAGATAGTGTTAACAGTAAATTGCTATACCGGTAGGGATTAATGCATGAAATATAAACACAAAGTCATCCACAACACATGACACCAATATTTGTACGTGGAAACCCTATAAGGGGAAAAACCACATGGGAAACCTTACCCACAATCAGATGATACTACTACAGATAGTAAGTTTACAAAAACGGGTCTACACATGTAGAAAGGCCAACAGCCTAGAGCTCACTACTCAATCACAGATGGGAGTCACACTGACTACAGTTGGATGGTTAAATCCAATAAGAATGTACTACACAAAATAGCATCTTCATATGCTAGATTCAGTACTGATGTAATGCTGATATGCTTCTACAAAAACCTAACTTCACCTTCAAATGATGTCTTCGTGTATACCTCTGCTTGATCTCGCATATACATTCACACAATTCTTTTTCGCATTCCACACTTGATCTTACAAATAAGATCTTACATTTATACCATACCCTAAGACCAATTTTAGTAGGTCAGCTCTACAAGATATTACAATAAAAACATTTTACAAATAATATAATATCCGATGCAATAACTGATTGAACATGTCAGCTTAATGCATTTACAACAATAATAAATCATCTCCATAGCATGCCATGCTGATCTGGAAAAGATAAACCTGCCGGTGTAACCCTAGATAACCTAGACCTATTTTCTGGTAAAAGTGAATATGCAAATATGAATATACCTATAATCATTTCTTCAAAATAAAGTGTCCACATGATGTCTTCGACATTACCAATTGTCTTCCATATCATTCCAGGTATTGGTGAACAATATATCCTGTCGATGAACCATATACCAGTAACTATTGCACAGTTTACTATTTGTCGGTGAATGTTGCTGGATCTCCAAAGTAGGTGTATTCAGTAGGTGTTGACATCAATGACAAAACCATACCAAAATACCAACATCTTCTTGGCTTAGGACAACACCTACTACAACATTGCTTGCATCACATTCCACTGTGAAGAGTTTCTCAAAACTAGGCAACACTAGCACCAGTTGAGTAGCTATCTTCTCCTTCAAGGTTTCAAATCCTCTATTTGCTTGTTCATTCCACTGAAACTTTGCCTTCATTCCACCTCTAATGGTGTCTTACATTGGTGCACATATAGCACTGAATTGCCTAATGAACTTCCTATAGTACTGAGCTAGTCTATGGAATCTTCTCACCTCTATTGTTGACTTAGGAGTAGGCCAATTTACTATGGCTTCAACCTTTCTGGGATCCATCTTGAGGTTTCCATGAGACAACACAAACCCAAGGTAAACCAACTCCTACTTAATAAATTCACACTTTTCCAAGTTCATGGTTAGCTTTTCATCATACAATCTTTGTAGTACATTTTGCAAATGATTAATATGATCTGCCCTATCCGTGCTAAAAATGAGAATATCATGTAGATATACCACCACAAATTTACCTATAAAGTCCTTCATCACCTCATTCATGAGTCTCATGAAGGTTCTTGGACCATTGGATAAGCCAAATGACATTACAAGCCATTCATAAAGACCCTTTGTAGTCTTAAATGTAGTTTTCCATTCATCACCCTCCTTAATCCTAATTTGGTGGCATCCACTTTTAAGGTCAATCTTGGTAAAGTACTTGGCTTCCCCTAAACAATCCATTAGGTCTTCTATTCTAGGAATAGGAAACCTATATCTGATGGTGATCCTATTTATAGCTCTAGAATCAGTACACAATCTCCAAGTACTACCTTTCTTTGGAGCTAACATGGTAGGGACGGCACAAGGGATAATGATTTTCCTAATTAGGCCTTGGTCTAAAAGCTCTTGGATTTTCTTGGCAATCTCAACATTTTGTTGGGGAGTCATTTTGTAAGCTACCTTGTTAGGTAAGGATGCTCTGGGAATGAAGTCTATTTGATGGATTATGGTTCTTTTAGGAAGTAAGGTGGTTGGTTGTCCATCACTCACTATGCCTTTGAACTTCTTCAATAGGTATTGAACCTCTATTGGCAAATCTGGTTGATCTTTCTTGTCTTTCTCTTTAGGCTTCATCACTAATGCAAACCCTATACTTTCACCTTCCTCTAGTGTCTTCAAGAATCATTTTTCACTCACCAAAAGAACATTAGGACCCACTGCCCTATTTTCAGCTTCTTCAAAGATAGATTGGATCTTGAATGTGACTCCATCTTTCTTGAATGGGTATGCATTCTTGGCCCCATCATGAAAAGCTTGTCTATCAAATTGCCATGGTCTTCCTAATAGAACATGGCACACATCCATGGGTAGGACATCACATAACACTTTGTCCTTATACCTCCCAATGGTAAAACTCACCCATGCTTGCTCATTGGCTAGGACATGTTGGCCTTTGTTCAACCAAGTGACTCTATAAGGGTTGTTGTGAGGTATCCTTTGCAATTTAAGCTTACTCACTGCCTCTTATGACATAATGTTGTCTGATGACCCCGAATCAATGATCACTTTGCAAACCTTGTCCATAATCTTGCATTTGATCCTAAATAAGGACCTTCTTTGGCTAGGCTCTTCTCTAAGCGATTCTTTTATCAAAGTTCTCCTTATCATCAAGTTGTCACCTACCTCTAATTCTAAGGCAACCATAGAGGTCTTTCTGCTTGAAGACTCTTCTTGAAGATAGTTCAATCTTCTTTCACTACCTTGTGATTATGATCCCTTCTCTGGATACCTATATGCTGAATGACCAAGTTGGTTGCAATGGTAACAACTTCATTGTTGCAAAATATGAGGAACCTCTACCTTATCCACTAGACCTTCTTCTAAAACCATTGTTTGACCCCTTCCTCTATTAAATCTTCCTTTACTAGTGTCACTTTCTTGTTGCTTAGTGAGTTTAGACTCACCTTGTGTCCTTTGTTCAAAACTTCTTCCTCCAAAGCCTCCCCTATGGCCTCTATTGTATTTTCCTCTACCCCTCCCCCTATTGCTACTTGAGTCATGTCTTCTTTTCAGTTTTTCTTCCACCTTAAGGGAAAGTTAATAGGTTTGATGAACTATCTTTGGACTCATTAAACTGATTTCTTCTTGGATGTTCCACCATAGACCATTTAGGTACCTAGCAACTTTGAGACTCTCTTCTTCCACTGCATGAGATCTAAGGCTATGTTTGTGAAACTCCTCTATATAGCTACTAGCATCAAGGTCTTTTTATCTTAAGTTTTTTCTTTTCCCATGAATTTGCACTTCATATTCATCAGGGAGATAGACTTCTTTGATTTTGACTAACATCACTTTCCAAGAAGAGATGGGTGCTTTGCCCATTTTCTTCCTCTCATCTTGCACAAATTTCCACCATGTGAGAGCAGCTTCTCTCATCCTTGACTTGGCTACTTTGACTCTTTGGGCTTCAGCTATGCCTTCACATTCAAAATGGTTCTTCATGCCTTCTATCCATTCTAGGACCACTTTTTCTTCCATCTTGCCAATGAATAATGGCAATCCTTCTAGTGATTTACCACTTAAGGCCTTCAATGCCTTTTGGAAATGTTCTTGTTCTAAGATAGGACTAGGTTCATGCAACTTGTATATCTCTAACACTTCTTTACCCTTCCCTTCTGCTCCTTCAACATTTACCAACACTTCATCTACCTTGGTTTCAACCTCACCAAGCTTACTTTCCAATTCTAGCAACTTCTCCTTCGAGAGTCTATTTTCTTCCTCTTGATCATCCAATTTCTTTTCCAACTCTACATTGGTCACCATGTTGTTGTCTCCTATAGATTCCACTGAGGAAATCTACTCACCTAGCCCAAATCTTATAGGATCTGATACCAATTTGATGGGGTTCACCTAGCTTGCTCACACTTCACCTAGATGGTGTTTCTCAATTCCACCAATGCTCCAGGTCTATCTATACTCTAAGACCTCCAGTTCCTTCTCAATCTCTTCTATGTATTTCTTCTTGTCAATCTCAAGGTGTTTGTATCAAGTGTTTAACAAGGAACCCTACCATATCAAGGTGTTTCCCACTTGCTCATCATTATTGTCTTGACCTCAATTTGTCAATTTTACCTCCTACTATTGTGAGTTGTTGCAAAGGTGTGGAGGTGGCTTCTAATATGATTTTAATACCATTTGGGTCCATTTGAGGTTTGCACCCATTAGCTTTCTTACCGATTTCACCATTTTGCCTAGAAAAGGGCTACAAGGAAATGAGCCCTATTAAGCCTCCAAAATCTGGTTTTCTAGGGCTCAGAGGAAAATGGTCCAAAAGACCCTACAACAAGGTTTGATATTATTCAATGATACACCTAACCCCAAGTTATTTTAGTTTTTTTATCTTCTCAACCCACCGTGCAATGCCCTAACCCAAAAATGAGGGTTTTGAAGGGTTTCTAGGCCCTCTAACTGGCAGTGACTGGTCAAGTTTGTGAAATTGGCATTGAATTATTTTGTCAAGGCTTCTCCTTGCATTGGAAACTATTTATGTACTTCATGGACCCCTCCAAAATGTTATATTGTGTTTTTGCATTCACCCCTGCACTTTACACTACAAATTCACCCTGTCTCCTCTAGCCGGGTTGCTCCTGGACTCGCCTAGAACAAGGCGACAGTCATATCAAAATTCATCTTCAGAACTTGTCCCTAAATATTTACACTATAAAATTGCTTTCCTTCCATTTACCAATAGGCCATGATGGTATCACAGAGGGAATCCATGGGGCAACCATTTTACACAAAATTGCTATGTACAAGCCAAAACTAGCTATTTGCAAACTAAGCAATGGAAACACTAACACAACGTAAATACAAAGCTTGAAATGAATTAAATGACACTGAAACACACCAAATAAACTCAATACATTACTGGATCAATGGATTCAATCCATTTGTATTCACAATATGAGCAAAATAAGCCAAAATAGTGTCAAACAGTCTGAAAATGAGTAGTTTCAGATTGTTGATCTTACAAAAACAAAACTCCAACCTTGGTAACCATGCAATAGAAGTTTTTTATATTCTTCCCCACATGTGGAGTTGTTCTAGGGCATTGGGCTACGCCTAACCTTATTGCGAAGATTTTTAGGACAAAAATTGTCATGACAACTTTCAAAAGTTGTCATGACAACTTTTGCAACTTTGCACTTTTTGTACTTTTTGCTTTTCTAATCCATGAAACCTATTCTAAGTCATTAATCATGACTTTTAAAGTGTTCCTAAGACTATTGTAACCCTCCCTAATGCCTATACCAATTTTTGCCACTTTTGACCATCAAGAAGGTCAATTTATTACTCAAACCACTACCTATGAACAAAATGCAAGCCTAGGAAGATACTAACTCAACTAGGCCTACATTTGAATCCTCACACCCACTCTTGGACCCTCCTAGAATCCTTATTAATTTCCTGACTTGGCTAAGGTCAGTACAAGCCAAAATTGAGAAAAAACTATAAGCCTAAGTCTTAGGTGCTCCTGCACCACCAATACATACCACGGTAGTCTAAATGGTTCACCTTCGAACCCTCCTACTCTTGTATAAGTGAACCAAGGAAACTGAATAAAATAGTTGTCATAGGTTCTTATCAACTGCATGACTTCATCTGATAGCCTTCAATTTATATTTCCTTGCAACTCATAAACTAGTCTACTTGTGAACACATCATTCACCCTCCTAATTTTTTCATCACATTTTTGTAACTATAGGTGGGGATGATAATCATAAATCCTCATTCCTTCAACCCAAGGTTCATGATACATCCCCGGCTAGGGTCTTATATAGGCCAAACAATAAAATAGATAAGAAGACATATAAAAAGAAATTGTTACCAAGGCGATTGCTTAAACCTTCATGAAGCCTTTCTATAATTAGTTCCACCCAATTAAATAGCACTCACCATTTAAAAGCACTACAATTAGGAAATACGTACAATCCTCCTAGAAGAATTCTTGTTGGCTTCCCTTTTCTCTATGCAACAAGATTACAATATCCCTAACTTCTCTAATTATGTGTTCTCTTGTTAACGGTTTAGGCATCCTAGAACCTCCCTTCTAAAACTCCAACAACCAATTCCTAGAAATGACACTTCTATACGAGGCCTTTTTCATAGAGAAAAAGTCATAGGATGAGGTTATTGTCCAGTCTTCGTATGGTTCCTTCGGAGGAATTTTCATTATGGCCATTGCAATTTCCCCATTGATACTCAATAACACCCCTCCATCTGCAAACCTAATGCACCTATGTTCTGGGTCATATGTATTCATGCACTCTAACACCAATTATGGGTATTGCACAACTATATGAAAAGCAGTGGATTCTATTAGCTCACTATTTATAATTTTCTCCATCATTGGGGAATCCTTCGGGTTTTTATCTCTCTCTAAGAAATCTTACAAACAAGCTCGAGCTAATGAAGTATCCCCAAACTCAAGTAAAGAGTGTATAAGACTGGAACTCAACTCTAATTTGGGACATGCAGGCCTCATTGCAATGACTTATGCAAACAAAAATGCAAGAGATGAACCCTACTAAAGAGGCAGAAATTAAACCAATTCTCCCTTCTGAGGTAAAGAAATTATAGAGGAAACAAGAAACTTAGGAACTCACCTTTCATACAACTGAAACCCTGCTGATCCTGAAGAACGAAACTAATTACCTCCAACACCAAGCTCTTACCTTTCTAAATTTATCTTCTGAATGACGAAACAAATCATTTGAATTCTATAAAAAGGCTTAAAATCCGGCTTTATGGGTGTCATACCTAAAACATCAAATCCGCTTGTACAGAGATTATCTTGAAATGACATAAATATGACACTTGCATTAATTACACATCTCTCCTCTCCAGGTGCTTACCATATAATGATTATTTATGTTTTACGAAAAATTCCTTTCAAAATTTTAAATTCTTGAGATTCCAAAATATTCCCTTTTTCCCTCAACTTTAATTTTCATTATCTACCAATGATTTGTCTACATGCTCCATGAACTTTGAACTTATGAACCTTTGAACCAAGATGAAAGGTTCAATGGTTTGGGTTCACTTGCCGCTAAGATTTTCCTACATGCTTCCAACTTAATTAAACAAAGACTCGACACAAACCTACACACGATGAACCAATGAACCAATGAACTAACATATAGGTTCAAGTGGGAAATTCAAACGGATAGTTCAGACTAGAAAGGTTAAGATAAGAGGGAATTAAAATGAAACAATAATGGAATATGAATGGAATTGCAATAAATATATTCTATTTCTGTTATGAAGGGGATTTATGAAAAATTTAACATGTGCAAAAATAAGGGTAACACACCACAACCAAAATTACCCAATCAAAATCAAGATATGCATACTAAACTAATATTCTACTAGTTATTGTGTTCCACCTTCTAGACTTATGCCTCATGAACAATATGACTTCCGATAAACCAAATCTATGTACATTGGTTGTAATTTCTAAATTGATTTGCCATCAATGACAACCCCTAAGCATCTCTCATGCATCAATCCTCACCAGAACAGTGTCTCTTGTCAATAATCTCCCCCTTTGGCATTGATGGAAACACTATGAAAAATGAACTATACACTTAAAGCTACAAAACATAAAAAATTTCAAACTCTCCCAAAATTCTCCAAAAATCTACAAACTCCCCCTGAGAATTAGCATCATTTTTCACTCTTCTCTCTCCCCCTTTGATAGAAATTAAAAAGATAGGAATTCGCCAAAACTTATATATAGGGATATGTATAGTTGCTTACAAAATTTAAAAAATATCTACAAAAATTGTCCTTAAACTCAAGAAGTGTTTATCCCATGCCTTCTTCAAACTCTCCAAAATGCTAATCATCTCGCTAAAAAGATACACAAGCATCTTTTCTCTTGTTTTGTTTGTTGGAACACTTGAATTCAGAGCATCCTTATCATCTTGCATACTACTCATAAGAGAATCTATCCAGGGAGTGATAAGACTCCTCACTTCTGCCACTCTACCAAAAAATTTGTCCTTTTCCTGGTTTCAACTATTAATCTTATCTAATATGCTCAAAACTTGTGGCTCAAAATTGTTAGTTGGGACTGATTAGGGTGCATATGATTGAGATATGTTAGCAATTTGTCCTTCATATTCTCTTATCTTCTTGTCAATGCTAATTCTGAACTTTGGAAAAATAAGACATGACTTGTATATTTGACCACCTTCATCTAATGCATCTTGTATACTCTTCATAGTAGTTACTAAGATCACCCTTGTTGGCAGTGGGCCAACATCCCTCACGGGGATTCGCAACATGTTTTAACAGCCTTATGTGGATTCTATAAGTCTAGTGGTTGTATCAGGCATTGATAGGTCGATCATTTGGTGCAATGACAAGCCTATCTTGTAACAAGTGGTATCAGATCTTGGTCATAGATTTGAATCACGCAGGCCATGGCGAGTGATGTTGGTAGGGGGATTATTGGCAGTGGGCCAGCATCCCTTATGGGGATTTCCAACATGGTTTAATAGCCTCCTATGTATTCTATAAGTCTAGTGGTTGTATCAGGCATTGATAGGTCGATCTTTTGGTGCAATGACAACCCTAGCTTGTAACAACCCTATCATCCTTAATCATCTTCAAAAATGTTTTCAGTCTCTTAGCATCAAATTGATTTAAAACTTTAGTATTTTTTTTATTCTCCAAAGATTCAAAATGAGATTCTATGGCATTCAATATACTCCTAATCTTAATGAAGGGGTCAGATGTGTTTGGTTTGAAAGATCATAAAATTTTCTCCAACACATATCCTGCCAATGTTATTAATTCTTTATGTACCACATGGGACTTGAGTATTTCCTCCCTAGCTTTTTCTTGTGCAAGAGTTGCTAACTTTAGTTCTTGAATAGGAGATAAATAACTTAGATCAATAGGCCCTTGACCAAAATCATTTGAATCGGTAATGACTTGCTTTCCTTTGTCAACAATAGTGTCTCTTGTTGTCACCGGAGCTTGATCATCCTTCTCCTCTCCTTTCTCCATCCTTGCTACCTCTGCACTCGCATATTTATCACCCTTCTCTACATCATCTTCTCCCTTTTCTTCATCAATTGTCTCCTTGGCTGCCTTTTCTGAAATAACTTCTATCACTGGAGGATCCTGTACAACTTCACCAAATTTATCAACATTACCATTATCATCATCAACTATTGTATGCACATTGGTTTGCTCTGTCAAAATGACCTTCTAAAAAGATTGATCTTTCTACTTATCAGGAAAGACTGCATGCACTTCCAAAATAGATGTATCATGTGATTGCCCTTCCAGTTGACTGTCATCATGTACTGCATTTACATCATACCTCTAATCAATCAAAAATTGTGTTAAAATCACTTCTGTCTCTTTGGTCACCTCATTTATTTTGTCGAGCATAAGTTTATTGACTCTCTTCTTGCTTCAAAAAAATTTTTTAGCAAGCTTTAACAATCTAACAAGCTCATCTTTAGAAATTACAGATGTCAAATTTACTAATGCATACTCCTTTATTCTTTCATCCTCTAAACTAGTTGTATGCCTCCTTGCATCCAAAATATCATACAAGCTTTTAGGCATCATGGATGATAGTTATATCAATGCTTTACTATAAACAAACATGTAATGAACAATCGATTCTTCTATAGCTCTTTGACCTTTATCATAAAAATTCTTATAATATACAGACATGTTATTCAAATTTCTATCCTCAAGTATTTCATCAATTATTTCATTTAAAGTCATTGGGGGCACAACATCATATATACCTTCAACTTTGTTTGACTTCAAAGCTTCATCCAATTCTGACTTATGTTTCTTGCTCGCTTTGGGTCTATTGAATGGCTCAGCTTCAGCTCTTGGCTTCTTTGTAGGTTGGGCTCCACCGGATTGAGGCTTCTTTACCACTCTAGCATAAGTAGTTGTTCTCTTTACCTCTTTCACTGCTTCATCAGATTCAATTTCAACATCCTCGGAAATGGCTGCAACATACTCCCTTTGTGACTTCTCCTTCTTCCTTTTCTCTGCTCCACTGGTTGACTTGGCTTGTGGCTTGAGTGGAGGGATAGGCTTATGAGCACTAGAGGTAGGTGTAAACTAGGACTGCCTTTGCTTTGATTGCTTGGGAGGAGTGGAGACTGGTTTTGTCTTCTTAGGCTTCACCATGTCTTCCTCCTTCAGAATGTTTTTCTCCATAGCCCTTTGCACAACTTATTTTGACATTCCCATTTGTTCATCAAGCTCATCAACTTCCTTTTTGACTTTTCTCTTTCTTGCGGGTTCAGTAAATTTCTTATGCAATTCAAGATCCTTCTCTTTGTAGGTACCAAACCTCCCCTACTTCTCATCTACCAGTTTACTCAACAGGTGTTGAGCATATGTATCAAGTGTATTTCCATCCACCTCATACCCCATGGGCATGATCCAAACAGTTCTAGGTTCAATTGGCTCCTTGTAACATTGGTCTTTGTCCACCATGAAACATATTGTGCTCTTATACTTCTCAAAAATATCTTTCAAAATCCTCTCTCTACTTTGCAACGTTGCCTGAAATGATTTAAAGTATCCCCTCAAAGAAGATTTATGAGCTACAGTATCACCCAAACCTTGAAAACCTTCTTTGATTTGGACTACCAGTTGTTTATCATAAGCCCATTGAACCTTTCCTATTCTGGGATTTAATTAAAGTAATAAAGTGCTAAATAGACAATCAAAGAACCTAATTTAAAAACATGTTTCTTGTCTTATTTTATCTTCTTTAGGTTGCTCATTAGCTCACTGAGAAGCACTCCAAAAAGATCATACTTTTTGTCTTCCTTAAGCATTTGATAAGTAGCAAATATAGCAATACCAGATATTGAATTCTGCCTTTTGGATTGGTACACCTTGTATCCCATCACCATCGAAGAAAATCTCACATCATGCTCTATGATATCACTAATTGTCATCGATTAGTTGTCATATTGGGATCCGGTAATGGCTATCATTATAGTGTTCTAAACTTTCCTCAGACCAAGGATCTCACTGGTTGCACTCAAATATGTTACAGCTTGAATGGCTTTCTTCATGATCTTATGAGGTCTATCCATCCATATAAACTCATCATGAATTTGGCTCAAGATATATCTTACCCATTTAGGTTTCTTCGAATACCAAAAAATGAACAAATTAAATAAACCCCTGTCTTGAATTCAGGCTTCAGATTCCACATTCCATCCATCATGTGTTTGGTTTAGAGTGATAGCATGTTTGCATTTCCAGGCTCCTCAATGTTATAGTAAATATATGCCCTTATATCTTCATTGTGCAATATGCCATACAGGACAGAGGAAAATGCACCTTCCGGATAATCTTCAATAGATTTGAATGGGTGTCTTTTGAACACAAGCCTTTCTCTCTCAATGATCTTGACTACCAATGGGGTTGCAACACTAGATACAGATGTCATTTCAAAATTATGGTATGAAAAATATCTTGAAAGATGGATAAATACCTCTTCAAATTCAACCGGATGCTAAGAGTTGCTAACCGATTGCTTCAAGCTTGGTTATCACTACTCAATCTCATTTTCCTTGCTCTTCTTCTCTTTTCTCTTCATTTACAATGTGAAGAATGAATTGTTGAATATCTTTTTATCCACCAAAAACCTAACTTTAAGTTGTAATAAATGCACAACCGTACAAGCTTTTGGAAACCATGCATCTTCAAGAATTCATCACCGGATACTTAGATAGGCATGTAATCATCTAGATATCAATTGCACAACTAATCTACAACCATCCTTAACCAGTTACAAATCTCTGAAAAGGGGGTTTTAAGGATCTGTATGAAAAGCTTACCCCTAAGGCATTTGGCCTTAGTTACCAGATGAGGTTCCAACACCAAAATCAGGTGTGGAGCCATTCTAAAAGTTTGAATCTTCTTTCTTAACCCACATCTTCTTATGTTGTTCTCTAACTTCTTCAACCTTTGCTTTTCCTTTTTCATATGATCTATTCTTGTCCACTGAAGTATTCTTTCTCACATTCTTGCTTCTGCAATATCTTGCTATGTGATCAGATTTTTTGCATGCATGGAAAACAACATTTCCTTGTATAGGCTTGAATTTCATCTAATTTGGTCTCATCCTACATTGATTAGAAATGTGCCCAAACATTCCACAAGCATAGCATCTCTTATTCTGAAAATTATTTATCACTGTTATGCACATGTTTGACTTATGACCAAAGTTGTTGCTTTGTTCTTCTTTCTCCTTCAGTTTATCCATTAGTTCCTTTCTCTTATCTCTAGATGTACTCACTTACTCCTTCAGAGATTCAATGAACTTTTTAGTTGCTTCTAGATTTATCCTTGGGCTACTCTTCTCTTTCCTAGTTGTATCAAGGTCTTCAAGTACCACAGTAAGCTGCTTCTGCAAACCAGAGTCCATTGATTCAATCTTCTGGATCTTCCTCAAGCTGTTAGACTTCTTCCAAGGAACTATGCTCTGATACCAATTGTTACAATAAATGAACACTTAGAGGGGGCTGAATCAGTGTTATGCAATTTTCAAATTTATTAACCTAATTCTTAAACCACTAGATGCATAAGAGTAAAAGTGAAATGCAGAAACATAAAGAAATACACCAAGATTTTTACCTGGAAACATGAAAAGGAAAAAATCATGGTGGGATTTAAACCCACAATATTATTATACTATGGCCAGAAGTATGATAATATTACATAAGGGGAATGCACTTGTATTTAGGCACACTGCCTAGAGCTCACTATTCAAATACAAAAGGGCTACAACCCAGAGGAAGGATCACTACCTTACAGGATATTACAATTGATTACAATAATGAATGAACTAGAGTATAACATCTACATATGCCAAAAAAAAGTTTTGGTTAGGCTTGGATTATCTTTTGCAATTGATCTATCTTTCTGCTCTATTTTCCTACAGTGTCATACACTAAACCACCAAAACCTTCAATCACATTCACCAAAATTCACACATTTTCTCATATAGACTTCTCTTACTCATATCATATACCAAAATGTTTAACTAAATTGATCTTATATATCCACACCAACAAAATAAATCATTTACCATGTTAGCTTTCAAAAACCACATAACATGCAACATGAAACGTGTAGCCTTTAGTCGGCTCAATTTGTCCACAAATCCATATGCAGACCAAAACACAATGATAATAAATTTCCCATAAGTCGGCCCAATCACCTCAAACATGAAACCAATCACTGAAATCAACCCTTCAAATCCACAACACACATTACACTAAAGTATATCTACTCTACTTGAATTACCGAATGCCAAACCTTTAATCTTGCTCATGAATCAACACCAGAAATTGGGATTACGGAATAATCTACCTTGAACCTTGAATCGTCTACCTTTCTTAGTGCAACCAATATTACCCAATCAAAATCAAGATATACACATTGAACTCGTATTCTATCAGTTACTGTGTTACACCTTCCAAACTTATGCCTCATGAACAATATCACTTCCGGTAAACCAACTCTATGTACACCGAATGTAATTTCTAAATTGAGTTGCCATCAATGGCAACCTAGTGTAGTCACGATTAGGAGGGACCTCAATGAGATCTATTTGGACCATGCAGCAAGAGAAAACAAAATGAAAGAAAGACAAGATGATGGAGGAAATGCATAACTGAATGAATTAGATCATGAAAACTGGTTACAAATGGCCGGTAACATCCGAACTACAAGATTCGGCTCACTGGCCTGCTACCTACATGCTTAATTACAGAATCGGTCAACTCTAGACCTCTAAATCTTAAGATACATCTCTTATATTCCCTCTCATAAATTATGATGCTTAATTACATTGATTTATATGCTCAAGAGAGATCCACATCAGCCCAAGAGAGATCAAATGCCGAATAACAAGATCAAACATGTGAAACCACCAAGTCGGCCTCTGCCAAAGAGAATCCTCCAAAAAAATCCAAAGGATGAAGTGCAGATCAAAGGGAAGGTTGGCCACATGCCAAGGAACATTGGAATCAATGAACTGAAGCTCTACAACCTATGGAAAGGATTCACAAGATTCACCAATAGCAAATAGGTCCAAGTGGTTCTGGTGTTCTAAGCCAGAAAACTATCTAAGAATCCGGAAGTGATAACTTACTCGAAAAAGATCCAAATGTCTTGTGGTTCAAGAATAAGGAAGATAATCATGATTACAAGTAAAATCCATCTCCGCAAGATTCGGTGAGAAAATGCAAGAAAATGCAGGAAGAAATGATAAAATTGCAAAACAGAAAACAAAGTTGAAAGAAATGTTTTTGGTTGATTCAAGATTTCCAAGAATCGGGGATGCTCCTACATCATACATCTGGGGTTCTTGAAAAAGTAAGTCCCTTATTTTGCTAGGGTCAGAGGAAAACCAAGGCAATCCACATCTACCTGAGAAATACAAGATGAATATTCAACTAGTATGTCCTTCCATTTCACAAGATACTCTTTGTATTGATTGCTCTGGGTGCTAAGGCCAATCCTACTGTCCAAAATGTCTTCAATATGATATGGTTCCTTTTGAGGTATATTCTTCTCCAAGTTTTCAATATTGTCTTTAGCGAATTTTGATTCAATGTACTAATGTAGATCTGCAATGTTGAATATAGGTGAAATACTCAAACTATCTGGTAGCTCTACTTCATATGCATTTCTAGAACTGAACTTCCTCGAGATCTTACAAGGTCCAAACTTTCTCATCTGCAACTTGTTATAGGTTCCAACTGGAAATATTTATTTTCTCAGATACACCATCACTTCATTGCCAACTTCAAATTCCTTATGTCTTCTCTTCTCATCTACTTTCTCCTTATATTTGTTGTTCATATGCTCCAATTGTTGTTTAACTTGAGTATGTAAGGTCATCATGTGATCTGTAAATTCTTTTCCCTCCACATTGCACTTGTCTTCCTTACTGATATCCCTTAATTCTTATATACTTCTAGGGTGTGCTCTGGTAACAATCTCAAAAGGTGTTCTTCCCATAATCCTATTTACTAAATTATTGTAGGAAAACTCTGCTTGTGCAAGGATCAAATTCCAACTTTTGATCTTCTCTCCAACTAAGCATCTCAACAAATTTCTCAAATGCAGGTTTACTACCTATGTTTGTCCATCAGTCTGTGGGTGAAAAGTAGAACTAAATTTCAAATTTGCCTTCATCTTCTTCCAAAGTGTTCTCCAAAAATAGCCAACAAACTTAGTATCTCTGTCTAAAACTATGCTCTTAGGTAATCCATGCAATCTCACCACTTCCTTGAAAAATAAGTCAACTACATGCACTGCATCAGATGTCTTCTTGCAAGGTATGAAATGAGCCATCTTCGAGAATCTATCCACCACCATGAATATAGAATCAATTCCTCTTTGTGTCTTAGGTAATCCAAGTATCAAATCCATGCTTATATGTCCTCCCAAGGTCTCTCTGATATTGTCAAAGGTTTATACAATCCCACATTCAGACTACTACCTTTTGCAACTTGACAAACCCTACAACTCTACACAAATTTCCTAGCATCCTTATGATTATGAGGCCAAAAGTAATGTTCACTCACCAATGCAACTGTTTTATCAATAACAAACTGTTCGACTAAACCTCCACTATTTTTTTCCTTTATCAGATTCTCCCTCATAGAACTCTTAGGTATACACAACTGAACTCCTCTGAATAACATTTTGTAGACACATAAATCTGTCCACTTAATTAAATGAATATTTAATATTTATTTGATTAGTTAACCATCAATCAATAATTAATTAAATTAATATTTAATTAATTCATTTTAACCCTCTTCTCCTATTAATTAAATAAATTATTCAATTTATTTGATTTAATTCACTTAACCAAATTCAGACCATTAATTAAATAAATAAATCATATTTGTTTAATTAAATCTTCTCTCACACTTAAATAAATCCCCTCAAAATCCCATCTCACATTTAAATAAATTAACATTTATTTATTAAAATCCCCCAAATCACATTTAAATAAATTAACATTTATTTATATTACCTTTATCATCCACCCACTTGCATTTTCCTACAAAGGCAAGTTGCACAACTATTTTAAATAAAGAATTACTTATTTAAAATCCTATTTATCCTCACCCACTTGAAACCTTTAATGGCTTCCCTTAAAGTCTTCAAACTTAATGGCTTCCTTCTAGAGTCTTCTCAAGCCTTTAATGGTTTCCCTTAAAGTCTTCAAACTCAATGGCTTCTTTCTAGAGTCTTCTCAAGCCTTTAATGGTTTCCCTTAAAGTCTCCAAACTCAATGGCTTCCTTCTAGAGTCTTCTTAAGTCTTTAATGGTTTCCCTCAAAGTCTTCAAGCATTTAATGTTTTATCTTCCTTTTTCTCATGTAAATAAATTAAGATTTATTTAAATAAAATCCAAAAATCACATTCACATTTAAATAAATTAATATTTATTTAAATATCTATCCAAATGTAAATTACACCATTTAATTGAAATAAATGATTTTATTTTAATCGAAAATCCCAAAATTCCTCCCACTTGCATTCTCCTACAAAATCCACTTGCATGCCTAAATCCCTTCTAGATTCTTCTAACTCCTTCTAATTAGCCTAATCCTATCCTAATCATTGTCACATTCCTAAATAAAAGGAATCCACTTCTCAAAAACCTCCAATGTCTTCAATAACCATTAAAGTCTTTATGTCTTCAAATGGTTAACCTCTAAAGTCTTCCAAACCATTAAAGGCTCTAACGTAACCATTTATGGTTAACTCACCTTTTACCTTTGGCTAGAGACTTTCCTCTAACTTAACCATCCTTTTGACTCATGGGTCTCTTCAAAGCATTTATTTCTTTGACTAAGGTAACCATTTAACCCTTGCACATTCATTCATCCCTTGGATAAAAGGAATATCCATTAACCTAACCCTAACCCAACCCCCAGGGTAACCATCATGCCCCCTCAAGAATTTAATGCTCATTATCTCTCCTCTCAAGCCTCCTCATGGTGACACTTGTCAACATGGGATTGGGTTGAAAGTCTCACATGGATTGAATATCTTTCAATCCTAACCCTTGTTAAGATTGCTCAAACTTAACCCTTCATTTCCCTATTTCTTCTATAAATAGAACCCTTATCCTCAAGCAAAGGAGGAAGCATTAGAGTATTGTTACTATATGGATATTAGTATAGAGCTTTTTCATAGCATCACTATCTACACTTGCATAGCATTTGTTTATCATATCCAACCATCTTGAATCTCCATATGGCATCCATGGCTAGTGCTAAAAGCTGAGAGATACACTCATTTGGGACTTGGAGAGGGAGAAACAAGGGAGACGCATCAAAAGGCATTATGGAAGCATCTTAGGGAGGCTCTTCTCCTTCTTTTGTTTTATTAAAATTCTTTCATGCTTTTGGAAATCTCTTTTGATATGTTTGGAATGGTTTTTAGTTCTTTATTTTGGTTTTTATGGTTGAAACTAACTTATTAACATTGAACTTTGTTGTTGCCTTGTCCCCATTTCCATGACATCACATCCCATCCTGAATGAAATAATCCAACCACTTACTTCTATCTATCATAACCGGTTCTCTACATGCTTTCCAAGGTTCTGCAAAATATGAGTCATCATCATACAATGTTTTCAACTCTTCAAATCCTAACACTACCACTCTCATCTCTATCAGCAAACTCCTCCTTCTACTTAATGAATTAGCAAGTTTGACTTTCCACTCCTATCCTTTAACACAAAGGTGTAACTCTGCAATAACTCCACCCATCTCATATGTCGATGATTCAACTCACTCTGACTGCTCAAATACTACAAGCCTTGATGATCAGTATACAACACAAACTCCTTAGGCAATAGGTAATGTCTCTACTTCTTCAAGGATTTAACTATAGCATAAAATTATTTATCATACATCGAATATTTCCTTCTAGCATCATTCAACTTTTCACTAAAATAAGCTACTACTCTCCCTTCCTTGCTTAATACTACTCCAATTATGATGGGATGGGGTTAGGGATAGACTAGCGTAGTCTATGCTCTTGGATCACCTAGTGTTCTCTACAAACCCTAGGGTCTCTGGGACTTCCCTTTACTTGAGGAATCCCCTGACCATGCCCAATCCACCCACCAATGAGTTGCAATACTGCTCCTAAGGTCTCACCTACTCATGAGACTCAAAACCCCTTACTATCGCTAATAAGGGCTAGTATTGTTCCACACCTTCCAAGGTCTTAGAAAGGTTGTTTTAGGTCTATTTCATGGTCTATCCACCCATTAATGAGCCCCCAAGAGGTTTCAAGACTCTAACCCCTTACCGATTTCACAATTTTGGGTTTTTGCCTTCAAAAAGGGCTACAAGGATTAGGACTAATTAGGCCTCCTAACCGCTCTTCTAGGGATCCCTCTCACAAATGATGGAAAAACAACCCAATCTCCCAAAAAGGACTACCATTCATTTGGAAAGGACTCAAGTATTTTCTAGGTTTTAGGCCTCCAAGTGTCCGTACTCTGTCCTTGGTGGATTTTAAGGTTTTTAAGGGTTTTTGTGAGGGTTTTTAGGGTCTGCCAAGGTCACAGTGAGTGTTTTAAGTTTTAGCCACCTTTTTTGGATTTGTGGAGGCTCCTCCTTCACACCAATGATGTTTCACTCACTCCTCTGCACTTCCTCCAAAGGATGCACTCTCCACTAATCAACCTTGCTCTCCAAGACCTCTGCACCTACAGCCATTCCTAACCGGACACTGTCCAATCTTGCCTAGGAATGGGTATTTTCTTGGCCTCCTTGCATTTCCAAGGGCCCTGATTTATTGGGACTATATTATAGGGTATCCACATCCATTCCCCATGGTTTCATGGTGGTTCCACAATGGGGAATGGAGTTAAGACTTCATTGTCACAAACCGGTCCAAAACTGGACAGTAAGACTACAATTTAAAAAACTATTTACAAACACACTCAACCAGTAAACAAAAAGCTAATCTAATCACTCACAATGAAGATAAATACACCAAAGAAGACATTTCACATAGGTTTTCTCACAAATCAATCCATTTTTTTGCTCGGTAACTTCATTCAAACAGACTGGTAGCTCAAAAACAGTCACAGTCAATACAGTTTGCTTGAGCCGTACAATCTCTAACCACCAACCCTTTAACTTAGGGTTTGTAACATCTTATACTACCCATACCTTGGTCAGTGTGCCACATTTAGGGTTTTCCATGCCAACCTAAATATTTTGACATCATGGTGGAAAACTTGCTTGACAACTTTTAAAAGTTGTCATGCAACTTTTATAACTTTTGAGCAACTTTCCCAATGTTGCTCTTCATGACTCCTAGACCCACAATGGGCCAACCTAAGGACACCACCATGATATGAAGGACCCCTAAACACCTCCAAGACACACATACCCTCCATTTTCAATAAAATCACAATTTTGACTTATGACCCCTAAGATCTCTTCTAGGACCCTACCTAGGACCTATGAGCACTTGGCTCATTATTTTATATACAATGGCTTCCTAAGAAGCATAATACCAAAAAAACAAGAAGGAGGGAGAGCTTGAAAGGGTTCTCCTACACCATACTCCCACTCTACACATAATTAAGAAATAGGAGAAGAGATGAGAGTCGGGTCTATGCCAAGCTTCTTAAACTTGCTCTCCTCCACCGCTGTAGCTTCAGATACTGGTTGATCTACCCATTTCACTAAGTGCTCCATGTAGACCTGGTGTCTGGCAGACTTCTTCACTCTTGATTCCAAGATCTCCACTTCTTTAGGCTTCTTCACTTGAGGTAAGGTATTCACATCCAAGTCTTGTAATACCTTGGCTTGGTTCTCAGTCTACTCTACTATCTCTCCCTTGTACATTACCAAATCAGCAACATTAAAGACTAGTGAAATGGCTAAGTCTGAAGGTAAATCCACCTTACAGGCATTCTCACCATATTTTTCTAGAATTTGACAAGGTCCTACCCTCTTCATCTGCAGTTTGGTAGGCTTACCACTTTGCATCCTTACTTTGCTCAAATGGACCATCACATAGTCACCGACCTTGAACTAAACTTCTCTCCTTTTCTCATCCACTTTGGCTTTTAGTTTGTGAGTGGTTTCAAGGATGGCCTTCTTAACTTGCTCTTGTACTTCCTTGATGGTTTGGGTGAGGTCTTCTGCTTGTCCACTCTTCATCTCAAAACTACTAAGATCTCTCAACTCACATACTCCCCTTGGATGTCTTCCATACACAACCTCAAGAGGGCTTCTACCAGTGGTTCTATTCACACTGTCATTATATGCATACTCTTCTTGAGGAATGATAAGGTCCCATGTCTGACCATACTCCTTAGTTAGACACCTCAACAATTTGCCTAACACTCTATTGATGACTTCAGTTTGACCATCTATTTGTGGATGGTAAGCTGAGCTAAATGACAAGTTAGTTCCTAGTCTCCTCCATAATGTTTGCCAAAAATGACCCATGAACTTGCTGTCCCTGTCTGAAACAATTCTTAAAGGGAGTCCATGAATCCTAACAATCTCTTTGAAGAAGAGATGTGAAACATAGCTAGCATCATGTGTAGTCTTACATGGTATGAAATGACTCATCTTGGAAAATCTATCTACTACCACATAGATGTTGTCCATACCTATTTTAGTCTTGGGAAGTCCTACTACAAAGTCCATGCTTATACATTCCCAAGGTCTGTTAGGGACCGGCAATGGTTGATACAAACCGGCATTGC
Organism: Cryptomeria japonica; assembly: GCF_030272615.1. Taxonomy (NCBI): domain Eukaryota; kingdom Viridiplantae; phylum Streptophyta; class Pinopsida; order Cupressales; family Cupressaceae; genus Cryptomeria; species Cryptomeria japonica. The sequence goes on from NC_081411.1 coordinate 811,929,918, forward strand.
TTGATCCACCTTTGGCTCTTTGGCATACTCCACATTGCTTTACATACATCTTCACATCTCTTGGCAACTTTGGCCAATAGTAGTACCTCTGCACTAAGTCTAGGGTCTTATTAATCCCAAAGTGTCCACTTAAACTGCCATTATGTTTCTCTTGGATGAGGTTCTCCCTCATAGATCCTCTAGGTACACACAACTGGTTACCCTTGAACAAGAGACCATTTTGGAGAGTGTAGTATGCATACTCACCATGGAAATGGTTCTCAAACTCTTTGCAAACCTTGTAAGCTAATGAGAAGTCTTCATCTCCTTCATAGAGGTCTTTGAAACCCTCTATGCCTATGCTCTGCAACTGTAACTCTTGAACTGTCAACAACTTCCTTCTCAATGCATCTGCCACCTTGTTAAGTTGTCCCTTCTTATGCTTGATGTTGAAGGTGAAGGATTGGAGATATTCCATCCATTTCAGATGTCTATTGCTTAGCTTCTCTTGAGTGTTGATGTAACTCAATGCCTGATTGTCTGTGAACACTACAAATTCCTTTAGGAGTAGGTAATGTCTCCACTTCTTTAGAGACTGCACTAATGCATATAACTCTAGGTCATAGGCTGAGTACTTCTTCTTTGCTTCATTAAGCTTCTCACTGAAAAATGCCACAGGTCTTCCCTCTTGACTCAACACACTGCCTACTGCAATTCCACTTGCATCACACTCCAAAGTGAATAGCTTATCAAACGTAGGTAGGAGAAGGATAGGTTTTGTGGCTACTTACTATTTCAACAATTGAAATGCTTTGTCAGCCTAGTCTATCCATTTAAACTTAGTTTTAAGACCTCCTTTGATGGTGTCAAGGATTGGTGCACATATGCTACTGAAATTCCTCACAAACTTCCTATAGAATTGAGCTAATCCATGGAAACTTCTTACCTCAGTCCCTGTTTTAGGTGCAGGCCAATTCAAGATTGCCTCCACTTTACTTGGATCCATCTTCAAGGTTCCCTTAGACACCACAAATCCTAAGTGAACCAACTCTTGCTTCAAGAAGTCACACTTCTCTAGGTTGATGGATAGCTTCTCCTCATGCAACCTCTCTAAGACCAACCTCAAATGCTCAAGGTGCTCTTCTTTGGTTCTGCTATAGATGAGAATGTCATCTAAATACACCACCACAAATCTGCCTGTGAAATCCTTCAACACTTCATTCATCAACCTCATGAAGGTGCTTGGAGCATTGGTGAGTCCAAATGGCATCACAAGCCATTCATATAATCCATCTGTGGTTTTAAAAGTAGTCTTCCACTCATCACCCTCCTTAATTCTTACCTGGTGATAACCACTTTTAAGGTCTAACTTAGTAAAATGCATAGCCCCTCCTAAACAGTCCATTAGATCCTCTATTCTAGGAATATGAAACCTATACCTTATGGTAATCCTATTAATTGCTCTTGAGTCAGTGCAAATTCTCCACTTACCTCCTTTTTTTTATGCTAGCACTACCAGGACTGCACATGGGCTGATGCTCTTCTTAATCAGTCCTTGTTCCAATAACTCCTACACTTGCCTTGCTACCTCCCTATTTTGATCAGGTGTGAGCTTATATGCAGCCTTGTTAGGTAAGGATGCACCGGTAACAAAGTCTATCTGATGACTTATAGACCTTCTAGGTGGGAGTGTTGCAAGTGTCCCATCACTCACTATGTCCTTATACTCTTGTGACATGTGCTTCACCTCCTTGGGTACTTCTATCTGCAACTTGTCTTCTTCCTCCTTTGGTTTCACAAAGATGGCACACTTCAATATCTCCTCCTCATGTAGCAAGTTCAAAAACTCTTTACCAGTAGCCATTAAGACACTAGGTGTCTTTGAGGTTCCTTCTTCATTCTTTGTCAAAGACTGAATCTTGAAGGTCTTGTTGTCCTTCTTAAAGGAAATGGAGTTCTCCTCTCCATCAAAGATCACCTTCCTATTATATTGCCAGGGTCTTCCTAGTAGCAGATGACATGCATCCATGGGCAACACATCACAAAGGATTTTGTCCTTGTATCCTCCAATGGAAAACTCTACCCAAGTCTGTTCATTGACTAACACACACTGCTCATGATTCAACCATGTCACCTTGTATGGGTTTGTGTGGGGTATCCTTGTGAGTTTCAGCTTCCTAATTGCCTCTTCTGATATGATATTGTCTGTTGAGCCTGAATCAACTATCACCTTACACACTTTACCAAGAATCTTGCATCTCACCCTAAACAATGCTCTCCTATGCTTAGGTTCATTCTTCTCTAGCTGTCTTATCAAGACCGTATTGAACATCAAATTTTCTCCAACCTCTGATTCAATATGATCCACTTTAGGTGTCTTCATGCTTGAAGAGTCTTCATGTGCATAAGCAACCCTCTTTCCACTGTTTGATGAGGTTGGCTTGTCAGGGCATCTATATGTCGAGTGTCCCAATTATCCATAATTGTAACATTTCATAGTTGCAAAGTAGGAGTTACCTCTACTGATACCTCTACCCCTATTTGGTCCACCTTGTACACCTCTTCCTCTAGAATGTCCTCCTCTAGGATTGGTTTCACTGCCATGTTCAATCAACTTGGCTTCTCCTTGGTTCCTCTGCTCACTTGACTTGCTTTGGTAACCACCTCGGTGGTTCACTTGATCTCTACCTCTACCTCTACCCCTATTATTGGAGTCTCCTTTCCTTTTGTTCCTCTCTTCTACCTTGGCAGCAAGCTGATGACACCTCTGGATAGTAGTAGGAGTCCATAGGATTATCTCCTCTTGAATGTTCCACTTTAGGCCACTTAGATACCTAGCCACCTTAATGGATTCATCTTCTTGGACTTTGGACCTAAGACATAGCTTTTGAAACTCCTCTATGTAGGAGGCCACATCAAGATCCTTCTACTTCAATCCTTGTCTCTTCATATGAAGTTGGAATTCATAATCCTTTGGTATGTAGTTCTCCTTAATCTTACCCACCATAGCTTTCCAATTTGCAATAGGTAGCTTTCCCATATTAACTCTCTCTTCTTGCAGGTACTTCCACCATGTCAAAGCTGCTCCCCTTAATCTTGATTTGGCAAATTTAACCTTTTGAGCCTCTGTCACTCCTTCACACTCAAAGTGGTTTTACATGCCCTCAATCCATTCCATAACAATGTCTATGTCCATTCTTCCATTGAAATGTGGCAATCCTTCAAAAGCTTTGGTGTTCAAGGCCTTAATAGCCTTCACAAAAGGTTCTTCATTGAACAAGGGATCTGGTTCAGGGATAATGTCATCTATGTCTATAGTCTTCTTGCCTTTACCCTTGGTGTCTTCATCCCAAGTTCCTTGTGTCCTCTGATCCACCACTTCCTGCAGTTTATCCCTCATCTCACTCACAGCTTCTTCAAGGAGTCTATTTTTCTCCTTTTGTTCTTCCACCTCTCTAGCCAGCTCTGCATTAGTAACCATTCTTCTCTCCCCTACTGATTCACCAGTATATAGAGACATACATAGTCCAGCAAGTCTTTTACTTGCTCTGATACCAATCTGATGGGATGGGGTTAGGGATAGACTAGCCTAGTCTATTCTCTTGGATCCTTTCTTTGGATCACCTAGTGTTCTCTACACACCCTAGGGTCTCTAGGACTTCCCTTTACTTGAGGAATCCCCTGACCATGCCCAATCCACCCACCAATGAGTTGCAATACTGCTCCTAAGGTCTCACCTACTCATGAGACTCAAAACCCCTTACTATGGCTAATAAGGGCTAGTCTTGTTCCACACCTTCCAAGGTCTTAGCAAGGTTGTTTCAGGTCTATTTCATGGTCTATCCACCCATTCATGAGCCCCCAAGAGGTTTCAAGACTCTAACCCCTTATCGATTTCACAATTTTGGGTTTTTGCCTTCAAAAAGGGCTACAAGGATTAGGACCAATTAGGCCTCCTAACAAGTCTTCTAGGGCTCCCTCTCACAAATGATGCACAAACAACCCAATCTCCCAAAAAGGACTGTCATTCATTTGGCAAGGACTCAAGGATTTTCTAGGTTTTAGGCCTCCAAGTGTCTGTACTCTATCCTTGGTGGATTTTAAGGTTTTTAAGGGTTTTTGTGAGGGCTTTTAGGGTCTGCCTGGGTCACAGTGAGTGTTTTAAGTTTTATCCACCTTGTTTGGATTGGTGGAGGCTCCTCCTTCACACCAATGATCCTTCACTCACTCCTCTACACTTCCTCCAAAGGATGCACTCTCCACTAATCAACCTTGCTCTCCAAGACCTTTGCACCTACAGCCATTCCTAACCGGGCACTGTCCAATCTCGCCTAGGAATGGGTATTTGCTTGGCCTCCTTGCATTTACAAGGGCCTTTATTTCTTGGGACTATAGTATAGGGTCTCCACATCCATTCCCCATGGTTTCATGGTGGTTCCACAATGGGGAATGGAGTTAAGACTTCATTTTCACAAACCAGTCCAAAATTGGACAGTAAGACTGCAATTTACAAACTATTTACAAACACACTCAACTGGTAAACAAAAAGCTAATATAATAACTCATAATGAAGATGAATACACCAAATAAGACATTTCACATAGGTTTTCTCACAAATCAATCCATTTGTTTGCTCGGTAACTTCATTCAAACAGACTGGTAACTCAAAAATAGTCACAATCAATACAGTTTGCTTGAGCCGTACAATCTCTGACCACCAACCCTTTAACTTAGGGTTTGTAACATCTTATACTACCCATACCTTAGTCAATGTGCCACATTTAGGGTTGTCCATGCCAACCTAAAGATTTTGACATCATGGTGGAAAACTTGCTTGACAACTTTTAAAAGTTGTCATGCAACTTTTGCAACTTTTGAGCAACTTTCCCAATGTTGCTCTTCATGACTCCTAGACCCACAATGGGCCAACCTAAGGACACCACCATGATATGAAGGACCCCTAAACACCTCCAGGACACACATACCCTCCATTTTCAAGAAAATCACAATTTTGACTTATGACCCCTAAGATCTCCTCTAGGACCCTAGCTAGGACCTATGAGCACTTGGCTCATTATTTTATATACAATGGCTTCATAAGAAGCATAATACCAAAAAAACAAGAAGGAGGGAGAGCTTGAAAGGGTGCTCCTACACCATATTGCATTCCCACTTTCAACATAGATTGTTCAATCACCTTCTTCTTCAACATTTCAAAACTCTTATTTTCTTTGGTTGTACACTTGAATTATTTCCTATCTCCTCTTATTGTCTCAATCATAGGGCTATAAAATTGAACTTTAATTTTTGATAAACTTCTGGTAGAAACTAACCAATCCATGAAATGATCTAACCTCTCTAATGCTTTCCGGTGTAGGCCATTCAAAAATTTCTCTTACCTTCTCAGGGTTCATCTTCAATCCATCCATAGATATCAAAAATCCCAAATAGACTAACTCTTCTTTCATAAAACTACACTTCTTTACATTTATCAACAACTTCTCTTCTCTCAACCTCTATAAAACTTGTCTTAAATGCAACAAATTCTCCTCTTTTGTCTTATTGAAAATCAGAATGTCATCCAAATATACAATAACAAACTTACCCAAGAATTTCTTCAATAGCTCATTCATCAACATCATGAAAGTATTGGGTGCATTAGTCAGCCCAAAAGGCATTACCAACCATACATACAATCCTTCATTTGTCTTGAATGTTGTCTTCCACTCATCTCCTTCTCTAATTCTGATATGATGATGTCCACTCTTCAATTCTATCTTTGTGTAGTATTTGGCTCCACTCCAACAATCCATTATGTCATCCATCCTAGGCAAAGGAAACCAGTATTTCACTGCGATCTTTTTTATTTCTCTAGAGTCAGTACAAATCCTCCATTCTCCATTCTCCATTCTTCTTAGGTGCTAACATGGCTGAGCTGCACAGGGACTCAAAATTTCTCTGATCAAACTTTTATTCAACAATTCCTACACTTATCTATTCAGCTCCTCATTCTCTTCCAATGTCATCCAGTGTGCAGCTTTGTTAGGCAAGCTAGCTCCAGGAATTAGGTCCATGCAATGACTGATGCTCCTGAGAGGTGGTAATCCATCAGTCACATTATCTAAAATGATGTCTTTATACTCTATCAACAACTCTTTTATCTCTTCCAGTTGTTCTTCTTCATGCTCTGGGTTCTCGGTCTTTTTAGGAACCAAAGAAAAACACACGTTCTCATGTCTCTTTCCATCAAGGAATTTCCTTCCATCCACCAAATAGATTCTATCATTCATACAAACTTCACTTTTTAGGGGCTCCTCCAAGGGTAACAAGGTTTGTTTCATCCCATTTTCTATAATATTGTATATGTTCTTCCTTTCATCATGGATTTCCTATCTATCAAACTGCCAAGGTCTACCCAACAAAATTTGATAAATATACATAGGCATAATATCATACAAAACTTCATCATGATAATTTCCAATTTTCAATTTCGCCAAGTATTGCTCACTCACTAACAACTTATGATCATCCTGAATCCAATCTATTTGGTAAGGCTTAGGGTGTTTCAATCTTTCCAACTTCAATTTATTCACCATCTATTCTGAAACAAGATTATTTTAACTACCACTATCAATAACTACTTTGCAACACTTACTAGATACCTTACACCTAGTCTTGAACAAATTTCTCCTCTACAAGGGATCTTCATCCTCTTTGGTGTGACACAAGGCTCTCCTCATCATCAACAATTCTCCCTCATCCGGTTTTGTAGCTAATCTGGTGGGGCTTTCTTCTACCAATTATGTTCTCTGAATGTTCTTTGTCTTCTTACATTTGAAAGAACAATGTCCTTCTCAACACTTAAAGAAAGTTCCTCTAAACACTCTCCTATCTTGTCTTTTGTCATCTTTTCCAAAACCTTCATTCTGATTACCATCAGGTTCTCTTCTCTAGTAAAAATATCTACTTTTAGTATGAACTACCATCTTTTCTTACTTCCTTGTCCTTGTTTTTATTTGTACATGTTCCTCTTCCTCCTTGAAATATTCCTTCGGAAAACCATCCACCTCTATCTCTACCTCTTTGTCTTTACTCATGTCTTTTGTTCAACTTCTCTTCTACTTTCTAGACATATTGGTAAGATTCTTCAACACTCTGCAACTTTATCAAATTGAGTTCATCTTGTATAGACATCTGCAACCCATTCAAATATCTTGCAACTTGTTCAATCTCATCATCGACATGTTTGGATCCGATATTTAGCTTGTAGAATGCTTCGATATACTCCTTCACACTAGATTCTTTTTGCTTCAGGTTTTGTAACTTTCAGAATAGATTTACTTGATAATCAGTTGGCATAAACTTTGATTTCAACTTAACAACCATCCACTCCCATGATTTGATCTTCTATGAGTCTCCTCTATCTATCAACCTACAAATGTTCCCACCAAAGAGATGCATGACCTTTCAACCGGGTATAGGCATATTTCACCTTCCTTTCTTCCACAGTGATCTCAAAATAAAAGTACATCTCCATCTCTGAGATCTAATCCTTTAATTCATCCAAATCCAAATTACCATCATACTCTGGTGAGGTAAAATGTGGTTTGGTGTTTTCCCTACTCAAAACCTTCAAGAACCTCTCTTCATCTAGATCGATCACCGGTGGATTTTCTACTTGTTTTTCCAGTGATTATTCTTCTTCATCTTCGCTCACATCTTCAATATGTCAACCTATTTTTTAGGCTATTTCAATAGCTTCTAACTGGGTTGTAATTCCTCTCAACATTTCCATTATAGCAGGGTCTGCATTCCCACACACTCCACCATTCCTATTTCCTTAGTGTACCATCTTCATGCTAGTCCTCTGCAGCTACAGGTTGGATCCACAATCCGCCACCCCATGACAAAATATTCTGGACAACACAATCTCCGAAATGAAATCTCGCTCTGATACCACTTGGTGCAATCATGGTTAGGAGAGACCTCAATGAGATCTATCCATAACATGTAGCAAGAGTAAACACAACGAAAGAAAGACAAGATGATGGGGGCAATGCAGAACTGAATAAATTAGATCATGAAAACTGGTTACAAATGGTCGGTAATATCTGGACTACAAGATTTGGCTCACAGGCATGCTACCTAGATGCTCAATTATAGAATCGATCAACTAGGAAGCTCTAAATATTAAGATACATCTCCTTTATTCCCTCATGAATTATGATGCTTATTAAAATTGATTTATATGCTCAAGAGAGATCCACGTCGTCCCAAGAGGGATCAAATGCCGAAGAAAAAGATCAAACATGTGAAACCACAAGGTCAGCCTCCGCCAAAGAGAATCCTCTGGAAAATCCAAAGGATGAAGTGTGGATCAAAGGAAAGGTCGACCACACATTGGAATCAATGAACAAAATCTCTGCAAGCTACCGAAATGATCTGCAAGATTCACCAATAGCAAATAGGTCCAAGTGGTTCTGGTGTTCGAAGCTAGAAAAATGTCCCAGAATCTGGAAGCGATAACCTGTTAGAAAAAGATCCAAACATCATGTGGTTGAGGAATAAGGAAGATCATCATGATTACAATCAAAATCTAGCTCCACATGATTCGGTGAGAAAATGCAAGAAAATGCAGGAAGAAATGCTAAAACTACAAAACATAAAACAAACTAGAAAGAAATCTTTTTGGTTGATGTAATATTTCCAAGAATAGGGGATGCTCCTGCATAACAACCCCTAAGCATCTCTGATGCATCAATCTTCACCAAAACAATGTCTCTTGCCAACAGTTTCACCCCTCTTTAATGTAGTGGTACCTAACAAAATATTAATGGTTTCTACTACATGTAGTGGTGAAACCCTAAATTTTCACCATTACTAAATGTTAAAATTGTCTATGCAAAATGATTTTTCAACTACTTTATAGAGGGTATGTGCAGTATCATGAGGGGCCAAAAAGTGGTAATGGGGAAAAAACACATTTTAAACTTTTCCAAACAAGCCAAAATTTGCTTTGACTTTTTGTATGGGTTAGCCAAAATTTGAATTTGGTTTGGTAATACCAAACCAAAATGAATATCCATTTTGTGACATCATTATTATGATTTCATATTTTTCCAAATCAGATATCCATTTAAATTGGACGTCTATTTTGGAAACCAAAATGGATATCCGTTTTTCTCGACATAAAAAACATACTCTAGTAAAATGGGCATAACTTTTGTGTTTCTTATCGAAATTTTGATCTTTTATAGGTGTTGAAAAGGTAATTCAGAGAGCTATCAAATGGATAAGGTAATTTTATTATATTATATACCAAAAATTAATTATAATCATATGAAGTGAATCCTTCATTTTTAAAACTTTAAATGCACAAATTTTGGATACAAAGTCTCTTTATTTTTCCTATCACCTCCTTTATCTATCACTTGTCTATCTATACTTCTACAAATATATTTAATCTTTCTCTTTCTTCTCTACTTATCTAACTCCTTTTCTCATCCCATCTAGATATTTCCCAGGTTACATCTATCTCTACATATATCTCCCTTTTTATATTCCCATCTCTCCCTCTCCCACTTTATCCTAGTCACTCCTTATTTATATATCTCTCTATTAATCTCTCTTCTCTATATTTATCTCCCCGCTCTACCTTATCCTACCTATACCTATTTATTACTTGTCTCTATCTCCTCCTTTCCCTTCTTATCTTGTCCCCTCTATCTCTATATCCTTATAGATCTATCTTCATGTATATTTATCTCTCTCTCTCTCTCTCTCTCTCTCTATATATATATATATATATATATATCTATGTATGTACATACGTATATATATACACATATATATATATATACATATATATATACATACACACACAATATACATATGCATACATATATATATATATAATGTATATATATAGATATAGATATACATATATACATGCATATATATATGTATATGTATACACATATATATGTGTATGTATACACATATATATATGTATATACATATATATATGTATATACATATATATATATGTATATATATGTGTGTATAATATATATGTGTATGTGTACACACACAGATATGTGTGTGTGTGTGTGTGTGTGTGTGTGTGTGTGTGTGTGTACATATATATATAGACACACACACACACACATATATCCTTTGTCTCTCTCCCTCTCTATCTATCCCTATCTATAATCTCTATTTCTCTCTTTATCACTCTCTTGCACTATCTACATCTCTTTATCTATCAATATTACTCTCCCTTTATATCTATCTATCTCTTCCTTTTTGTATATCATTCTCTTTACTCCTCTCTATCCATTTTTCTCTATCTCTATATGTTTATCTTTATCTTCATCTCTCTCTTTCTCTATATCTATTCATCTCCCTCTCCCTTTATCTTCATTTTTATCTCTATCTCCCTCTCTCCTTTTCAATCTCTAGATATGTCTCCCTCTTTATATCCATCATTTTCCTCTAGTGTTTCTCCCTCTTCATAGTCCTTAATATCTATATCTCTATTTATGTCTCTATCTCTTTTCTTGGTGTGTCTATCTCTCCCTCTGTTTAGCTCTTAATCTTTCTTCACCCTTATATCTCTCCTTATTTGTATCTTTATCTTTATACATCTCTATGTCTCCCTCTAATCTCTTCTACCTCTCTTTATCCCTCGCATCTCTCTTTATTTGTATCTCCCTCTCTATCTCTATTTTCATCTATGTAGAGATTTTTGGTCATTTGGTGGAATTGATTATCTATTGCATTGATGTTTTGTGATTGATGTCAACACTATCTATGTGGATGCTTTACCGACACCCTTCTGGTTGTAGTAGGTTGAGTGGTTTCTAGTTAACTTGAAATCGACATGATCTGATAGGCTCTGATATAATCTAGTAATGGAATTGGTTTATTCATAATGCTTATACTCATACTTGATCAGTTGGTTTTGGTCTAGAGATTGGATTCTATCATGCTTGCTTAGAAGCTTGGTTTCTGGTTCTAGAGAGGGTTTCACCAATAGAGCTTTTGGTGGAGATCTTTGATGCATTGCATAAATGGTGTTGGTACAGCTTCTAATGGAGTTTTAGGATGGTGTTGGTAATCATGTTCGAAACTTGGCGTTTGGAGATCATTGCTGAAGCATGTGGACCTATACTTGGTCCTGGTTGATCTAGGTTATGGACCGACATTAATGTAACATGTGGATAGGACCTATTGTTGTATTTTCAGGATGTCTTGTGTGTTGTTATTACTTTTTTGGTCTAAGGCCGACATGGTTTGTAATTATGTAATCAGTTTATTGTCTAGTGGTTGACCTGATTGTTTATGATCAAGGGTTTGTATAAATAGATGTAAGATCTCATTGTAAATCATCATGGTTAATGTAAGAGGTCATAGTCAAGGAATGTAATGTGCAAATAATGTAATATCATTTAGGCAGAGGATTTGGTTGATCATTGGAGATCTAATTAGGTTTGTGTAAGAGGATTTAGTCCTTCGGTATTGAGCTTAACCGGAATTGTACTCGGGCATAGGAGATGCTATCTTTTGCAGTTCAACACTTCTCTGGATTGTAGTCTAGATTTATATGTAGTTAGTGAGGCTCCTTTTGTGATGAGCAATGTGCTCTAGGTTGTTGGCCTTCCTGTAATTTGAGGCCCCTTAATTGTAATTCAAATACTTACTGCAAAAGTATTATCGGACTGTGGGTAGGCTTCCCACCATGGTTTTTCCCTTTATCAATTTTTTCACGTACAAATCTTGTTGTTGTGTGGATGACTTTTATTCTGTGATTATTGTTTATGCTTAGTTGGATTAACTACTATTATGGTATTATTGTTTTGGGTTCTAGTATTAAAGTTTAAATTTTTAATGCTTCTGGTAATTTATGACAACTAATTCACCCCCCCTCTCAGTTGTCTTCCGGTTATCTGAACTATCTAACAATTGGTATCAGAGATTTGGTCCTCTCTACAAAAAGCTTAGCCATTTGAGGAAGATCCTATGGCGACTAACAATTCAATTTCATCCAATTCTTCTGGAGCTATATTTCGAAGGGATATACTAAGGCTTGAAAGAACAAATTACATTGTACGGAAGATTCGGATGGAGACTCATCTGAGGTATCTTGGCAAGGAGATTTAGGAGATCACACAGAATGGTGTCACACGCTATAATCTAAGATCTAGCAATCCTCCTTCAGAAAACCTTGACAAAGAGCTTGAGAATGATTGTAGAGAAAGAGAAGCCCTCTTGTGTGCACTTTCTGATCAACAAATAATGGGATTAATAGACAAATCATCTGGAAAATCTATATGGGATAAGTTGCAAACTCTTAATGAAGGCGAACCTATAGTGAAGATTGCTAAAGTTGATGGCTACCGGGTGAGATATGAAAACCTGAAGATAGAAGAAGATAAAAGGATTAGTGCATTCATGGAAAGAGTAAATGAGATTGTCATGGGAATTCAATGTTGTGGTGGAACTTTGAGCGAAGATGAAATTGTTTCTAAAGTCCTGAGAGTCCTACCACCGGCTTACAAAATGAAGGCTACTACTATCAATGAGTTGAGAATAATGGCTACTACATCTGTCAACAGAGATACTTTGGTTGGGAAACTATCTTCTTTTGAGCTTGAGGAATTTGGACCTTCTAGAGCTGTGAAGACTGAACCTGCTTTTCATGCATCTACATTTGTAACTGGTAAGCAAGAATAGAAAGCTTTATATGCAAAAGAATCAGAATATATGAAGAGAGAAGATGATGATTTTGAGAAACTTGAAGCACTATTTGCTAGAAGAGTACCAAAAGGACCGATAGGAAGTAAGTATGAAGGAAAAGCACCTTTTAAATGTTTTGCATGCAATAAGATTAGTCATTTTACATCTAGATGTCCTAAAAGGAATTCAAGATTTGAAGAAAGAGTTAAAAGATCACTTAAGCCTAACCCTACATATCAGAACAAGTATAGATTCAAGAAAAATAGAGATAAATCATGCTACATAGAATATGAGGAAGGAATTATTGATTTATATGATGAACTGACAAAAGACTCTGCTAGTGGATCCAGCAATGGGAAGGAATGGGTATTCTCGGCTATCAAGGAAGATGATCCAACACTGGAAGAGAATGTAATTGAGGAGAAGGAACTTGTTGATAAAATTGAGGACAAGGAGGAATGGGTAGTTGATAGTGGTTTTTCACATCATATGACTGGAGATAAAGGGAAGTTTCTATCTTTGTAAGAATTTGATGGTGGGCTAGTTAGATTTGGAGATGACAAGGCATGTATGATCAAGGGAAAAGGAACTATATCATTAGATGGTAAGAACAATACTGACAATGTTTATTATGTTGAAGGTTTGAAGCATAATCTTTTGAGTGTAGGACAATTGGTAGATAAGGGATTTCAATTACAGTTCAAGGATGGAAAATGCAAAATCATTAACAGATCTGTCTTGGAGATTGCAACCGGTACATAGACAAAAGGTAATATATTTCATTTGAACTTCAGTGAGAAGACATGTTTGATTACATAGATTGATGAGAGTTTGCTATGGCATTAAAGGTTGTGTCATGAGAATTTTGATTGCATTATGAAGATCAGTTCAACTAAGGCTATTAGAGATATACCTAAGATTATGAAGCCCTATAATCCGGTATGTAAATAATTGCAAATAGGTTAACAGGTCAAAAAATCTTTTAGGAGTATACAAGATAAATCAAATGATGTTCTTGACCTTATTCATACTGATTTGTGGCCCTGCTAGAATTAAAAAATATCATGGTGATAGATATTTCATGCTAATCATTGATAATTATTCTAGAATGACGTGGGTTACTTTTTTGAGAGAGAAATCTAAAGATTTTGAAAAGTTTAAAATATTTAAGGCTAAAATGGAAACTGAGACATGATTGAAGATTAAATGTTTGAGATCAAATCATGGTGGAGAATTCACATCTGGTGAGTTTAATAACTTTTGTGACAAGCATGGTATAAGAGGACATTTTTCTGCTCCTTGGACACCTCGGCAGAATGGAGTTGTGGAAAGGAAAAATAGAACTATCTTGGATGCTACTACAAAAATGATGATGGAAGCAAATCTACCTCATATCTACTGGAGAGAAGCAGTGAGTATATCGGTTCACAAATTCAATAGAGAATATATCAAAGGAGAAACTGGTAAGACACCTTATGAATTATGGTTTGGCAATACACCTACAGTTAAGTATTTCAGAATTTTTGGTAGTAAATGTTATATCAGGAGAGATGATACTATTGGGAAATTTGATCCTAGAAGTGATGAAGGCATATTTCTTGGTTATTCTAATGAAAGCAAAGCATATAGATGTTATAACAAGAGATTGCAAAGAATTGTGGAGAGTGCTAATGTCAAATTAGATGAGTTGAACAAAAGTCAAATCAGAGTTTATGAGAAAGAACCGACAGTGGAAATGATTATATCTAAATAGGTAGAACCTTTACCAGAACAAAGAGTTGAACCAGGTACTCCAGCAACATCAAAGAATTATATAGTAACTGAAGAATAGGGAAGATGAATAGAGAGTTAGAAGACTCCTAGGTATGTGAGATTGAATCATTCTGAAGATTAAATCATTGGGGATAAGAGAAATGGAGTGATGACGAGAATAAGACAAGCAACTAGTGAGGTGTGTTTAATTCACAAGTTGAACTGGTATCAATAATTGAGGCATGTAAAGATGAATTTTGGTTAAAAGATATGGAAGAAGAATTAGATTAGATTGAGAAGAATGACACATGGACTTTGGTTCCCCGGCCTAAAATAGAAATTTCATTGGAACTAAATGGGTTTTTAGGAATAAATTGAATGAGGATGGTCATGTTATAAGGAATAAGGCTAGATTGGTTTGTAAAGGATATTCTCAAAAGGAAGGAATTTATTATGGAGAGACTTTTGCACTGGTAGATAGGATTGAAGTTGTAAGATTATTTCTTGCCTATGCTACTTATAAAAACTACAAGGTTTATCAGATAGATGTTAAATGTGCATTTTTGAATGGGGATCTTGATGAGGAAGTTAATATTGAGTATCCTGATGGTTTTTCACTATCAAATGATACTGATATGGTTTGTAGGTTAAGGAAAGCTTTATATGGATTGAAACAAGCACCTAGAGCTTAGTATGCAAGGTTGGATAAATATCTTTTGAAGCTTGGTTTTACTAAGGGTAGTGCTGACAGTAATTTATATTATAAAATCACTGATGATGATATACTGATTGTTGAAGTATTTGTTGATGACATAATTTTTGGAGGTGAAGATAAATTATGCATAGAATTTTCTAAGAATATGGAGAAAGAATTTGAGATGTCTATGATTGGTGAGATGAAATTTTTCTTAGGTTTGCAGATTACTTACACTGACAAAGGCATTTTTATTTGTCAAACTAAATATGCTAAGGAATGGTTGAAGAAATTTGGTATGGGAGATTCTAAACTAGTAAGTACACCTATGGTTACAAGTGATAAATTGACAAGAAAAGATGTTTTTGTACCGGTAAATCATATAAGATACAAATCTATGATTGGAGGTCTGCTTTATTTGACTGAGACTAGGCCTGACATTATGAATGTTGTTTGTATTGTTTCAAGATTTTAGAGTGATCCTAGAGAAAATCATGAGATGGTGGTGAAAAAAAATTTTAGATACTTGCAAGGTACATCAGAATATGGCTTATGGTACCCTAAGAATGGTAACTTTAATTTATGTGCATATACAAATGCGGACTGGTTTGGAGATGTTGATGACCAGAAAAGTACTTCCAATGGAGTTTTCTTTCTTGGAAAGAAGTTGGTTTCATGGATCAGCAAGAAACATTCATGCACTTCTCTATCTACTACTGAAGTTGAGTATGTTGTTGTTGCTACTAACTATACACAAGTTTATGGATGAAGCAAATGTTGAAGGATATAAAGGTGGATTGTGATGCACCAGTAGTTATTCACTATGATAACTCTGTTGCTATTGATATATCAAAGAATCTAGTATTTCTTTATAAGACAAAGCACATATCTATCAAGTATAACTTTTTCAAGGAGAAGGTGGAAGCAAATGAAGTTAGACTGGTTTATGTGAATACTAAAGAATAGATTGCAGATATTTTCACTAAACTTTTATCCAAGGAAGCATTTGAGTACCTGGGAGATAGATTGGGGGTTTTTGCCCCTCTGGTAGAGACTTGATTGATGCGGTTTGGCATTAATCTGGCATGCATTATCAAAGATACTATTCATTCTAGCATTGATGTGAAATGCTACTCCTCAGGGGGAGTAGTCAGCTTTGAGATTCAGAGGCTTATGTTTTTGCTTCGATATTTCGGTCAAATTTCTGGCATTGATGTCAAAGGGAGAGAGAGTGTGATGTGAAAAAGATAAAGGAAGAAAATGATAAATGTCAAAGGGAGAGATATTGATATTTAGAGAAAAGGGAGAGATATTGATATTCAGGGCTATATGCGGGAGATTGTTGGTTGTCTTCCATAGGGGAGACTTGTTTGGCATTTCTTGGTACTTATATATTTTTTCACATCTAGTGTTTCCATCAATGCCAAAGGGGGATATTGTTGGCCATTTGGTGGAATTGATTATGTGTTGCATTGATGTTTTGTCATTGATGTCAACACTATCTGTTTGGACGCTTTACCGTCACCCTTCTAGTTCTAGTAGGTTGAGTGGTTTCTAGTTAACTTGGATTCGGAATGATCCGATAGGCTTCAGTATAATCTAGTAATGGAATTGGTTTGTTCTTAATTCTTATACTCATACTTGATCAGTTGGTTTTGGTCTGGAGATTGGATGCTATCCTTCTTGCTTAGAAGCTTGGTTTTTGGTTCTAGCGAGGGTTTCACCAGCAAAGATTTGGTGGAGATCTTTGATGAATTGCATAAATGGTGTTGGTATAGCTTCTGATGGAGTTTCATGGTGGTGTTGGTAATCATGTTTGAAACTTGGCATTTGGAGATCATTGCTGAAGTGTGGGGACCTATACTTGACCTCGGTTGATTTAGGTTATGGACCGACATTAATGTAATGTGTGGATAGGACCTATTGTTGTATTTTTGGGATGTCTTCTATGTTGTTATTACTTGTTTGGTCTAAGGCCAACATGGTTTGTAATTATATAATTGGTTTATTGCCTAGTGGCCAACTTGATTGTTTATGGTCGAGGGTTTGTATATATAGATGTAAGATCTCATTGTAGATCATCATAGTTAATTTAAGAGATCATGGTCAAGGAATGTAATGTGCGAATAATGTAATATCATTCAGGAAGAGGAGTTGGTCGATCATTGGAGATTGAATTGGGTTTGTGTAAGAGGAATTAGTCCTCCGGTATTGAGCTTAACCGAAACTGTACTCAGGCATAGGAGATGCTATCATTTGCAGTTCAACACTTCTCCGGATTGTAATTTGGATTTATATGTAGTCAGTGGGGCTCCTTTTGTGATGAGAAGTATGCTCTACACTGTTGGCCTTCTTGCAAGTGTAGGCCCCTTAATTATAATTCACATACTTATTGCAGAAGTATTATTTGATTGTGGG
Organism: Cryptomeria japonica; assembly: GCF_030272615.1. Lineage (NCBI taxonomy): Eukaryota > Viridiplantae > Streptophyta > Pinopsida > Cupressales > Cupressaceae > Cryptomeria > Cryptomeria japonica. The sequence goes on from NC_081411.1 coordinate 811,947,499, forward strand.
TAGGCTTCCCACCTTGGCTTTTCCCTTTACTAGGTTTTCCATGTACAAATTGTCTACCCCAACTATAATGACAATAATAATACCTCTAATTGAAATCTCAATCTGAAGTTTGGACATTCATATGGTAGATTTTACTATTCTCATGGCTAGTGTTCATTTAGTTGTCAATCTAGGAACATAAAACTTGAAATGGGTTTGTAATATATATGCACTAAGCTCCTTAAATGATTATTCTAAATTACTGCAGGAAAGTAAGAAATGGAAATCATAAAAAGCTAAATGAAATCTTTACAAAACTCTGCTGAAATGATCTAATGAAAATAACAGGAATTACACCATTCTGCCTTGGCTGCAGGAATAGTCAAAGGATCTATTTCTAGTGGCTACAGGAGCAATCCAGTCATGAACTTCTACTGCAACTAAGTAAAAACTAACTTCAATAATCATAAACACAAGATCACTCACCAAGTGGGCCCCCTTGAATGAGTGATATCAAACTCTTAGCAAAGAACTATTAATAGATCAGAATAACATATTTTAATTCATTTCTTCCTAAAAGATGATTACATATTCTAAAAGAGAGAATTCAGAATGCTTGACAAAAACTCTATTCAATCCCTTTCCGTTCTATCTAACTCTCAGAAAAGAAGGAAGAGCTTATTATAAAGAAAAGATAAAATACAATGGACAACTCCAGTTACACCCAGAAGAAGAGGCAGATAGCTATCACATGAAGGGGATAACAGAGAGTTTGGCTGGAGGAACTGTGGATCTGAAACCGAACCATAGTCTTTGCACGCCAAACCGATATTTTGCAAATTAAACATGCACGAGAGTTAAACTCCCATGGTGAAGTACAACTTCTCTGATTATTCCATAGATTGTGCTCGCTTGAATCTCCTTGAATTTGACCTCCAGCTATCTGAACATGATTCTCCAGTCCTTAGGCATGCAAGAAAATCCTCCACCGCAGCATCAATTATTATTTGCACTAAAATAGAAACAACATACAAGGACATGCATATGTATCTTACTTAACTAATAGATTCATTAACTCACATATGAAATCATCCTAAATAATCTACATATCATAGGGACAAACCATTTGGTTGTAGGAATAAATCGGCATGGCTAGAGGAATTAACCGACAAAGTTCAAACATGATTTCTTAAGTTTAGTTTTAAAACGTGGATTACATATAGTCAATTCACAATATTTTACTATCATAATGCAACCCAAAAGATACCAAAAACCTAAGAGTCCTGATAAAAAAACATGTCAATACATCGACTTATCATATCCCCCCAACTTTAAGGATTTGTTGCTCCTATAGCAAAAGGAAAATTTTTGATTCTTGTTGAAACTCTGAAATCACCAACAGTGTCCTGTCTAGTTCCCTTGGAAGGCAAATTCCAATAAAATCCTTTCATTTTCTCCAACCTGGACCATCTAGTTGTTTCTTCCACATCTACATCATAATTATGTTATGCTGGTTGGCATGCCAAAAGTGGCCACATAAGGATAGGAGGCTGAAAGATTAATGGCAACCAATTATTGGATTTCTCCCTACCTAGCTGTATGTACTTGGAGGCTCTCTATATAGCTGCATGAAAATTCTGTAATGAGTAGGGTTCTCCCAGTTTTAAATGATCTGGTAGATGATTCCAGCGTTGAGTTAGCCCTTCTAGTGCTGTTGTCCAGTGGGTCTGAACCAATTTCTCATACGCTTGATAGACTTCCTCTCTCATTGGAAGTACTATCTTACTAACATCATCTCTTATTAGCAACTTTTGCCAATCATAATACAGAACACTGGGTACTTTTGATTCCCTCCTCAATAGCAATGGACAATCAAGTTCCAATTTTTCAAACTCCCTGGCTTGTAGTCCTATAATCATCTCATTTTGTATCCAAGACATTAGAGCTCTGAGATGGATATCCCCAATGTACAACAAAGGATTTCATTCTCTGTCCTGGGGTACAGAAAAGTTATGTAAATATAATTCACATAACATATTCCTTACAGCATGTGGGGAGGTTTGATAAGCATGATATAATTCCTTAGGTGTTTCCAAGGATGGATTAAGGTCCCTTACAATGCGGTTTAATCTCAAATTCAGATACCGTTCTTTCAAGTGCACTGCGTAAATTCTTGGGGGAGCCCTACACTGCATTATCTCAGAAACCATACCATAAATCTCTTCTACCTTAGTCTCCAATTCTTTAATTCTATTATCTTTCTTCTCAATCTCTTTTTGTTGCTTATTAATTATCCCTTGCAACCTATCCTTCTCTATTTCCCATTGACTAAAAAATGTTAAAGCAGTTGATAAACTAGTTAGGGATGAAGGAGTTCTTATAGGTCCTACCTTAGACCATGGGATTTCTTGATTAAATTCCTCATTTTGGATTAGCATATCTCCCACATTTTCTTTAGGTTACTGTGGAACATCATCAATAATCTCTTCACATTGCAATGCCACTGAAGCAAGATTTGCAAGCCTATCCATTAAAATTTCTTCCTGAATTTCTTCTTGGATTTCTTCTCCTATAGGGTTTTCTTGCATTTCCTCTCCCATAGGGTTTTCTTGCATTTCCTCTTCTGTAGGGTTTTCTTGAATTTCCTTCTCTGCAGCATCTTCTTCTTCTGAAGTTTCTACTGCAATCACCTTTGCTGGATTACTCACTGGTTGAGTCTTTTGTGTCCTCCTTCTTGTTCTCCTTACATACACTTTTGAAATAAATGCAAGAGTTTTTGTTTTTGTTTGACGCCTCTTGGCTGCAGGAGGGATATGTGCTTCCTGTGGCTAGATAACAAATTCTTCATCTGACTTCTCCTTTTCCAATTCTTTTCCTTCCCTTTGCAAAATAGGTGAACCTCCTTGAAGAGAGGTAGAGGGTTGTCCTTCGATTAACTTTGCTTCAATATTTTCTTCTAAAATAATTGCAGCTCCTTCAGCAACTAGCAAACCCTCATCTTCACCAGAAAGACCTTCTACAACTATCTCTTCTTGAACCGGAAGATTATTTTCAATAGGGGCTTCATCTACCCTAAATTGTAGAATATCCTCAAACACACCCCATTCCATCTGTGAAACATCTCTCAGGGACCATTGTACCAGCAACTTCACCAGTCCATGATGGCTAACAGAGTGATTTCCATATTTTTTAGTCTCCTTAGCACTTATAGAAATGAGATGATACAAGGAATTTGGGACATTAACTTGTCGTTCATGACACAGATGACTAAGTAACTTGAAGTGAGGTGAATGGAGATTTGAATACCATCCTTCACATGTAATATATTTCATAATATACAGAGCTACCTGAGGCCAATGTGCTGGCAAAGAAACCCTTCTAGTCCCTTGCCTATCCACCATTAAGGGTCTGTCAGTAGAAATTGTGAACTCTGCCCTGGCACTCCTTGCATCCTTCGATTCTGGAAAGAGTTCTCCTTCTTGCAACAACCCTGTGACCTCTGCAATTCGCTTCTCTATAGCAATTACCCTCAACCCTTTAACTGTAGCTTCTCCTTTGTCAAAAGAATGCATAAATTCCGCAGCTATTTCGTCATTGAAATCCCTGATTCTCAAGAAATAATCCAGCCAGCCGTGGTTTTGGAAAAATGCACACAGACAACATCCTGCAGCAACCCTTCATAGACCGTTGGTTCATGGCGAATCAAATCACCACCCATCTTTTACTCTTATACTTCTGCAGCTTCACCAAAATGTTTGACAGATTCACAGAAACTAAAATTTACATATCTTAATTTTGGCGTCAGAACGTATTATTCACTCGTGTGAAATAATAATCATCATAAGTAATTTCAGTTAGGAAATCAATTCAGGATAATAAATCTTATTGGGAAAAAGGACCACAAAGTACCCCCCCCCAACTTAACCTAGCACGTGTCCACACAGGCTGACGAGATTTTGGGTTTGGAGCGGATTAAAAGAGGATTAAAATCATAATGACCTAATAAATGCATAATTAAAATAAAGTAAAATATACACGTACCTGCAATTGGGAGAAAATGATGAAGAAATGAAATGAAGTGACAGGTAAGAAAGTGGGATGGAGTGTAGTGGATGGAACTTTATGTACAGAGAACAATATTTCTCATGGAAATATTTTATTATGATATGGTAAATAAGTTCACAGCAGAGGCTGTAGGAACATCACCTTTATCAACATGCTCAAATGCAATAGGAAGCTCATGAATTGAAACCGAATCATTTGCAGTCGCTGCAGGAACTTGTATTTCATTTTGAGGAGCAAACTGTTGCAGGAACTCTTCTCTAGTAGCTGGCTTGTGATAAAGTCGTAGTCGATGTCCATTCACTAAGAGTTTAAATCGAACGGGATCTATTGTGGACAACCAAACTGCTCCATTGTGAAAAACTTCTTCTACCTCATAAGGACCTAACCACCTTGTTTGGAGTTTTCCCATAGCATCCTTATATCTGGAATCATACAGGAGTGCCTAGTCACCAACTTTGAATTTCTTTTCTCTGATATATTTATCATGCCATCTGGCTCTTTGGTTTTGAATCAACTCTGTCAGTTGAACAACTATCTTTCTCCATTCATCAAGAGCATTTAACTATTGAATGTGTTCCTTTTGTGCTTCAGACAATGTCATATTCAGTTGTAGAGTTGTTCTCAAGGTTTTATGCTCAATTTCAATAGGCATCATTACTGTTTTGCCATAAACCATCTCAAAAGGTGTGAATCCAATTGGTGTTTTCCATGTTGTTCTATATGCCCAAATTGCTTCTGAAAGCCGATGAGACCAATCTTTCTTATGGATAGACACTGTTTTTGTAAGAATAGCCTCAAGCTCTTTGTTGGTAACTTCTACTTGGCCATTTGATTGTGGATGATATGGAGTAGATTTCTTGTGTCTTATATTGTATTCATTGACCAAAGCTTTTATCAATGTTGATGTAAATTGAGGTCTCTGATCTGAGACAATTTTCTTGGGTACTCCATACCTTGTAAATATTTCTTCATAGAGAAATTCAGCTACCTTATTATCTCTTGCATGTTGCATAGCTCTAGCTTCTACCCATTTTGTCACATAGTCTGTACATACCAAGATATAATATTTGCCATTAGAAGGTGGATCAATGGGGCCAAGAAAATCTAATCCCCATTTGTCAAATGGTGTAACAGATATTTGAGGATATAGTGGCATCTCATCAGATTTTGTAGGTCTGCCCATTCGCTGACATCTGTCACACTTCCTTGTGTACTGAACTACATCCTTGTGTAGTGTAGGCCAATAATAACCAATATTGAGTATTTTCAGTGCTATCCTTTTGGCAACAAAATGACCTCCACATGGCTCATCATGACATGCATGCAAGATGGCATATGTTTCATCCTCTCTGACACATGATCAAGGATCAGGTCTAGTATAAAATAGACAATCAGCAATCCATGAAAAGTTAAAACTTTTTTCAACTAGCAACCTTCTTTCCTCAGGAGAAAAAGAAATTGGCATCTTAGCTACAGCTAAATAGTTGGCAATATCAGCATACCAAGGGGTATGAGCCTGTATGAGAAAAAAATGCTCATCTAGAAATGTGTCATCTATCATTGTAGAGTCTTCCTGCAATTGAAGACATGAAAGATAATCTGCAACAACATTAGACTTCCCTGGCTTATCAACAACTGTGATATCAAATTCCTACATCAACAATAACCAGTGAGCTAGTCTACCGGTGATTGATGGCTTATTCATGAGATATCTAATTGCAGTATGATCTGTATGCACAAATATGGGATACCCTATAATATAGTGTCTAAACTTGTTAAGGGCATATATGATAGCTAGAATTTCCTTTTCAGTAACTGTATAATTCAATTTAGATCCTTGCAAATTCTTGCTGATATAATATATTGCATTTTCCAACTTATCAACTTTTTGTCCTAGCACTACTCCTATAGCATAATCAGATGCATCAGTATGGATTTGGAATGGTAGAGACCAATTAGGTCCTTTTAGAACTGGTGCTTGAGTCAAAGCATGCTTAAGCTTTAAAAAAGCTTCATTTCATGCTGAGGTCCATTTAAATTATGCATCTTTAGTAAATAGTGTATATAAGGGACTTGCAATTTTGCTGAAATCTTTGATAAACATTCTATAGTATCTAGCATGGCCAAGAAAACTTCTCACATCCTTCTACTTTAGAGAGTCATTAATATGTTGAATAACCTCAATCTTTGTTGGATCCACCTGTATGTTAGGTCTCGGAGACAACTGAGAGGGGGGGTGAATCAGTTGTCTAATAAATTCAAACCAAAAACTAATTAACCAACTTAATGCTTAATACTGATAAACCAGTTAAGTATGTTGGTAGATAGTGTTAACAATAAATTGCTATACCGGTAAGGATTAATGCATGAAACATAAACATAAAATCATCCACAACACATGACACCAATATTTGTATGTGGAAACCCTGTAAGGGGAAAAACCATGGTGGGAAAACTTACCCACAATTAGATGATACTACTGTAAATAGTAAGTGTACATAATGGGGTCTGCACATGTAGAAAGGCCAACAGCCTAGAGCTCAATACTCAATCAAAAAATGGGAGTCACGCTGACTACAGTTGGATAGTTAAATCCAATAAGAATATACTGCACAAAATAGCATCTTCATATGCTAGATTCAGTACCGGTGTAATGCTGATATGCTTCTACAAAAACCTAACTTCACCTTCAAATTATGTCTTTGTGTATTCCTTTTCTTGATCTCGCATATACCTTCACTTAATTCTTTTTCGCATTCCACACTTGATCTTACAAATAAGATCTTACATTTATACCATACCCTAAGACCAATTTTAGTAGGTCGGCTCTACAAGGTATTACAATAAAAAAAATTTACAAACAATATAATATCTAATGCAATAACTGATTAAACATGTCGGCTTAATGCATTTATATCAATAATAAATCATTTCCATAGCATACCATGTTGATCTAGAAAAGATAAACCTGTCGGTGTAACCCTAGATAACCTGGACTTATTTGCAAGTAAAAGCAAATATGCAAATATGAATATACCAATGATTATTTCTTCAAAACAAAGTGTCCACACGATGTCTTTGACATTACCAAGTATCTTCCATATCATTCCAGGTACCAGTGAATATTATATCCTGTCAGTGAACCATATACTAGTAACTGTTGCACAGTTTACTTGCTTGCCGGTGAATGTTGTTGGATCTCCAAAGTGCTTGTTTTCAGTAGGTGTTGACATCAGTGACAAAACCATACCAAAATACCAACAATCTCCCCCTTTGGCATTAATGGCAACACAAGATGGAAAAACCATCAAAGTTCCAAAATAGAAATGCCAAATACAAAAACCAACAATCTCCATTTCTCCCCTTGGGAGTAACATGTGTTTATCCAAATAAATACCAATCTCTCCTTAAATGTGTTTTTCAAAAAAAATCTCTCCCCAAAAAGATAATGTGTTTTTCCATAGATATCTCTCCCCCTTTGACATCAAATGCCAAAGTTACAAAAAGTCAAGTTCATACAAAATACCAACCAATTCAATATACCAACTATTCCCCCTGAGAAGTAGCTTCCTTATCAATACCAGAATAAAAGTTTTGTCTTTTTAATTCTGTCAATTGATGACAATCATCAACTGTCTAAGTCTCTACCGGTGGTGGTATGACTCCAAGCTGATCTATGAGATACTCAAAAGTCTCCTTAGGCAAAGGTTTTGTGAAAATATCTGCAAGCTGTTCTTTAGTATTCACATAAACTAGTTTTATCTCCTTTTCTTCAACTTTTTCCCTTAGAAAATTCAATTTGATAGAAACATGTTTTGTTTTAGAATGTAATACCGGATTCTTAGATATATCAATTGTTGTAGTGTTATCACAATAAATAGTAATAGGTTCCTTACAATTTACCTTTATGTCTTTCAACATTTGCTTAAGCCATAATACCTGTCTACAGTTAGTTGCTACTGCAACATATTTTGATTCTCTTGTTGATAAAGATGTACAACTCTATTTCTTACTCAACTAAGAGACTAATCTCTTTCCAAGAAAAAATGCTCCTCTAGTGGTTCTCTTTCTATCATCTATATCTCCTGCCCAATTTGCATCGATGTATGCACATAGGTCAAAATTTCCATCTCTAGGATACCATAATCCAAGATTTGTTGTGCCTTGTAAGCACCGGAAAATCTTTTTTACTGTTGATTCATGATTTTCCCTAGGATTACTTTGAAATCTAGAAACAATACATACTGCATTCATGATATCAAGTCTGGTTTATGTCAAATACAGTAAACCTCCTATCATAGATTTGTATCTAGTTGAATTAACAGGTGTAGATTCATCCCTTTGAGATAATTTGTCATTTGTAGTCATAGGTGTGCTTACCGGTTTAGAGTTCTCCATCCCAAATTTCTTTAGTAATTCTTTCAAGTACTTGGATTGACTCAAAAATATAACTTTATCAGTCTGTGAAATCTGCAAACCTAAAAAGAATTTTATTACTCCAATCATATACATTTCAAGAGAAAATTCCTTACATAATCCATCTTCTCCTCCAAAGATTATATCATCAACAAATACTTCAATAATCAAGATGTCATCATTAGTTATTTTGTAATATAAATTGCTATCTGCATTTCCTTTAGTAAAACCAATCTTCAAAATATACTTATCCAACCTTGCATACCAAGCTCTTGGGGCTTGTTTCAATCCATACAGAGATTTTATTAACCTACAAACCATATCATTGTCATTTATCAAAGAAAATCCATCAGGTTGTTCAATATATACTTCTTCTTCAAGATCTCCATTCAAAAATGCACATTTAATATCCATTTGATAAACTTTGTAGTCCTTGTAAGCTACAAAAACCAAGAATAATCTAACTACCTCAATTATGGCTACCAGTGCAAAGGTTTCATTGTAATCAACTCCTTCTTTTTGAGAATATCCCTTACACACTAGTCTTGCCTTATTTCTGACAACCTTACCATCTTCATTAAGTTTGTTTCTAAATACCCATTTAATTCCAATTAGATTTTTATCTTTAGGTCGGGGAACTAATGCCCAAGTATTATTTTTTTCAATTTGTCCTAATTCTTCTTCCATAGCTTTAATCCAAAATTTATCTTCACAAGCTTCATTGATAGCTGATGGTTCAATTTGAGAAATAAGACATACCTCTTCATTTACCAATCTTCCTCTTGTCATAACTCCTTTAAATTTGTTTCCAATTATCTGATCTTCAGAATGATTCAATCTTACATACCGGGGTGTCTTAGTTTGTTGTTGTTCTTCAATTACTATGGAATCCTCTGATGATACTGGAGCAATTGGATCTTCATTTTGTACTAGTGGATTCAATGTAGGTTCATTTGTCATAATTTATGTTGCCGGTTCAGAGTCTATATACCTTGAAGTTCCTCTGAATTGTTCATCAATCTTTACATTTGTACTCTCAACAATTTTCTACAATCTTTTATTAAAACATCTATATGCCTTGCTCTTAGATGAATAACCAAGAAATATTCCTTCATCACTTTTAGGATCAAATTTGCCAATATACTCATCTCTTCTAATATAAAATTTACTTCCAAAAATTTTGAAATACTTAAGAGTAGGAGTATTACCAAACCATAGCTCATGAGGGGTCTTACCAGTTTCACCTTTGATGTGAACTTTGTTGAATGTATAGATAACAGTGCTAACTGCCTCTCTCAAATACACATGTGGTAGATTTTCTTTAGATAACATACTTCTTGCTGCATCCAAGATAGTTATGTTTTTCCTTTCAACAACTCCATTGTGTTGTGGTGTCCGAAGTGCTGATAACTATCTTTTGATTCCATTCACTTCACAGAATGTATTAAAGTCCTTAGATGTGAATTCTCCTTCTTGATCTGATCTTAAACATTTGATTTTCTTACCAGTTTCATTCTCAACCATTGCTTTGAATAGTTTGAACTTTCCAAGTGCTTATGATTTCTCTCTGAGAAAAGTAACCCAACACATTCTAGAATAATCATCAATAATTAGCATGAAATATCTATCACCTTGTAAGCTCCTAGTTCTAGCTGGACCACATAAATCAGTGTGAATTAAATCAAGAGCATTATTGGATTTTTTTGGAATACTTTTGAAACTAGCTCTAACTTGTTTTCCAAATTGACATTCCTTACAAATTGTATTCTGAGGTTTCATAATTTTAGGTAGATCTCTAACTGCCTTAGTAGTACTTATTTTTACCATGCAACCAAAGTTTACATGACATAGTCTTTTATGCCATAACCAACTTTCATCTATATGTGCAATCAAGCATGCCTTTCACTATTATTCAAATGAAAGATATTGCCTCTAGTCTGATTACCGGTTGCAATCTCCAAACCAGTTCTATTCATGATTTTATATTTTCCATTTTTAAATTGTAACTAAAATCCCTTCTCAACTAATTGACCAACACTTAAAAGATTATGCTTTAATCCTTCAACATAGTAGACATTGTCAGTGTTATGCTTACCATCAAGAGATATTGAACCCTTACCTTTGATTGAACAGGCTTTGTCATCTCCAAATCTTACTAAACCTCCATTGTATTCTTGAAAGTTCAAGAATTTACCTTTGTCTCAAGTCATATGATGTGAGCATCCTGAGTCAATAATCCATTCATCCTTTGCTTCAACTTTAGCTGCTAGGGCTTGTTCTACCAGTTGAGCAATAGGTGTCGGTTGATCTTCTATTATAGAAACAAAAACCCATCCCTTGTTTGTTGGATCCTCATCAGAATCATCAGTCACACCTTCATCAGCAATGTAACAAGATTTGTCTTTGTTCTTCTTAGATCTGTATCTTTGATATTCAGGATTAGGCTTGTATGTTCTTCTAGCTTCTTCTCTTATTCTAGCATGTCTATGAGGGCATCTTGAAGCCATATGACCAATCTTATTGCAGTTAAAATATTTAAAGGGTGCTTTACCTTCATACTTACTTCCAATTGGACCTTTTGGCATTTTTCTTGCAAATAATGCTTCAAGTTCTTCAAGCTCTTCATTCTCCTTCCTGGTTTCTTCAATTTCTCTTGCATAAAAGGCTCTCCAGTCTGATTTGTCAAATGATGGAGCAGATGATGTTGATGCTTTAAAGGCCAAATCTATCTTTATAGTAGCAATAGGACCAAATTCCTCAATTTCAAAGGCTGAAAGTTTTCCAATCAATGTATCCCTAGTTAGTAATGTATTAGGCATTGTTCTCAACTCATTTATAGTAGTAACCTTCATTTTATATGCTAGTTGCAAACCTCTTAAGATTTTTGAAACAATTTCATCCTCACTCAGAGTTCCTCCACAACATTTAATACCCAAAACAATTTCATTTACTCTTTCCATAAAAGCAGAAATCCTTTCATCTTCTTCAATTTTTAGATGTTCATACCTGACTCGGAAGCTTTCAAGTTTTACAATTTTTACTATGGAATCTCCTTCATTTAGTGTTTCCAAATGATCCCAAATAGCTTTAGCAATAGACCTATCTGATAATCCCATGATTTGTTGATCTGATAATGCGCTCAAAAGTGCTTCTCTTGCTTTGCAATCATTCTCTTCATCTTTGGCTAAGGTAGTTGGAGCAGTCTGACTAGCTACAGCAGCAGTATAACCATTCTTAGTAACTTCCCAGATGTCTTTACTAATACAATTCAGATGTGTCTCCATTCTGATCTTCCATATCCCATAGTTGGTTCCATCAAGTTTAGGACTGTCCTTTCTGAAATAATTAGTAGATATTGGATCTCCTCAAATTGTTAAACTTTTGCAAAAGAGGACTAGGCTCTGATACCAATTCTTAGGTCTCAGAGACAACTGAGAGGGGGGGCTGAATCAGTTGTCTAATAAATTCAAACCAAAAACTAATTAACCAACTTAATGCTTAATACTGGTAAACCAGTTAAGTATGTCGGTAGATAGTGTTAATAGTAAATTGCTATACCGGTAAGGATTAATGCATGAAACATAAACATAAAATCATCCACAACACATGACACCAATATTTGTATATGGAAACCCTGTAAGGGGAAAAACCACGGTGGGAAACCTTACCCACAATCAAATGATACTACTGCAGATAGTAAGTGTAAATAATGGGGTCTGCACATGCATGAAGGCCAATAGCCTAGAGCTCACTACTCAATCACAAAATGGGAGTCACACTGACTATAGTTGGATAGTTAAATCCAATAAGAATGTACTGCACAAAATAGCATCTTCATATGTTGGATTCAGTACCGGTGTAATGCTGATATGCTTCTACAAAAACCTAACTTCACCTTGAAATGACGTCTTTGTGTATTCCTCTACTTGATCTTGTATATACCTTCACTTAATTCTTTTTTGCATTCCACACTTGATCTTACAAATAAGATCTTACATTTATACCATACCCTAAGACCAATTTTAGTAGGTCAGCTCTACAAGATATTACAATAAAAATATTTTACAAACAATATAATATCCAATGCAATAACCAATTAAACATGTTGGCTTAATGCATTTACATCAATAATAAATCATCTCCATAGCATGCCATGCTGATCTGGAAAAGATAAACCTGCCGGTGTAACCCTAGATAACTTGGACTTATTTGTCGGTAAAAGCAAATATGAAAATATGAATATACCAATGATTATTTCTTCATAACAAAGTGTCCACACGATGTCTTCGACATTACCAAGTGTCTTCCATATCATTCCAGGTACTGGTGAACATTATATCCTGCCGGTGAACCATATACCAGTAACTGTTGCACAGTTTACTTGCTTGTTGGTGAATGTTGTTGGATCTGCAAAGTGCTTGTTTTCAGTAGGTGTTGACATCAATGACAAAACCATACCAAAATACCAACATTGTATACCTTGTATAGATATATGATGACCAAGGAATATTCCTTCTTCCATCATAATGAAACACTTTTCACTGTTTAGAGACAAGTTGTAGTCTTCACACTGCTGCAAAACTTTCTCCAAATTACCCAATGCTTGATCAAATTCAGAACCATAGGTTGTAAATTCATCTATGTAAATTTCCATAATGTCTTGAGAAATATTAGAAAAAATACTAATGACTGCCCTTTGAAAAGTGGCTGGAGCATTACACAACCCAAAAGGAAGAACATAATATGCATAAGTGCCCCATGGACAAGTAAATGTTGTTTTCTCCTGATCCTCAGGAGCTATTTGTATCTGATTATAGCCACTAAATCCATCCAGGAATGAAAAATATCTCTTACCAGCAAGAGAATCCAATACCTGATCCACAAATGGCAGTGGAAAATGATCCTTCCTTGTGGCTAAGTTCAAAGCTCTATAATCAACACATACTCTCCATTTGCCTCCCTTTTTGGGAACTATCGCCAAAGGTGATACCCATTGACTGTCAGAGATAGGATAGATAAACCCAGCTTTCAACAATTTCTACAATTCTTCTTTAACTATCTCCTTCGGGGAAGGATTGACTCTTCTTTGAGGTTGTCTGAGTGGGAAACACTCATCCTTTATGTAAATACAATGAGTACAAACTACTAGATCAATTCCATTCATATCCTCATAATCCCATGCAAAGACATTTCTATGGAGTTTTAACAAGTCCACCAGGCTATCCTTCAGAGTATCTGCTATATTCTTATTGATGTTCAAATATTTATTCAATTCAACCTCTATCTTGATAGTAAGATCAATCTGATTTATATCAGAAACATGAGAATATGACAATTCCTGCGGCAACAAGGTATGCAAGATATCAGTGGCTGCAGGAAAGTCCAACCCTGCAATATTTAGAACCATTTTTTGCAATTCTTGATCTTCTATTAATTCATTGATCAAGACCTTATAAAGGATTGATTCTTCATCATATAACTACATGAGTGGCACTCGATTAATAATCATAAAGTGATTAATAGAGTCAATTTCTTCAGATTCCTCTCCCAAAATAGGCCAAACAGCCTATTGTTGCTCAAGCTGAGGTTGTGCAGGGGAATACAAGGCTAATGTTTTTGTGGAACTACCATCTGAAATAGTTATGTCTCTTGATCTACACCCGATATATGCATCAGTTGTGGAAAGCCATGGTCTTCCCAAAATGACTGGATATGCCCCCAATGTTGCTTTTGAGGATAAAATCATAAAGTTTGTAGGATATTCCCAGGAATCTAGAATGACCACTATATCTTCTATCATACCATCAAGTCTTACTGCAGAGCCATCAGCAAGTTGGAGAACTGTGAGTGTAGCCCTTAAACTATCTATCTCTAGATGTTTCATTACTTCCCTTGTCATTACATTAATGGCTACCCCTAGATCAACTAAAACATTTTTTTTTTTACTGTCATTAATGACTATACTCACAACAAGACTACCTGGATCAGAATACTTTGGAATAGCAATTTTTCCTAACATATTATCATCCAATTGACCCATAACATGAACTGTTTGTGGATCCTTTTTCTTTCTACCAGGTTTCTTTAGGCATACCTCTCTCAATGCTTTACCATATATTTCAACATCCTTTATTGCTTGCAGCAATGGAATTTTAACACAAATGTGCTTCAGTTGATCAAGAATATCAAAGCTTTGTTGTTGATTAGTTGAAACTTCTTTGTCTTTCAATCTATGGGGAAATGGTGGTAATATTTGATTCTAAAGTATTACATTTTTAGAATCAGAGATAGGCTGCTCTTCTTGTACCTCAGTAATAACTGGCTGAGAGGGATTAGGTAGTGTTGTTCTAGATCGAAGGTAAATATCATCTAGTGATAAATAATAGGCTGGGTATTGATTAGCATCAGTTGAATAAGCTTGTTGTTGTTGCTGAGATTTGATATTTGGGTTAGGCAACGATTGAGTAGGCAGCTGTGTTGGCTTAGGAGGTGGTGCTGTAGCTACAGGAGGTGGCATTAAAGCAGGAGGTTGTGGTTGCTGAGTAGGGGTCTGATATCCAGAAGATTGGGATGACCATGATGGGTTTCCCCTCCATTGAGAGGTAGGTTGTCAATTCCCTTGAAACTGGTTCCCTGTACCCTGAGGTGGATACCAGTTTCCCTGTGGCTACTGCCACTGGGGGATTTGATTAGCAAATTGTTGTCCTTGGCCTTCTGATCCATACCAATGTGGATAATTACCAAAATTTTGAGGATACTGGGGTTGCCATTGGTTATTTGGTGTATAAGAATTACCACTATAACGAGAAAAGGAAAGTGGATCAGGTGGCATACCTTGTCTTCAAAAAATTGGTCTTCTTTGAGCAACATAGAAGACTTGTTCATCCTCCCCTTGAATAGATTTGAAATTAGGTACTTCAACATTTGCAACCATCTTACATCTGCAATCTTTCTTCCGCTGCTTACAATGAGGACAGAATTCTGCAAGAAATGCATCAGCTTCCTCATGCTTCTTCTTAGCTACCAATGTATCCAACTGAGTAGCCATATTATTTATAATATCCTCCTTGAAATCTTTTAACAAATGGCTAAGTTCCAACCTAGAAACTTCAGTTCCAGATGATGATGATGGTGCTCCTGGCTTAAATCTCCTATTTTTCTTAGAAGTAGATCTGGAATACTTCTTGCAAATTTGTCCTATTTCAGCCCAAGTAGATTGTGTAATGTCACCTCCCCACATCAGATCTAAGGAATCGGTGCATTCATCACTGATACCCCTCAAGAATATCAATTTGAGGGAATCTTCATTTAGAGTACCATGTTTGGACTTCTTGACACTAAACAAAAACCTTTCCAGATAATCTTCAAGGCTCTCATCTTCAGTTTGTGTCATTCTAAAGATATCATCCCCATGACGATCAGTGCCTCTACAATAATCTTTGTATTTTTCAAGAAACAACCGTTTCATCTCATCCCATATATTGATTGTGCTACTAACCAAACTCATAAACCATCTCAAGGATGACTCCTTCAAAGTGGCTAGAAAATTTTTGAGTCTATGGGCATCTGTAGTATAGTCAAAACTCCTATAGAGAACATCAAACTCAAACAGAAATGTATCTGGATCCTCTATCACCAACCCATAGAATTTAGGAAGTGAAGATGCTGGAATGTTCTTGAGGTTAGCATTATCATGCTGGTCAGAGATGGGAAGCTCAAATGTTGGATCAGGTGGTGGTGGTGGATTATTTCCAACAGGAGGTGGGTTCCCTTGCATTGGACTTGTGGGGGTTATTACTGTAGTCACATAAATCTATCCACTTAATTAAATGAATATTTAATATTTATTTGATTATTTAACCATCAATTAATAATTAATTAAATTAATATATTTAATTAATTCATCTTAACTCTCTTCTACTATTAATTAAATAAATTATTCAATTTATTTGATTTAATTCACTTAACAAATTCAGACCATTAATTAAATAAATAAATCATATATATTTAATTAAATATTCTCTCACATTTAAATAAATAAATATTTATTTAAATCCCCCAAAATCCCACCTCTCACATTTAAATAAATTAACATTTATTTAAATCACCTTTATCCTCTACCCACTTGCATTTTCCTACAAATGCAAGTTGCACAACTATTTTAAATAAATCATTTATTTAAATCACCTTTATCCTCCACCCACTTGCATTTTCCTACAAATGCAAGTTGCACAACTATTTTAAATAAATTATTTATTTAAAATCCTATTTATCCTCCACCCACTTGTATTTTCCTACAAATGCAAGTTGCACAACTATTTTAAATAAAAATTATTTATTTAAAATCCGATTTATCCTCCACCCACTTGTATTTTCCTACAAATGCAAGTTGCACAACTATTTTAAATAAAAATTATTTATTTAAAATCCTATTTATCCTCACCCACTTGAAACCTTTAATGGTTTCCCTTAAAGTCTTCAAACTTAAAGTCTTCAAATTTAAAGTCTTCAAACTTAATGGCTTCTTTCTAGAGTCTTCTTAAGCCTTTAATGGTTTCCCTCAAAGTCTTCAAGCATTTAAATGCTTTATTTTCCTTTTTCTCATTTAAATAAATTATTTAGTATTTATTTGATTATTTAACCATCAATCAATAATAATTAAATTAATATTTAATTAATTCATCTTAACCCTCTTATCCTATTAATTAAATAAATGTTTCAATTTATTTGATTTAATTCACTTAACCAAATTTAGACCATTAATTAAATAAATAAATCATATTTGATTAATTAAATCTTCTCTCACATTTAAATAAATTAATATTTATTTAAATCATCTTTATCCTCCACCCACTTGCATTTTCCTACAAATGCAAGTTGCATAACTATTTTAAATAAATAAATAATTTATTTAAAATCCTATTTATCCTCACCCACTTGAAACCTTTAATGGTTTCCCTTAAAGTCTTCAAACTTAATGGCTTCCTTCTAGAGTCTTCTCAAACCTTTAATGGTTTCCCTTAAAGTCTTCAAAACTTAATGGCTTTAAAGTCTTCAAACTTGATGGTTTCCTTCTATAGTCTTCTTAAGCCTTTAATGGTTTCCCTTAAAGTCTTCAAACTTAATGGCTTCCCTTAAAGTCTTCTTAAGACTTTAATTGCTTCCCTTAAAGTCTTCAAGCCTTTAATGGTTTCCCTCAAAGTCTTCAAGCATTTTAATGTTTTATCTTCCTTTTTCTCATTTAAATAAATTAATATTTATTTGAATATTTATCCAAATGCAAATTACACCATTTAATTGAAATAAATGATTTAATTTTAATTGAAAATACCAAAATTCCTCCCACTTGCATTTTCCTACAAAATCCACTTGCATGCCTAAACCCCTTGTAGATTCTTCTAAACCTTTCCTAATTAACCTAATCCATCCCCTAAATATTGTCACATTCCTAAGCAAATTGGAGTCACTTCTCAAAGACTCCAAAGTCTTTGAAAAGCAATTAATGCTTTGTGTGTTCAACAAATTAACCTCTAAAGTCTTCCAAACCACTTATGGCTCTTACATGACCATTAATGGTTAAGTCCACTTGCACCCATGGTTAAGGACTTTGACCCCTAACTTAACCCTCATGTAACCTATGTGTCTCTTCAAAGCATTTATTTCTTTGACTAGGGTAACCATCATGTCCCCTCAAGCATTTAATGCTCCTTATCTCTCCTCTCAAGCCTCCTCATGGTGACACTTGTTAACATGGGATTGGGTTGAAAGTCTGACATGGATTAAATATCTTTCAATCCTAACCCTTGTTAAGATTGCTCAATCTTAACCCTTCATTTCCCCATTTCTTCTATAAATAGAACCCTTCTTCTCAAGCAAAGGAAGAAGCATTAGAGTATTGTTGTTATACTGGCATTAGCATAGAGCTTTTTCATAGCATCACTATCTACACTTGCATAGCATTTGTTTATCATATTCAACCATCTTGAATCTCCATATGGCATCCATGGCTAGTGCTAAAAGTTGAGAGCTACATTCATGTGGAACTTGGAGAGGAGAGGAACAAGGGAGAAGCATCAAAAGGCATCATGGAAGCATCTTAGGGAGGCTCTTCTCCTTTCTTTTATTTTGTTAAACTTCTTTCATGCTTTTTGAAATCTCTTTTGATATGTTTGGAATGGTTTTTAGTTCTTTGTTTTGTTTTTATAGTTGAAACTAACTTATTAACATTGAACTTTGTTGTTGCCTTGTCCCCATTTCCATGACATCAATTACAATAGGCAATTCTTCTTCTTGTGGACCAAAAAGGAACTGAAGACTACCTTCTGGAAATTTAGACTCAGGGTGATTCAAATTTTGTGGGACTTGATACTGCTCAAAAAAAGGGTTTATATCTAGAAAACTATCTTCTGCATGAGTAGTATGAGTGGGCAAAAATCTACCTCTGGCATCTCTTCTTCTATTATGCATGCAGATTCATGAAATTCAAACAATTAACTAGAAACTAAATTAATCATAAAAGGCTCTTAGCTTGACACCATCCCTGGCAACGGTGCCAAAAAATGTCTACCCCAACCATAATGACAATAATAATACCTCTAATTGAAATCTCAATCCGAAGTTTGGACATTCATATGGTAGAGTTTACTATTCTCATGGCTGGTGTTCATTTAGTTGTCAATCCAAGAACGTAAAACTTGAAATGGGTCTGCAATATATATGCACTAAGCTCCTTAAATGATTATTCTAAATTACTGTAGGAAAGGTAGGAATGGAAATCATAAAAGGCTAAATGAAAGCTTTACAAAACTCTGCTGAAATGATCTAATGAAAATAACAGGAATTACATCGTTCTGCCTTGGCTGCAGGAACAGTCAAAGGATCTATTTCTAGTGGCTGCAGGAGCAATCCAGTCATGAACTTCTACTGCAACTAAGTAAAAACTAACTTCAATAATCATAAAAATAGGATCACTCACCAAGTGGGCCCCCTTGGATGAGTGATATCAAACTCTCAGCAAAAAACTATTAATAGATCAGAATAACATATTTTTATTCATTTCTTCCTAAAAGATGATTACATATTCTAAAAGAGAGAATTCAGAATGCTTGACAAAAACTCTGCTCAATCCCTTTCCATTCTGTCTAACTCTTAGAAAAGAAGGAAGAGCTTATTATAAAGAAAAGATAAACTACAATGGACAACTCTAGTTATGCCCGGAAGAAGAGGCGGATAGCTATTAGATGAAGGGGATAACAGAGAGCTTGGCTGGAGGAACTGTGGATCTGAAACCGAACCACAATCTTTGCATGCCAAAGCAATATTTTGGAGATTAAACATGCACCAGAGTTAAACTCCCATGGTGAAGTACAACTGCTCTGATTATGCCATAGATTGTGCTCACTTGAATCTCCTTGAATTTGACCTCCAGCTATCTGAACGTGATTCTCCAGTCTTTAGGCACGAAAGAAAATCCTCCACCGCAGCATCAATTATTATCTGCACTAAAATAGAAACAACATACAAGGACATGCATATGTATCTTACTTAACTAATACATTCATTAACTCACATATGAAATCATCCTAAATAATCTGCATATCACAGGGACAAACTATTTAGTTGCAGGAATAAATTGGCATGGCTACAAGAATTAACCGACAAAGTTCAAACATGATTTCTTAAGTTCAATTTTAAAACATGGATTACATATAGTCAATTCACAATATTTTACTATCACAATGCAACCCAAAAGATACCAAAAACCTAAGAGTCTTGATAAAAAAACATGTCAATACATCAACTTATCACAAATCTTGGTGTTGTGTGGATGGATTTTATTATGTGATTATTGTTTATGCTTAATTAGATTAATTTCTATTATGGTATTATTGTTTTGGGTTCTATTATTAAAGTTTAAATTTATAATGCTTTCGGTAATCTGTGACAACTTATTCACCCACCCCCCCCTCTCAGTTGTCTTCTGGTTATCTGAACTATCTAACAGAGATCTCTCTCCCAATTGGTAATGGATCTTGATTATCTTTATAATTTCTATTTTTTTGTGTTAGATGTATTTGGATCTTATTTATTGATGAGGTGTGTGGAGTATCTTTCCCCAATGAATTTGATTGCTAAGGAGGCAGGGGGAGAGGGGGGTATATGTGGTAGAGAGTGATAGAGACTAAAATAGGGAGAGATGGGGAGAGAAGTGGAGAGAGAGACAGTGAGAGACAAAGAGATAGAGTAGGTAGGGTGAAGAGGGAAGTATCAACAAAGAGAGAGGAAAAGAGAGGCTAGAGAAAGAGAGGGTTATTCGGTGGAAGAGAGAGAGAGAGAGAGAGAGAGAGAGTTGGGGATAATTAGGGGGTTGGAGGAGAGGGGAGAGGGGAAATTTGATGAATACTAAGAGGGGGGTGAATTAGTATGCCAAAAATCACTATACTTAAACACTTTACTAGTCTAGCAGTAAACCGGTAAAACAGTTTAGCAAACAAACCGGTTAACACATATGCAAACCAAATAGAAAATAATGCATTCACCCACAGAAGCACAATCACCATAACACAAGAGATTTTGACATGGAAACCAAAATGGGAAAAACCACAGTGAGATGAAACTCACAAGTAACTATCTGCAGAATAGGAACCAGACCGGTTAAGGTCATACAATGTTCTTTACCAAAACAGGTCCTGTTAGGAATCTCAATCTTTGTTAGGAGATAAGTCTGATTAAAGACTACCTTGCTAGAGGATTTTAGATCCACAGATGTGAACCACCTTGTTAGAAGATTTACAAAAGGCTTTTTGGGCCTACCCAGTTAAGGGCTTCAAACTTGTCGAAGATGTGAGTAATAAACAAGTGAGTGATCTAGCAAATAGTATAGATTGCTTGGTTGGATCCTTGATAACTCATTCCTAATGCATTCCAACATTACTTTAGTCTTCAACACATTCACACTCTACCTTCTCTCACAGACCTGAACTTCTCTTCTATAATCACACTTACAAAAACTCATCAACCACCTTAAACCCTAGCAAAAACCTAAAACCCTAGACATGATGTCCTTATAAAGGAATCTGATTTCATGTTGGTCCAATAGGATTACAATACAATTTCCTAGGTTCAATGCATCTAGACATAATTGGTAACACGACACAAAAAGCACCGCCAGAGTGTTGGCACCACAAAACAATTGGAGGATGGTAACTCATCGCAAAATGTCGGTTGGTAACTCATCATAGAGTATTACCAGTTCAAACAAAATACCGGTTTAAGCAAAATACCGATTGCTGGTTTGACAAAATGAAGACTGGGAAATATGAGTTGTGCTACTTCGTTCCTTCATATCGCTTGAGATCCTCAAACCGCTTGAGATCTTCATACCGCTTTAGACCAGTAAACACTTTCTGCAAAACACCGATAATCTAAAGACTATAATACATCATACCGGTTGGAACAAATACCGGTTGAGCTTTAACTCATACATACAAAAAGTGATCTGAAATAAAGTGTGTGTCCATCAATGACAATCACAGCATCAATCATCAAAAATACTAACAAAAGTATACTTCCCTTTCCCCCTCCCCCTAATTATCATCTTTATGTCACTCTCTTCACCTTTCTCCACATCTCTTCCTCTCTCCTTTTGTTGATACTTACCCATGTCCCTCTCTTCTTATCCACTAATTATACATGACTCTCTCATTATGTCCATATGGTGTTCCAAGGGGTCATATGGTGTTCTAAAACATGTGTGGGCCCTTAGGACCCCATATGACCCTAACGACACCATTGACCCATTATGACACAATATGGCCCCTCAGGACACCATGTGACCCATGTTAAAACATCCTAGTACATGACATGACCCCTTTATGACACCATATGAACCCTTACGACAATATGATGTCCTAAGGGATCATATGGTGTCCTAAGGGGTCATATGGTGCTCTAACAAGTGTGGGCTCTTAACACCCCATAAGACCCCTAACGACACCATATGACCCCTTAGGACATTATATGGCCCCTCGAGACACCATATGACCCCTTTATGACCATATAATGTCCATATGGTGTTCTAAGGGGTCATATGGTATTCTAACACATACGTGGGCCCTTAGGAGCCCAGATGAATGCTAACAACACTATGTGACCCCACAAGACACCATATCACCCCTCATGACACCATATGACCCCTTTTAACATCCTTGTACATGTCATGACCCCTTACGACACCATATGACCCCGTACGACAATATGACTTCCTAATGTATTATATGGTGTCCTAAGGGGTCATATGGCATTCTAACACATGTGTGGGTCCTTAGGACCCCATATAAGTGTAGGTATTATGGATGAATTTGTCATGTGTTGCATTGGTTTTTTCATTGATGTCAACACTTATCTTCATGGAGATCTACATTGTTGGTTTGGCACTCTGGTTATGTTGGTTTACTGTGTTCACCGACAGGTTATGTGTTCACCGACAGGTTATATTATTCACCGACAGTGATGATAACTTGTTATCATCTGGAGATCATTTGGTTATGTCGAAGACATGGATTGGAAGTTTGGATTTGGGGTTTTGCTTATTGGTCTAATCGGGTTGACATGTTTGCCTTTACCGGCAAATAGGACTAGGTTATGGACCGATGCATGTTATCTATTCCAGATCAGCATAGCACATGATGGAGATGGTTTATTGATTGGATATTGTATTGACCTAACATATTATATTGCATCAAGACTTATTTGTAATTGATGTAATTGTAATATCTTTAGTGAGCCGACCTTATGATTTGGTCTAAGGTTTTGTATAAATAAATATAAAATCTCATTTGTGAGATATGGTATGGAAATGGTATGAGCGTGTGTGAATATTGAAGAGTGAAAATAAGTAGATCCTTGTGTGAATCATGTAGATATTATCTAAAGGTTGAAGGAAGGTTATGAAGGTGTTTGGCACTCATGTTCAGAGCTTAAACCGGTACTGAATCCAGCATTGTAGATGTTATTTTGAGCAGTACATTGTATTGGATTTAACCATCCAACTGTAGTTAGTGTCACTTTTATTTTGTGATTGAGCAGTGAGCTCTAGGCGGTTGGCCTTTCTACATGTGCAGACCCCATTTGTATACACTTACTATCTGCAGTAGTATCATCTGATTGTGGGTAAGGTTTCCTGCTGTAGTTTTTCCCCTTACCGAGTTTCCATGTCAAAATCTATGTGTCATGTATTGTGGATGTTGTTTCTCTTTCTCTTTCATGCATTAACTTATACAGGTACTGCTATAACTGTTAATCTATTTTACTAGCATTTAAGTTTGGATTATTGGCATTTAAGTTTAGGTTGGAATAATTATCATTTGAGTTATAATTTATATACAACTGGTTAACAACTGATTCACCCCCCCCCCCCTCTCAATTATCCTTTTGGTTCCTAACAATTGGTATCAAATCCAAGTCCTCTTTTTGCAAAAGCCTAACAACTTGAGGAGATCCTATGGCAACAAATATTTTCAGGAAGGACAGTCTAAAACTTGATGGAACTAACTATGGTATATGGAAGATCAGAATGGAAACACATCTGAACTGCATTGGAAGAGATATATGGGAAGTTACTGAGAATGGCTATGTTGGTCCTACTTTGAATTAGCCTCATCCACAAACATTGGCTAAGGACATGGACAATGATTGTAAAGCAAGAGAAGCACTTCTGACCGTATTATTAGATCAGCAAATCATGGGATTATCAGACCGATCTACTGCTAAAGCTATTTGGAATAAACTAGAAACATTGAATGAAGGAGATACCACTGTCAAATTTGCAAAATTAGAATGTTACCAAGTCAGGTATGAAAATTTAAAATTGGAAGAAGATGAAAGAATTTCTGCATTTATGGAAAGAGTTAATGAATTTTTTTTAGGAATACAATTTTGTGGAGGATCCTTAAGTGAAGATGAAATTGTGTCTAAAGTTTTAAGAGCATTTCCATCGGCTTAAAAAATGAAAGTGATTGCTATTAATGAGTTGAGAACAATGCCTAATAAATCAGTTTCTAGAGATACTTTGGTTGGAAAACTTTCAGCATTTGAGCTTGAAGAGTTTGGTCTTGTTGCTACAGTCAAGATTGATTTAGCTTTCAAAGCATCATCATCATCATCATCATCATCTGACAAAATTGATTGGAAGTCACTTTATGAAAAAGAACTTGAAGATATGAGAAGAGAAAATGAAGAACTTGAAGCATTATTTGCAAGGAAGATGCCTAAAGGTCCAGTAGGAAGTAAGTATGAAGGTAAAGCACCTTTTAAATGTTTTAACTGCAATAAAGTTGGTCATATAGCATCTAGATATCTTGATAGACATGCAAGATTAAGGGACAAAGAAAAAAGAACATATAAGCCTAACCCTGAATATCAGAGATAGAGATTTAAGAAAAATAGAGATAAGTCATGTTACTATGCAGATGAAGGTGTTACAGATGATTCAGATGAAGATCCAGCAGATAGTGGATGGGAATTTATTGCAATAAAAGAAGATCAACCAACACCTATTGTCAAACTGGTAGAGCAGGCACTGGCATCTAACATTGAAGAAAAGGATGAATGGATCATTGATTCTAGATGCTTGCATCATATGACTGGTGATAAAAGCAAATTATTGTCATTTTGGGAATGTAATGGAGGACTAGCAAAGTTTGGAGATGATAAAACTTGTTCAATCAAAGGAAGAGGCACTCTATCTTTGGATGGTAAGCACAATACTGACAATGTTTATTATGTTAAAGGTTTAAGCATAATATTTTGAGTGTTGATCAATTAGTGGAAAAGGGATTTAAGTTAAAATTCAAGAATGGAAAATGCAAAATCATAAATAGGACTGGATTGGAGATTGCAACCGGTAATCAGACTAAAGGTAATATCTTTCATTTGAATACAAGTGATAAGACATGTTTGATTGCACACATTGATGAAAGTTGGTTATGGCATAAAAGACTCTGTCATGTGAATTTTGATTGCATTGTAAAGATCAGTTCAACTAAGGCAGTAAGGGATTTACCTAAGATTATGAAACCTCATAATCCGGTATGTAAGGAATGTCAAATGGGAAAGCAAGTTAGAACAAATTTTAAAAGCATTACTGATAAATCCAATAATACTCTTGATTTAATTCATACTGATTTATGTGGTCCAGCAAGAACAAGAAGTCTACAATGTGATAGATACTTTATGCTAATAATTGATGATTATTCTAGAATGTGTTGGGTTACTTTTCTTAGGGAGAAATCTTAATCTTTTGGGAAATTCAAGTTATACAAGGTAATGGTAGAGAATTAAACTGGAAAGAAAATCAAATTTCTGAGATAAGATCAAGGAGGAGAATTTACATCTAGGTAATTTAATACATTCTTTGAAGTGAATGGGATCAAAAGACAACTATTAGCACCCCAGACACCCCAACAGAATGGAGTTGTGGAAAGGAAGAACAAAACTATTCTAGATGCAGTAAGAACCATGTTGATGGAAGCAAATCTACCTCATGTGTATTGGAGAGAAGCAGTGAATACAACGGTTTATACTTTCAACAAATTTCACATCAAAGGTAAAACCGGTAAGACCCCTTATGAACTATGGTTTGGTCATACTCCTACTCTTAAATACTTTAGAATATTTGGAAGCAAATGTTATATTAGAAGAGATGAGTATGTTGGCAAGTTTGATCCTAGAAGTGATGAAGGAATAATTCTTAGTTATTCATCTAGAAGCAAGGCATATAGATGTTATAATAAAAGGTTACAGAAAATCATTGAGAATACTAATGTGAAGATAGATGAACATTTTGGAGAAAATTCAAGATCTGTAGAACCAGCAGTCAAAATGATTATAAATGAACTAGCACAGATTGCACTGGTACAGAATGTAGACCCATTCACACTGGCACCATCAGAAAACTCAACAATGACTGAAGAACAGTAACATGTGAATGTTAATTAGAATAAACCTAGGTATGCAAAATTGAATCATTCAGAGAATCAAATAATTGGAAATAAGAATCAAGGTGTTATGACTAGAGGAAGATTGGCAAATGAAGAGGTACATTTAATTTCTCAAGTTGAACCAGCATCTGTTACTAAAGCATGTGAAGATAAACATTGGATAAAAGCAATGGAAGATGAATTAGAACAAATTGAAAAGAATAATACTTGGACATTGGTTCCCTGGCCTAAAGACAAAAAAGTAGTTGGAACTAAATGGGTATTTAGGAATAAATTTAATGAGGATGGTGAAGTAATTAGAAACAAAGCAAGATTAGTTTGTAAAGGTTATTCATAGAAAGAAGGAATTGATTATAATGAAAACTTTGCACTGGTAGCCAAAATTGAGGCAGTTAGACTATTTCTTGCATTTGCAGCTCATAAGAACTATAAAGTTTATCAGATGGATGTAAAATGTGCATTTGTGAATGGAGATCTTGAGGAAGAAGTTTACATTGAACAGCCTAATGGATTTTCATTGACAGATGATAAGGATATGGTTTGCAGGTTAAGGAAAGCTTTATATGGATTGAAACAAGCTCCCAGAGCTTGGTATGCTAGATTGGATAAATATCTTTTGAAGCTTGGTTACACAGAAGGTAATGCGGACAATAATTTGTACTACAAAGTTACCAATGATGACTTTTTGGTTATTGAAGTCTTTGTTGATGATATCATCTTTGGAGGTGAAGATGGATTATGTAAAGACTTTGCTAACAAGATGTATGAAGAATTTGAAATGTCTATGATTGGAGAGATAAAAAGATCAGAGGTTTGTAGATTTCACAAACAAATAAAGGTATATTCATATGTCAAACAAAATACTTGAAGGAATTTTTGAAGAAATTTGGTATAGAAAACTCTAAACTGATAAGTACTCCTATGACTACAACTGATAAATTAACATTGAAGGATGATTTAGATCCTATTAATCCAACAAGGTACAAATCTATGATTAGAGGTTTACTGTATTTGACACAGAAAAGACCTGATATAATGAATGCAGTATGTATTGTTTCAAGATTTCAAAGCAATCCTAAATAAAATCATGAATCAACAGTTAAAAGGATTTTCCGGTACCTACAAGGCACAACAAATCTTGGTTTATGGTATCCTAAGAATGAAAATTTTGAGTTATGTGCATACACAGATTCTAATTGGGTGGGAGATGTAGATGACAGAAAGAGTACCACTGGCGGTGCATTCTTTCTTGGTAGAAGATTGATTTCATGGATCCGTAAGATGTAGACTTGTACATCATTATCTACAGTAGAAGCAGAATATGTTGCAGTAGCAACTAATTGTACTAAGGTATTATGGATTAATCAAAAGGATATGGATATAAAGGTAAAATTCAAAGAACTAATAATTATTTATTGTGATAATTCAGAAGCAATTGATATATCAAAGAATCCAGTATTTCACTCTAAGACAAAGCATGTTTCTATTAAGTATAATTTTCTGAAAGAGAATGTTGAAGCAAATGAAGTGAGATTGGTTTATGTAAATACTAAAGAGAAAATTGCAGATATCTTTAAAAATCCTTAGGCTAAGGAAACATTTGAATATCTCAGAGAGTAGCTTGGGGTAATTTCCCCACCGACAGAGACTTAGATGTTGAAGATTGGAATCAACCTGGCAGGAACTGACAAATATATCTTTTTCCAGTTTTGATGGAGGAGAGCTACTGCTCAAGGGGAGTAGTTAGTTGTATGATATGTTTTGATTCTTAAATGCTTTGGCATTTGATGTCAAAGGGGTAGAGATATCTATGGAAAAAAATTGTATTTGGGGAGAGATGATCATTCTACTTAGAGAGATGTACTTTGGTTTTTGTTTTTGTTTTTGGTTCAGAACTTTGTGACAAACTTTGTATTGATCTATCTTTGGGATATTGTTGGTTTATTGGTTTTTGACATTCTATTTTTGGCACTTAGATGTTTTTCCATCTAGTGTTGCAATTAATGCCAAAGGGTGAGATTGTTGGTATTATGGATGACTTTGTCATGTGTTGCATTGGTTTTGTCTTTGATGTCAACACTTTTCTTCATGGAGATCTACATTGTTGGTTTGGCACTCTGGTTATATTGGTTTATTGTGTTCACCGACAGGTTCTGTGTTCACTGGCAGGTTATATTGTTCACTGGCAATGATGATAACTTGTTATCATCTGGAGATCATTTGGTTATGTCGAAGACATGGATTGGAAGTGTGGATTTGGTTTTTTTCTTATTGGTCTAATCGGGTTGACATGTTTGCCTTTACTGGAAAACAGGACTAGGTTATGGACCGCTACATGTTATCTATTCCAAATCAGCACAACATGTTATGAAAATGGTTTATTGATTGGATATTGTATTGAGCCGACATATTGTATCGCATAAAGACTTATTTTTAATTGATTTAATTGTAATATCTTTAGTAAGCCAACCTTATGATTTGGTTTAAGGTTTTGTATAAATAAATGTAAAATCTCATTTGTGAGATATGGTATGGAAATGGTATGAGTGTGTGCGAATATTGAAGAGAGAAAATAAGTAGATCCTTCTGTGAATCACACAAACATTATCTGAAGGTTGAAGGAAGGTTATGAAGGTGTTTGGCACTCATGCTTAGAGCTTAAACCGGTATTGAATCTAGCATTGTAGATGCTATTTTGAGTAGTACATTGTATTGGATTTAACCATCCAACTGTAGTCAGTGTAACTCCTATTTTGTGATTGAGCAATGAGTTCTAGGCAGTTGGCCTTTCTGCATGTGCAGGCCCCATTTGTATACACTTACTATCTACAGTAGTATCATCTGATTGTGGGTAAGGTTTCCCACCGTAGTTTTTCCCCTTATCGGGTTTCGATGTCAAAATTTTTGTGTCATGTGTTGTGGATGTTGTTTCTCTTTCGGTTTCATGCATTAACTTATACCGATACTACTATAACTGTTAATCTATTTTACCTGCATTTAAGTTTAAGTTGGAATAATTAGCATTTGAGTTATAATTTATATACAACTGGTTAACAACTGATTCACCCCACCCCCTCTTATTTTTCCTTCGGGTTGCTAACAATAACCCCTAACGACACCATATGACCCTTTAGGAAACTATATGACCCCTTAGGACATAATGTGACCCCTTTTAACATCTTAGTACATGACATGACACCATATGACCCATTAGGAGAATATGATGTCCTAATGGGTCATATGGTGTTCTGAGGGGTCATATGGTGTTTTAAATCATGTGTGGGCTCTTAGGACTCCATATGACCCCTTAGGACACCATATGGCCCTCGAGACACCATGTGACCCATTTTAACATTCTAATACACGACATGACCCCTTATGACACCATATGACCTGATGTAGAGGCCTCCTTATCACCTAAGGACAATTCCAAATGGTTAGGGTCTGACCCTTGAAAAGACAAAAATGACCCTACAAGGAAGGAATCCACATCTTAAGGTTTTGAACTACTCTCCACTACTCAAGCCTAACACCTACTCAAGATGAGTAAATGGCTTCAACTTCTCAAACATGCCTCATCGGTAACTCCTACTCTTAGAGGTTTTGGATTTGTTCCATTCATGACCACTAAGGACTGTTCCAAGCATTGGTTTAGGGTTTTGTCTTCAAATCCTTATATCTCCTTTGGAAACCTACCCACTAGGCTAATAGCCCTATTTAGCAAGAGAATTGATCTTAACTCCAAACTAGTCCACACACTCTAACAACCTACTCACCATTCCAAATACCCTTTTGGGAGTTACACTCATCCCCAAAATGGGTTGGCAAAATCTGCAACCTAAGGGTCTGAACCCCTTAGAAACCTAGGGACCTAATTAGGGCAATTGGGCCTAATTTACAAAGCAACCCCCATTACCGGTATCCCAACTGCAAAAACAACTTTATGATAATTTGGGTAATGGTTAATAACCTCTAATTATAGGGTTACATGCTTGGAATCCACCGCTATCAGATTTAATGATGACTATCCTAAATTTGCTTAAGGTAGTCACATAGACAGGCCTACCTAGTTTTGCTTCTTTCTCCTCACAACCAAGTCTCCCCTACAAAAACCCATGAAAATCATAAAATAAATAGGCCAATATTGAACTCCACCAAAGGAAAGAACTTCTAGAGGAAGTAAATGCAAGATATTGCCATTATTTGGTGAAACCCTAGCCAAACCCTGGTTTTCCGGGTTACAGTCAGTAAAAAAAGGGTTTCTCACTACTCACAAATGATCAAGTCCTCAAACCACTACCAAATAAAATATAATTCATTCCTCTATCTACTCCATGAATGGTTTTGTTCAATTCAAATAGGTCAAGGACGTACAACCTCTGCAAACTCAGAATCTTTGGGAAAACTCAAATTTTCAGTATTTTATTGCTTACAAACTTCAATCCAAAATCGCACCCAACATTGGGAATCATGTCCAAAAGGTATATAGACCTCTCCAATGGTTACCAACCAAATTTTAAATATTTAGGAGCCTTTGAGAGGCTTACATCAACCACATTTTGAAAAGTTGCACTTTTGCACTCAAAAGTTGCATTTTTGCATAAAAAGTTGTCAAAATCTCTAAGGTTGGGATCCACATACTTGGATCAACCAAACACCACTAAAACATCCTAAAAACCTATCAAACACAAAACCAAACATCCTACCACATTTTCCCAATTGGCTTATCAAATTACCTAATTAGTGACATGGGTTTACATGGTGGAGTCTTTATTAAATACATGAAACTTGCATAAACACAAGACACTAAGACAACCACTATGATCCTAGTCTTCATCCTCAGAGCCATGATTTTAGTGTTGATGAGGTGCTCCTACACCATACTCCTTGGGAGAAGAGATATCAAGCCCAATTGAGATCAGAGTTTGGAGATCTGCACCATGGTTGGAAATTTGTTTATTTGTCATCCAAACTGCCTCAGAGTCTGGATTGTCCTGCCAAGCCACTAAATACTCAATGTACTCTTTGTTCCTTGTCCTCTTTGTGATTCTAGTGTCTAGAACCTTTCTCCACTTTGGTGAATCTTGCCTTGGAATATCATCATCTTCTGCAACCTATATTGGTTCCTCCACTTCATTTCCATCACCTTTGCAAAGTGTAAGATCACACACATTGAAAATGGGTGACAATCCAAGATCAGGAGGAATTTGGATTTCATAAGCATTTTGCCCACATTTCTTCAAAATCTGACATGGTCCAATCTTCCTCTGCATGAGCTTGGTGTATTTTCCTTTTGGGAGTCTCTCCTTTTTCAAATGTACCCATACCAAGTCCCCAACACTAAACTATACATCCCTCTTTTTCTTGTCAGCATGAGCCTTGTACTTCTCTGCAAATTGTTGGAGATGAGAGTTCACTTGGTCATGGAATTCCTTGATGGTTGATGCAAAAGATTCACCATCTGCACTAATGGATTCTTCTTTAGGTAACTCCCTTAACTCTAACATACCTCTTGGGTGGATGCCATACACAATTTGAAAAGGAGACTTCCTGGTACTCCTATTTATGGTGTCATTGTATGACAACTCTGTCTGTGACATTATGTTGTCCCATTTCTCTCCATGTTGTCTTGTCAAACATCTTAATAGATTCCCCAAGGACCTATTGGCAACTTTAGTTTGTCCATCCATTTGAGGATGGCAAGCTGATGAGAAAGCTAGGTTAGTTCCCAACTTCTTCCAAAGAGTCCTACAAAATGACCTATGAACTTCGCATCCCTATCTAAAACTATGTTTAGTGGCAATCCATGTATCCAAACTATCTCTTTGGAAAACAAGTCTACAACATATGAAGCATCACAAGAGGTTTTACATGGCAAGAAATGAGCCATTTTGCTAAATCTGTCCACCACTACAAAAACACTGTCAAAACCCCTCCTTGTCCTAGGTAGACCCAACGCAAAATTCATGCTTATGCTCTCCCATGGCCTAGAAGGAATGGGTAATGGTTGGTACAATCCTACATTGGTGGATTTTCCCTTGGCTTTTTGATAGATTACACATGTCTCCACAAACTTCCTTACATCTACCTACAACTTAGGTCAATACTAATGTCTTTTCACAAGGTCAAGGGTCTTGTCAAGACCAAAATGACTTACCATTTCTCCACAATGCTTCTCCCTAATGATATTCAGTCTCACAGAACACTTAGGAATGCATAATTTTCCAACTTTAAATAGAAATTCCTCTTGTATCAGAAATTCAAAAAATTCAACATGATATCGGTCACCAAAAGATTCACATACCTTGTAGATCTCTCCAAAATATTCATCAGCATCATACATATTCTTCAAGGAGTCAATTCCAACACTTTCCATCTTCATTTGGTTGATGGTTAAGACCCTCCTTCTCAAGGCATCTGCAACTTTATTCTTAACCCCCTTTTTGTGTTTAAGGTTAAAGGTGAAATCTTGTAGGGTCTCTACCCACTTCATGTGTTGGTGGTTTAACTTTTTTTTACTATTTATGAAACTTAGAGCCAAATTAATAGTAAAAACTATGAACTCCTTAGGCAATAAATAGTGCCTCCACTTCTTCAATGATTGAACCAAAGCATACATCTCCAAGTTATAGGATGAGTATCTCCTCTTGGCATCATTTAGCTTTTCACTAAAAAAGGCAATGGGCCTTCCTTCCTGACTGAGTAATACCCCAATAGCCATGAGGCTTGCATCACATTCCACCTCGAATATCTTGTTGAAGTCTGGTAGGGCAAGGATTGGTTGTTCTGCAACTTTATTCTTCAACGTTTCAAATGAGTCATATGCCTCCTTAGTCCAACTAAACCTGGACTTTTGTCCTCCCTTTATGGTGTCAAGAATTGGTGCACAAACATGACTAAATCCCCTTATAAAATTCCTTAAAAAAATTACTAAACCATGGAAACTCCAGACATCATTCGTAGTTTTAGGTGTAGGCCAAGACAATATGGCACTTACCTTCTCCTGGTCCATTTTCAACTCACCTTGTGAGATTACAAAGCCCAAGTAGATGATCTCCTCTTGCATGAACAAACACTTATCCAAATTTATCATTAGTTGCTCTTCATGTAACCTTTTGAGGACCATATCTATGTGTTTGAGGTTCTCTTCCCTTGTGTGGCTAAAGATCAAAATATCATCAAGGTATACTATCACAAACTTGCCTATGAACTCCACCAAGACCTCATTCATCAACCTCATAAAGGTACTAGGTGCATTGGACAACCCAAATGGCATGACTTTCCATTCATACAACCCCTCATTGGTTTTAAAAGTTGTTCTCCATTCATCCGCTGGCCTTATTCTAATTTGATAGTATCCACTTTTTAGATCCATTTTGGTGAAATATTTAGCACTCCCCAAGCAATCAAGTAAATCCTCTATCCTAGGGATTGGGAACCTATACCTTATAGTTATCTTGTTGATGGCCCTTGAGTCTGTTCATACCCTCCAAGTGCCTTCTTTCTAGGGTGCAAGGATTGTCAATACTGCACACGGGCTTAAGATTTTGCCAATTATCCCTCACTCATGAAACTCATCAATTTGTCTTGCCATCTCTGCATTCTGATTTGGGGTAAGCTTGTATGCTGCTTTATTTGGTAAGGTAGATCTAGGGATCAGATCTATACAATGATTGATGTCTCTCACCAATGGCAGGGATCTTGGCATTCCATCTAAGATGATGCCTTTGTACTTGTCAAGTAATTGTCTAACTGCAGGGTCTATGTGCCTTTGTCCTTCTTCTTTCCACTCTACAAACTACTCCTTCTTTGTCATCTTGGACTTGGGAATGACGGCATAGAAAATTACATCCTTCTCTACCATCTCCTTCATGAACTGCTTTCCTTCTACCAACAATACTTTGGCATCTTTTCCCTTCTGTTTTATCTCACTCTCCATCAGGGGTAAAAGCTCTATCACCTTACCATATTTGGTGATTGAATAGGTGTTTCTAACCCCATCATGGTAAGCCTTCAAATCAAACTGCCATGGTCTTCCAAATAAGAGATGACATGCATCCATCTTGGCTATATCAAATAGCAATCTGTCCTTATATGATCCAATCTGAAACTCTACCCAAGCCTGCTCTTCTACCACTACTTGCTGACCTTGTGTGAGCCATGAGACCTTATAGGGGTAAGGATGTGGCAATCTTCTCAACTTAAGCTTCTCTACCATTTCAAGAGACACAATTTTTTTAGTAGACCCAGAGTCTATCAAGACCTTGCATACCTTTCCTCTTGCCTTGCAAGTAGTTTTGAAAAGAGACTTTCTTTGTGGGGGCTCCTTATCAGGTACCTTCATGGTGGTCACTGCTCTCTTCATCATTAGAGCCTCTCCTCTTTTAGGGTAGCCATAGCTATCAAGAGCATTAACACTTTGATAGGTGTTTGCACTTGCCACACTTTGGCAATCATATCCTTGCACCAAGTTGCTCCTCCTTTCTCCCATGGATCTTGTAGCCTTCTCCAGACATCTATTGGCCATGTGCCCTTCTTGGTTACAGTTATAGCATCTAGGAGGTCCTCTGCCTTTGGATCTTCCTCTAGAGGATGGTCTTCTACCCCTAAAGTTCCCTCTTTTATTGTAGCCTCCTCCTTGGTTATAATTTCTCTCTCCTCTAGTGCCTTCTTGATTAGACTAACCTTGGTATCAAAAACCATTTCCTCTACCTCTGAAAGGGCCTCTTCCCCCTCTTTGTTGTCTCCCTTTGCCTCTGCCATTTTTTTCTTGTCTCCTCTTTAGCTTCTCCTCCAACTTAAGTGCCAACTGAAAGCATTTTTGGACTGTCTCCGAGGTGTGGAGACTCAAGTCTTCTTGGATGGCAAATTTTAGTCCATTGAGATACCTCGCCACCTTCTCATCTTCACTCTCCTTTACCTTGGTCTTCACACACAACTTCATGAACTCCTCTATGTAGGAACTCATGTCCATATCCTTCTGCTTCAAGTTTTGTCTTCTCTTATGCAATTGGACATTATAGTCCACTAGAACATAGGCTTCCTTCACCATAGCCATCATCTTCTTCCAAGTAGAAACTTTTCTTTTCCCCTCTTTCACCCTCTCATCTTGGATGAAAGTCCACTGAGTCAGTGCAACCCCTTTCATTTTGTATTGGGCCATCTTCACCCTTTGGTGCTCTGGTATGTCTTCACTCAAAGAAATTGTCCAAGGAGTCTATCCACTCCATCACTATATTTGGTTCCATCTTACCAGAAAACACTAGCAGATCCAATTTCACATCCATAGTTCTTCTTTCCATGGACTTGAGGACACTCATCGGGGGTCTCTGGTCTACAGGAACTTGTTGTTCTTCATGCCTAGGGATCTCCTCTTCATCCCCTTCTTCAACACTTCCAGAGTCTCTTTCTCCCCTCTCCACTTTGTCCTTCAACTGGTCCATTTCATCTCTCAAGGCCTGATTCTCAGCCCTGACTGCTCTTCTCTCTACCATCTACTTCTTCACCAAGACAACCAACTTAGCATTGGTCATCCTTGATGGGATTTCTTGGGATCCCCCTTCCTTTGACATCTTGTCTTCTTCTTTTATCCAAAGAACACTCCTATGCTCTGATACGAATTGATGTAGAGCCCTCCTTATCACCTAAGGACAAGTCCAAAAGGTTAGGGTCTAGCCCTTCAAAAGACAAAAATGACCCTACAAGGAAGGAATCCACATCCTAAGGTTTTGAACTACTCTCCACTACTCAAGCCTAACACCTACTCAAGATGAGTAAATGGCTTCAACTTCTCAAACATGCCTCACCGGTAACTCCTGCTCTTAGAGGTTTTGGATTTGGTCCATTCATGACCACTAAGGACTATTCCAAGCATTGGTTTAGGGTTTTGTCTTCAAATCCTTATATCTCCTTTGGAAACCTACCCCCTAGGCTAGTAGCCCTATTTAGTGGGAGAATTGATCTAAAATCCAAAATCTTCCACACACTCTGACAACCTACTCACCATTCCAGATACCCTTTTGGGAGTTACACTCATCCCCAAAATGGGTTGGCAAGATCTACAACCTAATGGTCTAAACCCCTTAGAAACCTAGGGACCTAATTAGGGTGATTAGGCCTAATTTACAAAGAAACCCCCATTACCGGTATCCAAATTGAAAAACCAAATTTATGAGAATTTGGGGAATGTTGAATAACCTCTAATTCCATAGTTACACACCTGGAATCCACCGCTATCAGATTTTATGATGATTGTCCTAAATTTGCTTAAGGTAGTCACATAGAGATGCCTACCTAGTTTTGCTTCTTTCTCCTCACAACCGAGTCTCCCCTGCAAAAACCCATGAAAATCCTAAAATAAATAGGACAATATTTCACTCCATCAAAGGAAAGAACTTCTAGAGGAAGGAAATGCAAGGTAAATGGCCATTATTTGGCGAAACCCTAGCCAAACCCTGGTTTTCTAGGTTACAGTCAATAAAACAAGGGTTTCTCACTACTCACAAATGATCAATTCCTCAAAATACCACCAAATAAAATCTAATTCATTCCTCCATCTAATCCATGAATGGTTTTGTTCAATTCAAATAGGTCAAGGATGTACAACCTCTGCAAACTCAGAATCTTTGGGAAAACTCAATTTTTCAGTATTTTATTGCTTACAAACTTCAATCCAAAATCACACCCAACCTTGGGAATTGTGTCCACAAGGTATATATCCCTCTCCAATGGTTACCAACCGAATTTGAAAGAGGTTGGATCCGTTGAGAGGCTTACATCAACTGTATTTTGAAAAGTTGCACTTTTGCACTCAAAAGTTGCATTTTTGCATAAAAAGTTGTCAAACTCTCTAAGGTTGGGATCCACATATTTGGATCAACCAAACACCACTAAAAAATCCTAAAAAATGTATCAAACACAAAACCAAAAATCCTGCCACATTGTCCCAATTGGCTTATCAAATTGCCTAATTAGTGACATGGGTTTACATGGTGGGGTCTTTATTGAATACATGAAACTTGCATAAACACAAGACACTAAGACAACCACTATGATCCTAGTCTTCATCCTCAGACCCATGATTTTCTTGTTGATGAGGTGCTGCTGCACCATGACCCCTTAGGACAATTCCTAAGGGGTCATATGGTGTCCTAAGGGGTCAAATGGCATTCTAAGACATGTGTGGGCCCTTACAATCCATTATGAATTCTAACAACACCATACGATCCCTTAGAATAGTGTATGGCCCCTCAAGACACCATATGACCCCTTAGGATCATATGATGCCCATATGGTGTCTTAAGGCGTGATATGGTGTTCTAATGCATGTTTTGGCCCTTAGGAACCCATATGATCCCTAACGGCACCATATGACCCCTTAGGACACCATATGACCCTTGAGGACACAATATGACCCATTTTAACATCCTAGTACACGACATGACCCCTTATGACACCATATGACCCCTTGAGACAATATGATGTCCTAAAAGGGTCATATGGTGTTCTAAGGGGTCATATGGTGTCCTAAGGGGTCATGTGGTGTTCTAATACATGTGTGCGCCCTTAGGACCCCATATGACCCCTAACGACACAATTTGACACCTTAGGACACTATAAGGCCCCTTAGGACAACATGTGACCCCTTTTCACATCCTAGTACACGACATGACCCCTTATAACACCATATGACCCCTTAGGATATTGTGGTGTGCTAAGGGGTCATATGTTGTCCTAAGGGGTCATATGTTGCCCTAAGGGGTCATATGGTGTTCTAGCACATGTATGGGCCCTTAGGACCCCATATGGACCCTAACGACACCATATGACCCCTTAGGACACCATATGGTTCCCCAGGACACCATATGACCCCATAGAACCATATGATGTCCATATGGTGTCCTTTAGGGGTCATATGGTGTTCTAACACATGTGTGGGCCCTTAGGACCCTCTATGACCCCTAACAACGTCATTTGAACTCTCAGAACACCATATGACCCCTTACGACACCATACAACCCCTCAGGATAATATGATGGCCTAATGGGTCATATGGTGTGCTAAATGGTTATATGGAATTCTAACACATGTGCGGGCCCTTAGGGCCCCATATGACCTCTAACGACACCATATGACTCCTTAGGACACTATATGGTCTCTTAGGACATCATGTGTGGCTTTTCAACATTGTAGTACATGACATGACCCCTTAGGATGATATGTTGTCCTAAGGAGTCATATGGTGTCTTAAGGGGTCATATGGTATCCTAAGGGTCATATGGTGTTCTAACACATGTGTGGGCCCTTAGGACCCCATATGACTCCTAATGACACCATTTGACCCCTTAGGACATGATATGACCCCTAACGATATGATATGACCCTTTAGGACACCATATGACCCCTTTAACATCTTAGTACATGAGATGGCCACTTACAAAACCATATGATCCCTTAGGACACCATATGGCCCCTCAGGACACCATGTGACCGCTTTTAACATCCTTGTATATGACATGACCCTTTATGACACCATATGACCCCTTAAGACAATATGGTGTCCTACGGGGTCATATGGTGTTCTAACACATGTGTGAACCCTTAGGATCCCATATGACCCCTAATGACATCATCTGATCCCTTAGGACACTATATGGCCCCTCAAGACACCATATGACTACTTAGGACCATATGATGTCCATATGGTGTCCTAAGGGGTCATATGGTGTTCTAACACACGAGTGGGCCCTTAGGACTCCATATGACCCCTAACAACACCATATGACCCCTTGGGACACCATATGGCCTATGTGGACACCATATGACCCCTTTTAACATCCTAGTACATGACATGACCCCTTAGCACAATATGATGTCCTAATGTGTCATATGGTGTTCTAAGGGGTCATATGGTGTCCTAAGGGGTCATATGGTGTTCTAACACATTCGTGGGACCTTAGGACCCCATATGACCCCTACCAACACCATATGACCCCTTAGGACACCATATGGCCCCTCAAGACACCATGTGACCCATTTACACATCCTAGTACACAACATGACCCCTTATGACACTATATGACCCCTTAGGACGATATGGTGTCAAGTAGCCATATGGTGTCATAATGGGTCATATGGTGTCCTAAGCAGTCATATGGTGTCATAATGGTTCATATGGTGTTATAACATGTGTGGGCCCTTAAGACCCCATATGACCCCTAACGACACCGCATGACCCCTTAGAACACCATATGGCCCCTCAGGACACCATATGACCCCTTAGCACCATATGATGTCCATATGGTGTTCTAAAACATGTGTGGGCCCTTAGGACCCCATATGAACCATAATGACACCATGTGACCCCTAAAGACACCATGTGACCCCTTACGACACCATATGGCCACTTTTAACAAACTAGTGCATGACATGACCCCTTATGACACCACATGACCCCTTAGGACAATATGATGTCCTAATGGGTCATATGGTGTCTTTAGGGCTCATATGGTGTTCTTACACATGTATGGGGCCTTAGGAACCCATATGACCCCTAACAACACCATATAACCCCTTTGGACACTATATGGCCCGTCAAGACACCTTGCGACCCCTTTTAGCATCCTAGTACATGACATGACCCCTTATGACACCATATGACCCCTTATGATAATATGGTGTCCTAAGGAGTCATATGGCATCCTAGGGGTCGTATGGTGTTATAACACTTGTATGGGACCTTAGGACCCCATATGACCCCTATCAACACCATATGACCCCTTAGGACACAATATGGCCCCCCAGAACACCATATGACCCCTTAGGACACAATATGGCCCCCCAGGACACCATATGACCCCTTAGGACCATGTGATGTCCATATGGTGTCCTAAGGGGTCATATGGTGTTCTAACACATGTGTAGACCCTTAGGGCCCCATATGAACCCTAACAACACCATGTAACCTCTAAGGACACCATGTGACCCCTTTTAACATCCTAGTACATGACATGACCCCTTATGACACCATATGACCCCTTAGGACAATATGTTGTCCTAATGGTTCATATGGTGTCTGAAGGGGTCATATGATTTCCTAAGGGGTCATATGGTCTTCTAGCACATGTATTTCCCCCTAGGACCCCATATGACCCCTAACAACACCATATGACACCTTAAGACACCATATGACCACTCACGACACCATATGACACCTTAGGACCACATGATGTCTTTTTGTGTCCTAAGGGGTCATATGGTGTTCTAACACATGTGTGGCTCATTAAGACCCCATATGACCCCTAACAACATCGTATGACCCCTTAGGACACCATATGACCCCTCAGGACAATATGATGCCCTAATGGGTCATATGGTGTCCTAAGGGACCTCATATCGTGTTCTAACATGTGTGGCCCCTTTGCACACCATATGACCCCTTAGGACACCATATGACCCCTCAGGACACCATATGACCCCTTTTAACATCATAGTACACAACATGGCCCCTTCTGACACCATATAACCCCTTAGGACAATATGATGTCCTAATTGGTCATATGGTGTCCTAAGGGGTCATATAATTTTTTTCCACACGTGTTGCCCCTTAGGACTCCATGTGATCCCTATTAACACCATATGACCCCTCACAAAAGCATATGAGCCCTTAGGACCATATGATGTCCATATGGTTTCCTAAGGGGTCATATGGTTTTCTAACACATGTGTAGCCCCTTTGGACCCCATATGACCCTTAGCGACACCATATGATACCTTACGACACCATATGACCCCTTAGGACAATATGTTGTCCTAAGGGGTCATATGGTGTCCTAAGGGGTCATATGGCATTTTAACACATGTGTGGCCCCTTAGGACCCCATATGACCCCTAACGATGCCATATGGCCCCTTAGGACACCATATGACACCTCAAGAGACCATATGGCCCCTTTTAACATCCTAGTACACGACATAACCCCTTATGACACCAATTGACCCCTCAAGGCAACATGATGTCCTAATGGGTTATATGGTGCCCTTAGGGGTCATATAGTGTCCTAAGGGGTCATATGGTCTTCTAACACATGTGTGGCCCCTTAGGACCCCATATGACCCCTAACAACACCATATAACCCTCAGAATAGGATATGACCTCTCACGACACTATATGACCCCGTTGGACCATATGATGTCCGTATGGTGTCCTAAGGGGTCATATGGTGTTCTAACACATGTGTGACCCTTACAACCTCATATGACCCCTTAGATTACCATATGACCCCTTAGGACACCATATGACCCCTTAGGATGATATGGTGTCCTAATGGATCATATGGTGTCCTAAGGGGTCATATGGTGTTCTAACACATAAGTGGCCCCTTAAGACCCCATATGACCCTTAATGATACCATATGACCCCTTAGGACACCATATGACCCCTCAGGACACCATATGACCCTTTTAACATCCGTGTACATGACATGACCCCTTATGACACCATATGACCCCTTAGGACAATATGATGTCCTAATGGGTCATATGTTGTCCTTAGGGATCATATGGTCTTCTAACACATATGTGACCCCTTAGGATGCCATATGACCCCTCAGGACAATATGATGTCCTAATGGGTCATATTGTGTCCTAATGGGTCATATAGTGTCCTAATGGGTCATATGGTTTTCTAACACATGTGTCCCCTTGGGACCCCATATGACCCCTAACGACACCATATGACCCCTTATGACACCATATGACCCCTCAAGACACCATACGACCCCTTCTAACATCTTAGTACATGATATGACACCATATGACCCCTTAGGACAATACGATATCCTAATAGGTAATATGGTGTTCTAACACATGTGTGGCCCCTTAGGAACCCATATGAACCCTAATGATGCCACATGACCCCTTAGGACACCATATGACCCCTCAAGAAACCATATGACCTCTTAGGACCATATGGTGTTCTAAGGGTTCATATGGTGTTCTAACACATGCATGGCCCCTCAAGACCCCATATGACCATTAATGACACCATATGACCCCTTAGGACACCATATGACCCCTTAAGATAATATGATGTCCTAATATGGTGTTCTAACACATGTATGGACCCTTAGGACACAATATGACCCCTCTAACACCATGTACATATGGTGTCCTAAGGGGTCACACATGGTGTTCTAACACATGCATGGCCCCTTAGGATACCATATGACCCCTTAGGACACCATATGACCCCTTAGGAAAATATGATGTCCTAATGGGTCATATGGTATCCTAAGGTGGAAGAGAGTTTAGATAAAGAGAGGGTTACTGAGAGAGAGAGAGAGAGAGAGAGAGAGAGAGAGAGAGAGAGAGAGAGAGAGAGAGAGAGAGAGAGAGAGGAAAGTATCAACAAAGAGAGGAAAAGAGAGGTTAGAGAAAGAGAGGGTTATTGGGTGGAAGAGAGAGAGAGAGAGAGAGAGAGAGAGAGAGAGAGAGAGAGAGAGAGAGAGAGAGAGAGAGAGAGAGAGAGGGGGGGGGGGATAATTAGGGAGTAGGAGGATGGGGAAGAGGGGCAAGTATCAACAAAGGGAGAGAAGGAAATATGGGGAGAGAGGTCAAGAGAGACAAAGAGTAATTAGGGGGAGGGGGAGAGAGGAAAGAGGTGTAAGAGAGGGTAATTAGGGGGAAAGAGCATGAGAGAGAGGGAGCTAGAGAGATTTTTTAGGGGGGGTGCTAGAGAGGGGTGAGGAAAGTATAAATAAAGGGAGACGCGGAGATATGTTAAAGAGAGAAAGGGTAACTGGGGGGGAGGAGAGAATGAGATAGAGAGTTGGGGAAATAAGGGGGTAGGAGGTGAGGGGCAAGTATCAACAAAGGGAGAGAAGGAGAGACGAGGATAGAAGTGAAGAGATAGATAGAGAGAGGGTAATTATGGGGAGGGGGAGAGGGAAGCAGCAAGAGAGAGAGTGATATGGGAGGTAATTAAGGCGGAGGGGGAGAGGGGGGGAATGGGAGAGGGAAGTATCAACAAAGGGCTCAAGGGGGAGAGAGTTGTGAGAGAGAGGGTAATTGGGGGAAGAGAGAATGAGAGATATTTGGGATAAAGTTAGTGGTAGAGATAGGTGTGAGAGAGATATGGTAATTGGGGAAGAAAGAATTAGAGGGAGAGTTGGGGGTAGTTATGGGGTAGGAGGAGAGGGGGGATGGGAAAGTATCAACAAAGGGAGAGAGGGAGAGATGGAGAGAGAGGTTCAAAGGGAGAGGTCCAGATAGAAGGTAATTTGGGGGAGGGGAGAGGGTGGAGAGGAATGTATCAACAAAGGGGGAGAGAGAGAGGGGGGGGAGGGAAGTATCAACAAAG
Source organism: Cryptomeria japonica (assembly GCF_030272615.1). Classification (NCBI taxonomy): domain Eukaryota; kingdom Viridiplantae; phylum Streptophyta; class Pinopsida; order Cupressales; family Cupressaceae; genus Cryptomeria; species Cryptomeria japonica. Next base: position 811,991,316 of record NC_081411.1, read on the forward strand.
GAAGAGGGGGGAGAGATAGGGAGAGAGACCCTTGATTACACACACTCTCTCTCTCTCTTTGCTAATACGTCCCTCTCCCCCCTCCCCCTCCCCCTAATTATCCTCTCTCTATCACTCTCTTCACCTCTCTCCACATCTCTCCCTCTCCTTTTGCTGATACTTACCCCTCTCCCTCTCATCTTATCCATTAATTACACCCAACTCTCTCTCTCATTATTTCTTCCCCTCAATTACCCCCTTTCTCACCTCTCTCCTTCTATGCCTTTATAGATACTTCCCTCTCCCCCTCTCCCCACCCCCTAATTACTCTATCTCTTCATCTCTCTTCCCATCTCTCTTCTCTCTTTGTTGATACTTTCCCATCTCCCCCTCTCCTCCTACCCCCTAATAATCCTAAACTCTCCCTCTCATTCTCTCTTCACCCCAATCGCCCTCCTCTCTTTTTCTTACTCTCTCCTCCCCCCAGTTGTCCTCTCCTTCTCACTTCTCTCCCCCTCTCCCTGTGTTGATACTTCCCTCTATGCCTCTCCTTGTCCCCTTTTAATTTTGTTGCTAGAGATGGGAAGGAAATGCAGAGAGACTAGTCTAGATCTTAGGGAAGAGAGAGTGTGATAGAGGAGGAAGTGATGAAGAGGTATAAATATAAGTTTAGAGATTGAGAGAAGGAATGAGGGATTCAATGAGAGTTAGAGAGATAGGTATAAATAGAGATGTATAAATATGGACAAAAGAGGGAGGAAGAAACAAACAGGTGGAGTGATAGGTTTACATCTTAGGAGAGAGAGGTAGAGAAAGGAACAAAGAGAGATAACATGGTTTATCAAAATTTGTAAAACTCAACAAAATTTCTAAATTTTTTATTATTAATTACTTATTTAGTGTTTCAAGTATTTTGAGATGATTGTTACAAAAAAATTCATGAAAGAGGGAATTCATGTGAAAAAGTCATGAGCTTTTGATGTTTTAAAAATGAAGGATGAATTTAAATTAATTATAATTATTTTTTAAAACAAAATATAGAAACAATACCTATTCCATATCATAAAGATTCGAACCACGTTTCCAATGCCTGTAAAAAAACAAAATTTTGATATGAAACGCAAAAGTTATGCCCAATTTACTAAAATATGGTTTTGAATTTTTTTCATAACGGATGTCCGATTTGAAAGGATACCCAATTTTAAAAAACATAATTTTTCCCTCCATTTTTCACTCGAGCTTGCTTTGGGATTTGGCTAGGACATGCCAAGCTTGGAAAGTCGACACAAAAAACGTGTTTTTGAGTTTTCCTTGTTTTTTCCCAACTCCGCCTTAGTGGTTGATGACTTTTTTTTATAGCAGAAATCGATAAAAAGAAAAGGGGTTTTAAAGGGCATTTTTAGCTTTCCAACAATATAAATTTTTCCTTATTTTGAGTTTAATAAATAATTTATTCATTTTCTAGTTGAATTTTGACTAGTCCTTATTGATAGGCTGATTGAAAAACATCTATAACTTTCAAACGGTATCACATTTTTTGAATCTGAAAGATGTGTTACATTCTATGCTTTGCATACTATAGAATTTTAAAAAAATGAATTTCATAAAGTTTTAGTAAAAAATTCATAATTAATTATTTACCTTAAAAAAATTACAAAAAAAATGTGTCACATCTGGACACGAGTCTACTACTTATATTTAAAATCTTTTTAAAAAATATTATGATTTGATTGTGGTTAGGTTGGTCAGACATACACCTACTTCTTTATCTTTTTCCTGAAATTTTAGTACTACTGCATTGAAATTTTAAATTTTCATCAAATAGAATTTTTGTTTTTAAGAAAAAAATTAGTAGCTTAGAAACTACATTCAATTTTCTACAAATTGTGTTTTACATATTTTTGAAATAATGTTCATAAGATATTCAAATTTTCATGTCAAGTTGCATAACTCCGTTTTTCTGAAATTTCATTGCCACTTAAGGGCCTGTTTTGGCCCACCATGATCCTGCACATACCCTGGATTAAGATCCTATTGTGATAATTTGGATGATGATGTTGATGCTAATAATATTGATACTAATAATTCTAATGATATATATGAGATTATTGATATTAATCATGAGCTATCTTTGAAATTTTAAAAAGCATTTATTGTAGCTCCAATGTGATGTGGTGGAGGAGGAGGAGGAGGGGCTATGAGGGCCTCCTTCAAATTTTATGTCTTCTCCTCACGCAATGCCTTGTAGGCCGTAGTGGATACTTCTATGATCTCCATTTGTACCTTTTGATTTTCCTTTGGTTTATCTAGCATCAACTTATCTAATCTCTACTTGTTTTAAAGTTTGGTACTTAAATTTTGTTTTAAGATATGCACCTGCAATGGAGTTAGGTCTGGAGCTATTGTATCAATAGCTATTTTTGTAAGTTCTCCACTAGTTGTTGGTCTCTTTATCTCTAATTTGTTATTGCTACAACTAGGGAGATGGGGAGATTTCAGATGAAATATTCAACAATGTAATTCCGAGCTATCATATAATAGATGAGGGGTCTTTTTGTGGTGTGCTTGTTTGGGATGGGAATGTGTTAGTAGTCTCCAAGGTTTAAGGATTTTTTTTGCAAAATGCAAAGGGTCTAGTATAGTTGGTCTTCATAAAAGAGTGGAGGCTAAGGGGTGATTGGGATGGCTATGGGGATGGACCCTTCTAAAATAAAGGCTTCTTCCTCTTCACTAGATGTGGATGGGGATGCTATAAGTTTGACTACTTGTTTCTTCTTCCAGCTTCTTCTCTCTAACTAATGCTTAGTAGGGCCTTAGATGACTCATGTTCTAGTTGTTTTGTCTTTATCAACATGGTCTTTAACTTCCTTCTCACTAATTTGGTTCCTTATACTTTACTATCTTCCTATTGCACTCTTGGAGTCTACAATATTTTGGACCTCCTTTGGTATATTGGCTTAGTTTCCTTTGCCTTTGTCGATTATTCCTTTTTCTTTATCTTCTTCTCATTTTTTGTCACTTTCTCCTGATCTAGGGAGTCAAAAAATTCCTGATCTATTTGACTCTGGGGATTTTTCAAATTCTTGGGTATCTTAAGGAGACTCTATGTATAGGCCTCTACTTCCTCATCTAAAATATCATAAAGTAGGGTTGGAATCCATGAAGTCCAAGGCTCTAGTGTATCCATAAGAAAAATATTCGTCCACATAAAATACTATGAGCTATCAATATATTTTTGTACAATTTGATGGGAGAGTTAGTGTTTGTCTTACATCTTCTTTTGAAAACTCTTGAAATAGCCATCAAATACTTGTATGTATGTGTGATGGTCTGATAATTCTCTAACATAATCTAAGATTTTTGTAGCTACTAGTTTTTCCTATATCCACTTCTTGTCACCAAATTGAGGCAAATGTCTAAGAAATTAAAATGTCAAGCGGACCAACATAGTGACAAGACCAAAATGGGTAGTTTTTTTTTTTGTCTATTCAATATTCTCTAATAATTCTTTCTGCATGAATTAACTCAAATTGAAATATTTTGCCTCCACTATCATCTAATAAACTATATGCATTGTTATAGCTATGGTCGAGCCTTCATAGTTTGTGAAATAGAATTTATATGCAATCACCTTTGTTACCAATTGTGCCAATGGTCAAGCTTCGATCATTAAATTTTTCTCCTAACAATTTTTCTACCTCTATATTATTGATGCCTTTCTTAGGACGTAGGGCTCCTTATCTCTTCAAACTAGTTACCTCTTGAATGGCTTTTTTCATTATCTGGTGCAGCTTGTGTAGGTATAGAAAAGTATCATGTAGTTGGATCAAAACCAAGTGAACCCACTCATGCTCTTGTGTGAAGTCTAGGAAGTCTTTAAACATATCAAATTTCTTCTCTACAACCTAGATATAGTATAGCTTATAGTCATTGTTTCTCTTCAATATCTCTTCCTAGAGTCTCTCAAAGCTAGTGTGGCTAATATCCTCCAATGGTGCATGTATATACCTTCAGATGTCTTTTGTGTAAATAAAATCACTTAGAACCTTTGAGAAAGTTGTGGGTAGGCTTGTCTGTAAGGCTTTGTTTGGAAATTTGGAAATGATAGGGTGAAGTTTAAAAGAGGCAACTATCAAGGTAGGAGTAGTAGATGAAGCCATGGTAAGTGGGTGCAACTAGAATGGAACAATCAGAAACTAAGGTTTGTATGTATGAGCCATAGAGCTTAAGGTTACAAGAAAGGTAATTTTGCACACAAAGTCTAATTTGAAAGAGAGCAAGTGAAGTGTTTAGAATAGTCATGTAGTGCTTTTATAATTATTTTGAGTAGTCAAGTTTAGTACCAACTAATGCCTTCTTATTAAGAGGAGTCGATGAATCAGGTGGTCTAAACCTATCACAAAACTTGTCTCTCCCCTACCTAGCATGTGATGGAAAATTTGTATAATCTACATCATAGTGTAAATGAAAGTTTGCAAACAAATAAAGTGGCAACTCATCCTTTTGCAACCATCTATGATGAGTTTCCAAGCATCTAGGATATATGAATGGGGCCACAAGTGGATTATTGCACCTAGTGATGAGATAACATCTAACTCTATCTTTCCCCACATAATAGGTGAACATGGTATGAACATGTGTCATAGGAATATCCTTCAAGATGGTTTTACATCTCGTCCCACCAACAACACTACATGAAAGAGAACTATAAAAAGAATCAATACTAATATCATTATAGGGATTATATGATCAAATCGTGTCACTCATATTTAATAGCTCATCCCTAATACTAAGTGCCCTATCCCTATTTGGTAGGACAAGGGTGTTCTATAATGTTTTCTCAAGCTGATGTAATAAATGCTGTAATGTGTCAATGGTTTCAACATAAATTCAAGCTCTAGAATCATTGTCATCATAGGGTAATTGACCAAATTGACTATAAGTCTAGTCACTATCACAGTGAACACTACTCTCAGACTGATCAACCATGTGAAAAATATCTACATGTAGTTTTGATTAGATAAAAGATGGGATAGGACCATTACTAATACATAACCACCAAACAGGCACACAAGGGGAACTCACAAGCAGTGAGATCACCAGATACACAAAAACCAAAAAAGGTGGTCCCTTTTTGAAAAGGATACTTTTGATTGGAGCATCAAGCAACAAGAAAAAGTTCCCTAACAAGAAAAATCACCTAATCACAATAGAGGGGTTTAAGAGAACCCTGGACCATCTACCAACAAAAATCCCTTGCACAAAAATAATGCAGTCAAGGGAGGGAACAACATACATCGGGTTTTGAAAGACATCCCAAAACCTCTTACTTGAAGAACCACTATGAACAACACTACTCATAGATAAAAATTGCATAGGGTTTTGATAGGCATCCCAAATCCTATGACTGATCTAGAAAAACCTACAAACAACCCATCAAAAGCCACCTCAATAGGTCGGTTGTCAACAAAGACACTAGGGAACAAAATCCCAACTCTAGTTGGAACCAAACAGGAGGCCCAAAGGGGATCAAACCCAAAGGGTAATTCACCTGATAGGGGTAATAAGGGTCAACAATAGAGAACCTAAAAATAATAGCATCCCCCAATAGTAGAAGGAGTCTAGCATCGAGGCAAATACATAAGAAATAGGGGCCTCTTTTGTTAAACACTCGCAAGGTAACTAGCCCTCAACACCTTTCCACAACCCATCCACCACAACACAAAGAAAAATTCTACCAAGCAAAATGTCATCATCCTCAGGAACAAAACCACACGACACCCACAAACACCTGCCAGCAGAAAAAACGATGCAAATTTCCAAATCAAGGCCCACTTCCATAGGGATATCAAGAGTAGCAGAAAAAACACCACACTCAGGACCCAAACCCAACAAAGGGGAAGTCTTGAGAATCAATCTCAAAGAGAAGAAGAAAAATCTTAGAAATTCAAGAGAACCAAAAAACCAAAGGGAGAAACCCAGATTGCCACAAAGACCCACCTCCATAAGGCCAAAAGAGAAAAAAGGAAAAAAGGAGCCTAAAACCAAAAGGGACTACTCCTCCAAAGAAACCACCCCTAAAGCCAAACACCACAGAGACAGGTCTCAAAAGCAATGCAACACCTCTGCACCAAGGAAGGAACCTCCTAAGCAGCAGATTGGGCAAGAAAAAAGCCCACAACCACCAACACCAAGGCAAGACAGAGACACCCGATATGGGCACACGCAAGCCAATCAATACGTAAAGCAATAGTGGCAGTAAAAGAGCACCACATCCTGGTCGTGGGGGCAATAAGAGTCTCCCTCACCAAAGTCATAACAGTTTCAAAACCCATCAACCACACAATTCGAGCCCACTGCAAAACACCGCAAGGGGAAAAAGGAAACAAAATCCATGATAGAAGCAGCCTTTGTGCATCGACCAACAACAAGGAAAGCAATAATAACACGACAAGAGAACGCCACACCCAAGCAAGAAGAGCAATAAGCGCATCAACTGCATCATTGGTCACATCCACAAACCATGACCAAAAATGTTGCCCAAGGTGCCAAACATTAGGAGTCACATGCCCAAGCACCAAAATGCTAGCCCAAAGCATGGTAGGGAACCCATTGAAGGCCAACCAGACACCACCAAGAGCGACATTGACATCCAAGGCCCCAAAAAGTAAGAGGGTTGAGACAAAAACACCAAGTATAACCCCATCGTCATCTCCATCATCTTCCCCTTCATCTGCCTACCCTAAAAATTCTCCCCCTCCTAAAAACTTAGCAACACTCCTCCCACTCCCGAGTTATAGAGCAAAAAAAAATTATGTTTAATTTAAACTAAAATTTTTCTAGATTTAAAATTTAGCTATGTATATGTATCAAAAGTAATTAAAACATTTATCAGAAATAAATAAGCATTTGAAACATGGTACAATTTTTTTTTAAAAACTATATTATCTAATCATTACATTACAACAAGCTTTCTAAAAAATATCTTTTTCAAGATAACTTCTTAAGGTCTATCTATATTTCAATGTATTTCCATTAAAAACATATAGAAATGAGAATTTGTCTACCCGACTCGCATTATTTAAATATATATGCATTTAAGATGTTTGTACTGGTTCATTATCTTTTATGTCTTACCTCAGTCTTTTTCCAATATGATGAAAAACTAAAAGTGTGTGTAATTATGATTAAAATTCAATCTTTTCCATGTCACATGTGCTAACATGCATTTTCTTTATTGCTTTGAACTAGATTCAATTGTGTAAGCAATTTTTTATCATCAACATTTTGAATGACACTCCCTGATTCATCTTCAAGGTGAAACAAGAATTCTCAGGAGATGAATTCATTATTGTGATTCATCATTCATCTCCCGATAATTCTTGTTTCATCCTGATGATGAATCACAAAGTGTGATTTGAAATGTTGATGATAAAAATTTTCTTACACAATCGAATCTAGAAGCAATAAGTGATTAATAGAATGGATTGTGAAAATCTCATAGCATTAATGCATTTTCCCTCCTTATTATCATAGTGAGATGTTGTTTTGGTACGTTGTGAACTATTGGCATGGTTGCCTAAATACATGCATTTACATTTTCGTTAAAGATAAGCAATGTATGTTTTAGGTTTTCTCTTGGCCCCTAGTCTTTTGGGAAATTTTGTGTCCTTTTTGTACTTGGGTGGTTTTACTCAGCTATTGTATTATTGTTGGGGTTTTGATCTCATATGTATATCTATGTGCATATCATATGTATATCTACGTGCATATTTAAAGCACCTAGGGAACCCCCTATTGTAATCTATTTGAACAAAGAGTTAATACATGAATGCAATGAAGGTCAACTATTTTTTATACATGAAATCTCTATTTATCATCTCAAATTCTAGGTCTTTAACATGAATTATATTAGTATGTTAATGTAAGAAACATGACCTAACAATAGTATCTAAAACTAAACATGGTTTAGGTGAGAAATGAAAATGTGTCAATGTATGAAGGCAAAGTGTTAGCCACATGGTCTAAATGCACAACCAAATGATTTATATTATTTGTGTTATAGTATTTTCTTTTTCTTTAATGCATACTTATTTATTATATTTTATATTTTTATCTTTATGTTAGGTTTTGTATTTTTTAAAATTTTTTATGGAGGTCCAGACTTGCGAGCACGATAACCCAGCAAGGGCATGAAGCCCGTGAGTTGCCAGCCTAGCGAGGGCCTTCACAAAGTATTTTTTGCCACCTGATACGGGGGCACGAGCCAATAGGTTGAACCTCTTTGGCTAAGAGCCAAGGACTAAGGGGTATCCATTCTGCCAAATTTGCTTGGGGCACGATCCCAACCTCATCCCTTATGATGTCGGAGCCTTGCACTCAACAAGACTTGATCCCTGGTGGTCTCATTTGGAGCCATTCAACTTCAATAGTAGACCAAGGGTCCATTGACAGGTTTTGTATTTTTAAATGTAGTAAGTATTTTATTTTCATTTCTTATAAATTTTTAAACAAAAAAAAATAACATATATCAATTTTTTAAACAACAAAAAAAAATGTAGAGGAAGAAATTTATAAATCCCTGGATTTTGGAAGACTTAGTAGGCCCTTTGAGAGTTTCGGTCGAAACACATAAGCACCCAGCTGCTAAATGGCGGGAGCTACAAATTTGAGAGCTTTTATAATAAAATGTTTCGACTGAAACCGTTTCAAGCAAATCCTTTATGTCATTAGGCAACACTAGGTGCCACATGACTACCAAATAGTTTTGGCCAAAACCCTTTAGGCTAAAACTATTCAATTGGCCCCAAATGTGACACAACTATGTGCTTTTTCTCTCTGAATATTTTTTAGAGATCTTTGAGGGATCATCCTTATGAACCTTGTAGATCTCAAAGATTACATAAGTTGAATCCACTCATATTGTTTGGCTTATCTAATGAGGATTTTGACCTTTGAAACTCATTAATATTTTAAACGTGACTATATATCATAATGGTTTTAAAAATTATTATTTAATGAGATCCATAGAAATGTTGAGTACTAAGTAGATCACCAACATACTCTATGCATTTATTAAATGGTTGTTCATTTAATCTATTATCAATAATGCATCAATTAATCAACCTTCATACATTTAATTATAAAGATGAATATATAGTTTGCACTCAACCCTACTAATAAAATCTAAAAAAATTACTAATAAAATCTTAAAGAATAAAACCTAATCCATATTCAAATTTAAAGTATTGTCATATAATAATTAGTTGACCAAGAGCATCCACATATAAAATATTTAATTATAAAAAACAAAAAAAATCTAAAAAAATATATATGATGTAATTTGAAAGTATCATAACATTAGTAATATTATTTAAAAAGATTGTAGGTATATAGGCATGCATATATTACACATACACATATATGAACCTTATCTAAAATCATAAATGAAATTGAACAAGAAAAATAATAATAATAATTTTATAAATTAAAAGTAAGCTTAGAACTTGACACTGGATTCATTTATATAAAGTTAGATACATCTTTCAAATTGTTGCACTAAAATGAACTTTGTCCATATGGATTAGTCTAATTTCAAAATTTATATTCCAAAGACATAGACTAATAACAATAACATAGACTAATAACAATAACAATAATTAGTAAGTAAACAAGCCAATAATCGTTGATTAATAAGAAAAGATTTAATTATTGAATAATAATAGCTTCCTTAGAGAGTAAGAAAGGGGAATGGTTTCGTTTCTTTACAAAAAAAAAGAGAGAGAAAAGAAGCCGAAATTAAATTGTCCACGGTGTTAGAAAACGTGGGAGGAGATAAAAGCATCGATGCACGTGCAATTTTGAAATTGCTCTACAAAAGAAGAAATTTTATTTTTCTATCATCCTAAGTGGCGGGAAAATGATAGATTTCACGCGCTTTTGCGAAAAAAAAAAAAGTCTTTTCCATTCACACTTTTCACTTCACGTGCATTTTCCAAAGACTTAAACCTTAAAAGTAAAACTTGACATGACCTTTATACACACATGTAAGGTAGATCAAAATAGTAAGTTATTCAATTTCACATTATAAACAATTTTTAATTAAAAATTAAGAAATTTGCCAATGGGTCTTATGTTTACTAGTGAAATTGAATGGTTCTAAATGAGCCTATCAAAAATTAAAGAAAAAATGGAATTTGATAATTTAAAAAATGATTTGTATTGTTTTTTCATTTGATAATTATTTGATAGTTTCATTATTGTTGTATTTATATTGATTCTATATAAAAAATAAATAAATAAAAAATAATAATTAAAATTTCTATTGTAAATTTTACATGGATTATTTAGTTGCACCTCCATTAGAAAAAGAAAATAATTTGATAATTTATGAAATGATTTGTATTGTTTTTCATTCTATAGTTATTTTGTTTCAATTATATATTAATAGTTTCATTATTATATTGTATATACATTGATTCTATATAAAAATAAATAAGTAAAAAGTAATCATTAAAATTTATGTTTTAAATTTTATTTATAAATTATTTATCCAAATCTATTTATGTTTAGATGAGGGATTGTGTATAAATGTTGATAATTTTCATTACTTCTTCCATATGATGAAGATGTATATTTATGGATTGTCTAATGAGGAGATGAATAGCTAAGACCAATTCACTGTACTTTTCTCATTTTAATTTAAAACAAATTGGCATGAGTTTTAATTGATTGGATTTATTTGCATGTAGGAACACAAGTATAAATAAAGAATCAAATATTTACATGGTTGAATGAGTGTACAAATTTGACTTTTGAGAAATGGCATGTTGAAGTGATAATTACATAATTAATGGATTATGTGTGTGACAATTTATCTATAATGTTAATGATTAATTATTTATAACAAATTGTTTATCTTAATTAAATAATTAAAAAAAATTAACTGACTAATTAATAATAATTATTTAACTTATAGAATGTGATGATAGCATGCAATTAATCTAATTAATTGATGTGGTGATGTTAGCATGAATTAGCTAGGATGAATTGATATGTAAAATTGAAAATAAAAGATGGTGAAATTTTATTTTTTTAGCTAATATTTTAATTTTAGATTAAAATTTTAATGTATAATTATTCTCTATTTACAAGCAAGAATACAAGTATAAATAGAGAATCAAATATTTACATGGTTGAATGAGTGCAAAAATTTGACTTTTGAGAAATGATATGTTGAGTCCACTTGGATTAAATAGAGAATCAAATATTTACATGGTTGAATGAGTGCAAAAATTTGACTTTTGAGAAATGATATGTTGAGTCCACCTGGATTATGTGTGAACACAAGTATAAATAGAGAATCAAATATTTACATGAATGAATGAGTGCAAAAATTTGACTTTTGAGAAATGATATGTTGAGTCCACCCGGATTATGTGTGAGAGAATTTATCTATAATTTTAATGATTAATTATTTATAATAAGTTATTTAAGATAATTAAATAATTAAGAAAAAAATAACTGACTAATTCATAATAATTATTTAACTTATAGAATGTGATGATATCATATAATTAATCTAATTAATTGATGTGGTGATGTTAACATGAATTAGCTGGGATTAATTGATATATAAAATTGATAATTAAAGATGGTGAACTTTAAATTTTTAAATTAATATTTTAATTTTAGATTAAAAAAAATGGATAATTATTTTTTATAGTTTTAATAATTAAATTGTCTAATCTACAATCAACAATTAAATTGATATATAATTTAATGTAATAATAATTAAATAAAAATGTATTATTATAATATTATAATATTTCATATTAAACTGTGATATTTTAATAACATTATATTGAATTTTATACATCATAATCTAATCAAATCTATTGTCAAATAATTTTGATTTATTCAGTAAAATAATACCATAATATAGAAACATTTGTCTAATGTGAAAGCCAATTCCTATCCGCAACAAAGTTGACCTCTAATTTGTAGAGAAACTACATTACAAAATTTACATTATAAGAAATTTGAAATCCGCGAATAAAAATAGAGTGGGTGCTTATTTCCAAATAAAAATTTGAAATCCGCGAATAAAAATAGAGTGGGTGCTTCTTTCCAAATAAAAAACGTCAAAAGTTATTTAAAGAGGGGCGGGACAAGGACAAATAAAAAAGAATGTTATAGATGCCAAATTTGACATAAAAAGTTGGAATATTTTTTTGCACGCGTGCAGTCCACTGCACAAGGGTAGTTATACTATGTAATCCATCTACATAAGATAACAAATACTGCTAATAAGAGTTTGTACCGGACTATAATACTAACAAATGTGATGTTGATTTGTATGTTAAAGAAAAGGTGTTTGAACTGTTTACTTGCGCCCTCGTATATTTGGTTTCGTTAGAGTATATTTGGTTTAATGGTAAAGTTTTTTTTGTTTGTATTTAAATGGTGTTACGTTTAAATTTTCTGCAATATAAAAAAAGTTTATTTATTTTTAACATATTAATTTTATTTTGGTGTGCGATGGTGTGGAAAGACAATTAGAGAAAAATTTGATATATTTTTTTCATACATTTGTGTAGTACATGATTTCATTTTGTAGGCTATTTAGCAAATGGTGTTGTTTGTGCAAGAGATGTCTTAATGAAGAAGTGATATCTTCAAATCAATCATGCATCCACTTACAGGGATCCAAACATGGCTGAAAGAAAACCTCTAAATTAGGAAGATAATTAGGATCCATTACCAATAGGCTCTATGAGAGAGAGAGAGAGAGAGAGAGAGAGAGAGAGAGAGAGAGAGAGAGAGAGAGAGAGAGAGAGGTAGAGATAGAGAGATAGATAGCTACATAGGGAGGGAGAGAAATGGAGAGAGATATGCAGAGGAGGTAGAGAGATAGATAGATAGGGAGAAAGAGAAGAAGATGGGGAAGGATAGATATAGAAAAAAGGTGGTATATAGAGATACAGAGGGATAGGGAAAGAGGTAGAGAAATATGGAGAGAGGTGGAGATAGAGGTAGGAAAGATATGGATAGAATGAGATAGAGAGAGAGAGGGGGGGAGAGGGGAAGATCTAGCTCAATAGATATATATAGAGAGAGGGAATGATATAGCTAGAGGAAGATAGAGAGAGATATGGAAGGATAGGGAGAGATGTAGGGAAATAGAGGCAAATAGATGTGGATAGAAATATAGAGAGAGATGAGCGAGGAGAGAAATAGAGAAACAAAAATATAGAGTAGGAGAGAGAGTGAATAAGAGAGAGGTAGAGGTAATGAGATATAAATAGTGCGGGAAGGGAAACATAGGGAGATAGAGGTAGAGGTAGAGGTAGAGATATAGATAGAGGGGAGAAAATATGAGAGAGAAATAAGGTTACTGAGACAAGTAATAGATAGAGAGGTATAGAGAGGAGAGCGAGATAGAGAGGCGATAGAGATAGAGCTAGAGATAGGGAGGGATAAATGGGGAGTGTGGGTTTGTGTATGAGTGAGAGATATATGGAGAGAGAGGGAGGGATATAGATGTAAATAAAATAGATAGAGGAGGGAGAGGGAGAGAGAGAAAAAGAGAGAGGAGAGAGAAGTAGAGATTTATAGAAAGGGGGTTTGATATGGAGATGGTGAGAGAGTGAAAGATAGGGATAGATGTTGGTGTTGGCACAACTAGCCTATGAGATGTGATAATAGATCCAAATCCCATGGTCCTAATAACTATTAGCCACTAGTTTCTATAATATATTATTGCTTATGGTGGATGAGACCAAATACTTAGGATTCCCTCTACCCCTTCTCATCAGTGAGGTCAAGCTTCTAGTTGGCTTGACTAAGGAAAGTTTCCCAACTAGAGTTGGCCATTTCTTTCATTTGTGCTCAAGAGGCTCTTGATAACTATCTTAAAGAAGAAGGTTCCATCAATGGTTTTATTTTTTTACATACATTTGTCTAGAAAACGACTGGACAGAAAGAAACTTTGGATGGCTAGCAACAACCCTGACTATCCATGAGGTTACGATATTCCTTCCCTTCCTATCTTTTCGAGCAAGAACGATAGTTGGAGATGTCCCTTTCTCGCTTCCGAACTGGCTGTTAAATAAAATCCGGTTGAACGAACTAATAACCTTCCATCCATCCATCCTTGTTTATTAGCTGGACCTTCCTTACTTCCTTTAGCTCCTCCTGGGGGTCCACCCTGTTACATGGGGTCAATTGTAGGCTATTGAGAAAATGATATTGTTTATGAAAAAAAGGTCACAATGGAGAAGTGCTAGCTTCAAATCAATTGTGCATCCATGTATAGTGTTCCAAATAGAATTGAATTTTTTTCCTCTAAATTAGGAAGATAATCAAGCTCCATTACCAATATGTTTGTGTTATGTTTGGAAAAGAGAGAGAGAGAGAGAGAGAGAGAGAGAGAGAGAGAGAGAGAGAGAGAGAGAGAGAGAGAGAGAGAGAGAGAGAGAGAGAGAGAGAGAGAGAGAGAGAGATTAATTAATAGAGGTGGAAGATATAAATATATAGAGGAGGAGAGGGGGAAATATATAAAGATAAAGATTGAATTATTATATAGATAGAGGGAGAGAGGGAGGGAAAGATATAGGGGTAGAGATAATGGGATAGTTATAGGGGGGATATAAACTAATAAATATGGAGTGATAGAAATAGAGAGGTAAAGAGATATAGATATAGAGTTCTAGGAAGATGGATAGTGAGAGACATGGAAAGAGATGGATTGATACAGAGAGATTTCTATAGATAGAGGGGAGAGAGGAAAATAGAGATAGAGAGCCTGAAGAGAGAGGGAGAGAGGAAGAGAGAAAAATATAGATAAAGAGAGAAAGAGGGAGAGATAAAGATAGAGAGATAATGGGAGATAGAGAGGGAGATATAGAGAGGAAGAGATATAGATATATAGAGGAGTGATAGAGAGATACATATATAAGGAGATATAGATGGGGAAAGGAAGAGAAAGATGGATAGAGAGATAAACAAACAAATAGAAGTAGATATATATGAATAGAGATGGAGAGAGGGAAAGAAATATAAGATTACAAATCTGAAACTAAATCTAAAATTAACATTATATTGCACTATTCAACATTAATATAAAATCAATCATACCAAAAGAGAAACTTGATTTACATGGAGAAAAAATTTCAGAAGAAAAATTCCACTAGAGAACAAGAGTAAGTATATCATTAATCTCCAAAAGGAGAGACTACAACAATAAGTTACACTTCACTTCAGAACTCCAAATGATCTTGAAACTACTTGGAAAACTCAAAGAAACTATGATGAAACAACTATGCCTTGGCTCCAATTTATAGCCAAATGGAGGAGGAAAAACCACTGCTATTTTTTCAAAATGAGGGGCCAAACCACTTGCAAAAAACCCATGCCTTGGAGAATGAATAGCCAATAGGTACAATAAAATAATAAATAAACCTTCAAGTGACTCCTCATGGGTGCCAAACCCAAAGCCACTTAGACTTTAGACATTTTCAGTCCTTCGTAACTCTCGGTGACTATTCAGATCTCCAAATGGACACCTTTCTCCTCCCAAACTTAGTCTCCTTCTCCATGACCCTTTGTGTCTCAATATGGAAATGGGAAGGAGTTTATTTTGTCCATTTTAATTTATATTTATCACCTCTTCATGTTTAGCTCCTAAAAATGCAATTACAAAATATTTTCCTAACATGTCTTAGGGAACACTTTCCAAGGAACATGGAGACATATGAATGGCTTTGGATTGCATGTTAATGTCACCTTATTCTAAAATTATCCCACTTGACATTATACATTGAAATTACATCCAAGAGAAATAAAATTAAACCATGTATAGTGATCGAGGTGCGTGGTCTTCCTGCACCAAGAGAACATTTTTGCGATCACTAGCTTCATAAGAGAATCTACAAAATTTTCTAAAGTGTCAACTTTTTCTATAAAAACCTTTCCATTCTCAACCATCTCTTACAAAAAGTGATACTAAACATCAACGTGCTTAGTACGAGCATGATACAAGGGATTCTTCACCAAACATATTGCACTCTAACTTTCTTATGTGATTACAAATCTGAAAAGATTACCAAATATGAAACTAAATATAAAATGAACATGTGATTGCACCACTAAACATAAATATAAAATAAATCATATCAAAAGAGATCAAATTTATGTGGAGAAACCCTTTCAGGAAAAAATTCCACCAGAGAACAAGGGAATTTATATATTATTAATCTTCAAAAGAGAGACTATAACAATAATACACTTCACTTGACTTCTTTAAATGATCTTGAAACTAATTGGAAACCTCCAAGAAACTATGATGAAACAACTATGTCCTAGCTCCAATTATAACCAAATGAGAGAGGAAAAACCACTATTATTTTTTCCCAATACAAGGGGCCAAAACCACTTGCAAAAAACTCATGCCTTCGATAGTGAATAGCTAGTAGAGATAATAAAATAATAAATAAATATTCAAGTGACTCTTCATGGGTGTCAAACCCAAAGCCATTTAGACTTTAGGTATTTTGAGTGCCCCGTAACTCCTAGTGATTGTTCAGATCTCCAAATGAACACCTTTAGTCCTCCCAAACTTGGTCTCCTTATGCATGCCACTTCATGTCTCAATATGGATATGGGGAAGAGTTTTTTTTGTCTATTTTAATTTATATTTATCACTTCTTCATGTTCACCTCTTAAAAATATTATTACAAATAGCCATAAAGTATAAATTATATTTAATAGTTTTCTCACATGTCTTAGGGAACACTTTTTGAGGAACGTGGAGACATATGAATGACTTAGGATTGCCAAGTTAATGTCACCTTATCCTAACAAGATAGAGATAGAGAGATAGATATGGGGGATAGGGAAGGAGAGATGGGGAGATATAGAGAGAGTGGGGAGAGAAAGGGGGGAGAGAGAGAGGTAGGAGAGAGAGAGAGAGAGAGAGAGAGAGAGAGAGAGAGAGAGAGAGAGAGAGAGAGAGAGAGAGATAAATAGAACCATAATATTATTTTAAAAATAAATTTACATAATATTAAATATAGGATATAATAATGAGATAATTTATTAATCCATGACTCAAATTCTTAGAAGAAATGTATCATTTCTTACCATGTAACCTTCTACAATGAGAGGTAATAAATAAAAATATTTTTTATATTTTAAATGGTGGCATTAAGCCTCTAATAGAAGACAATACTAATATACTACGAAATCCACCTAAATTGTGTTGTGCTATCAAGGATGCTAAGAAGAAAAAGAGTACGAGTCCAAAGTAAATACTTTGGAGGATGAGAGTAATATTTAATTATAAGTATTTAAATGCATGAAAAATCATGAAAACTTTGTGCAAATGGATTTCCCACAAAACATGTACATCTCTATTAAGAAAAGAGGGTGTCAAAAATATTTCAAATACAAATATTATTTTTAATTCCAACAATGAGATTAAAGAATGAATGGATAAATATAAATAAAACCAATGGAAAAGAAAAAGAGGTAGTGATAGGGAGGGAGAAGCAATGAGTCTATTTGTATCATTGTGAAAGAGATATATGGAGAGAAAGGTATAAACAGAGATGGGTATATAAATAGATAGAGAGGGATGGATTAAACAAGATATGATAGAAGTGTATAGAAAGACAGTGTCACACACACACACACACAAATATATATATATGTAATATGTATATATATGTATATGTATGTATATATGCGTATGTATGTATATATGTATATATGTACATATCTATGCATATATGTACATGTATACATACATATACATATATGTACATACATATATGTATGTATATGTATGTATGTATATGTATGTATATATGTATGTACATATATGTATATGTATGTATACATGTACATATATGCATAGATATGTACATATATACATATATACATATATACATACATACACATATATACATACATATACATATATATACACATTGTACATACATATATACATATATACATATACATATACACATATACATGTACATATATATAATACATACATATACATATATATACATATAATATATGTATATGTATATGTATATATGTACATGTATATGTATATATGTATGTATGTATGTATATGTGTGTGTATGTATATATACATATACCTATATACATACTCATATACATATACAAATACATATACATATATACATATACATATACATACACATATATGCATATATACATACATATACATATATGCATATACGCATACATACATATACATATGTATCTATATATGAATGTATATATACATGTATATGCATATATATATATATATATATATATATATATGTATGTATGTATGTATGTATATGTATATGTGTGTGTATATATACACATATACATATACATACATATACATATGTGTGTGTGTATGTGTGTGTCTATATATACATATACATACATATATACACATTTACATATACATATATATATATACATATACATATACATATACATATACATATACATATACATATACATATACATATACATATACATATACATATATACGTATACATGTATACATATACGCATACACACATACATATATATACATATGAATGTATATATATACATATATATACATGTGTATGTATGTATATACATATATATACATGTATATGTATATACATACATACATACATACATATATATATATATATATATATGGATATATGTATGTATGTATGTATGTATGTATACACATACATACATACACACACACACATACGTATGTATGTATGTATGTATATGTATATGTGTGTGTGTGTGTGTGTGTGTGTGTGTATTTAAGATAGAGGGGTGAGAGAAGGATAGATGGAAGGAGAGAGGAAGAGGGGGAGATGGGGGCAATTAGAGAGGAAGAGATGGAGAGGTAGAAATATAAAGATATAATAAATGACATAGAGAGGCTGGGAGATATATATGGAAAGATAAAATGAATATATATATATATATATATATATATATAGAGAGAGAGAGAGAGAGAGAGAGAGAGAGAGAGAGGGAGAAATAAAAAGTGTGTGTGGGTAATCAAGAGAGAGAGGGATTAGAGATAGAGATAGGGAGTGCGAAGAAAGGAGTGTATGTGCGCCCAATTGAGAGAGATATGGAGATATCGATAGAGAGGGAGGGAGAAAATTAAAGAGAAGATAAAGAAGTGGAGATATATAGTTAGAGGGAGAGATAAACCTCAAATGTGCTATGGAGAGAACTAAGAACAAAATTTAATATTTTAATATATTTATTATTTAATTATGAATTTATATATTATATTATATTTAATATCATTATAAATTTATTATTATTTAATTATGTATCTATTTTACATATTAAATACATCCTATAATTGTATTAATTGTTATATGACTAACCCCCTCTCTAATTAATTCTTCTAAATTGGTATAAATTAATTAAAAAAAATATCATTAATATATATATATATATATATGTATATATATATATATGTATATATATATATATGTATATATATATATATATGTATATATATATTTATATATATGTATATACATATATACATATATATATATACACACACACACACACATATATATATACATATATACATATATACATATACACACACACACACACACACACACACATATATATATACATATAGTATACATATATATACATATAGTATACATATATATACTATATGTATATATATGTGTGTGTGTGTGTGTGTATACATATATATATATATATATATATATATATTCCAGTAGCCCAAACAAGATTCCCAAATAAGAACATCCACGCCCAGACAGATAAACTGTTCATACAAAAAGGATTGTATCCATTAATTAGTTGTGAAGAATTTAACCAAAGATAATCTCTTAACCATCCCATTAAATAAGTGGAAGACTCATTAAGTTGAGCTACATTTCCCTGCCATAAGGTGATATGCTTCTAATGCCAATAGAAAGTAACCCATCCAATGGTATTCAACATCTAGAAAACTACTAAATAAAAAGCATCCCAGGCCGAAATATCACAAGTACCACCCCGTCCCGGACCATCGCAAGAAAAAATATAACCAAAATCTTTCTTATCAGGAATTAGCTTAGAATCACGCGCATCTAAAGCACTTTTTACTAAAATTAATGTAGTTGTATGCAAACCTAGAGCAAGAGCATGATGAACCAAAAAGTCTCTGGGACCAATTATTAAGAACAATGAATTTTTATTATCGTTAATAGAACTCAACCAACTGGGTAACCATAAGCTTTTGCCAGCATTGAATGCTGGATCATTTGTTGAAGATAAAAGTACATCAAATCCATATAAGGTCTTACCATGAGCAGATTGTATCCATTGAGCAAATATGGGTTCAATCAAGATTTTCTTTTCTGGAGTACCAAAAGCGCATAACATCGTTATGAGCATAAAGTCCCAAGGTATGAAAACCTAGGAATAAACTAACCCAACTCAAATGAGAGATTATGGCTTCCTTATGCTCCAACATTCTCGCCAATACATTATCCTTATTCTGTTCTAGATTATAATCTCTAATGAGAAATATAGCTCCATATATATATATATAAATAATTACTGTGATGATGGAATTTGGAAAAATAGTAAAACCTACTAAGCCACCACAAAACTCTAAAATTCTACTTAAACCAAAACCACCAATTTGAAACTAATGGAAAAATCTACAATTATAATTTTAAACTGTAGATTTCTCTTTCGTGTCTCAGTGTGTCCTATCGCTTGAGATCTTAATATTGCTTACTATACAATTATGCTCTTAAAATGCACTTCTTTGTTACAAGATGACTCTAAGACCAATGCACTTGTGGTAAATTTTATGCGAAGTAAATGATTCTACAATACAAAAACTAAGATGATAAAATGATGTAATTATCAAGAATGTGGTGAAGCTAATGATAATGATAGAACAAAGCTAATGATATGGAAGCTATGCTAAATGAGATAATGAGACTACAATGCAACAATGAAATGGTACATGCCTTAGTTTGCCCTTGGTATAGGTGTGGTGTCAGTAGTATGCCCCCTCGGGAGATTGGTCAAGATAAAGATTTTTTTTTGAGATGACGGATGATCTCACGATAATGTCAAATGAATTAGCAAATTCATTGTGTAAAAAATATGTGGTAGAAAAAGAGAAAAGGATGAAGAATGAAGCATTCAAATGCCAGTAGTAGGCAAGAACAATACATCTCCAATTTGGGTGAAATTAGCTATAAACCTACATCATGTAGCTGCACATTTGATAATGATGCTCAGTTTCCTAGATGTTTAGATAAGTTGGCATAATGGTCAATGTCAGCCAACTGATAGATGCTTTGTGGGATTGATAGAATTGCAAAAGAGATGATATGATAATATTGAAAGGATACCCGAGTAGGTGATAGATAGGTTTTGATATATGTGCAACTTTTGGTTTGATTAACGCGCTTGCTTTTTTATTTGTAGGAGATTTGGATGTCAAGATGTCATGGGATGTTGAGGTTGAGGTGACCTCGTAGAGTTCCTCCACAGGTACAGGCACAAGGGCCGGCACAAGCACAACCATAGGTATAGGCATAGGCACAGGTGCATCCTTAGGTACAGGTGTAGACTTAGGTACAAGTATAGCCTTAGGTATAGGATGATGGAGAGGTAGTAGCCTTACACACCCAGGTTGCTCAGTTATAGGGGCAAGTTATGCACTTATTTGAGCATGTGAAAGAGTTGATAACGGAACAAGATACTACCATTGGTAGATAGAGTATGTTGGAGGCCTTATTGGATCAGCTTCAATTGAATGCAACCCATGGTTCTAGTGGGGATAGTATGATGGCTATGATGCATACCTGGGGAAGGAGATATAGTATGAGAGATCAATATATGAGCAGGTAGTCCCCCCTGATAAGAGAATAGGTAGATTTGCTCAAAGTTCATTTGGTAGATCGAGGCGGACATAGATAGAAGGTAGAGGGGTGATGGGGTCACTACCTAGACTAGAACCACTAATGGGGTCAAGAGGAGCAAGGAGCGAGACTGTCAGGTAGCCAATAGCCTAGGCCAATAGCTTCTAGAGGCAATTCCTCATAGATCTTGATACATTTACCATTTTTGTATGATCATTGCATTTTTTTATAGCTGGAGTTACAGTTCGTATTCATGGTGTCATTGTATACATAGACATTATTATTTTTATGATGATATATGAGTTTTGATCAGTCGACTATAGATACACAAGTTCTCTATGGATGGATGTAGGCTTTTTATGTTTATGCTAATGCTTTCTATATGATTGATCCTATGATGATGGTTTTATGATGATTCTATGACTATGGTATAGTGCCATGTCTCTATGATTTCTATCTAATCTATGATGTCATGCTGATATGATTAATGTTATATAGTGACTATGTGTGCTTGAGTTATGATGATTAATGCATATTTAATGAATCAACCTATGATATATGACTCCTAATGCAATGCATGATGTACAATGTTTTAAATCCTATGATGTTGTACACATGATGAAATATGCAAAAGGATGCTATGACAATTTTATTTTATTTTTTATTTTCATGATATTTCTATGTATGAAATCTATGTTGATATATGACACTATTATATGGATTATCATTTGAAATCATGATCTAAATGTATGAACAATGCATCTAAATAGTAAACTTATGATTATAATGTCTATGATATATATTGTGATAATGCAATCCTATATGATGAGTTATTTTTGTTATGCCAAGTATACTCAATCTTGAATAAAAAGACAACTGTGAAGAATTAGAAAAATATTTGGATCTTAAACCACAAATAAAAGGATAACCTAGAAGATGATAATGGTGGGATGCTTATAAATGAATAAAAATGCAATGCAAACTTAACATGAACCAATGCAACATAGTCATCATGTATACAAATTTCGAGGGCTTTTTCTCATCATTGAGCTTTAAAATGTTGTAAGAGAATACAAGCATCTAGGTATAATTGAACTGCTCAGATGACCTAAGCATTTCTTACAATTACAATATTAATTATATAAAATAAATATAATATGATGATTATAGCACTTACTATTAAAGAATATAATAAGTAAACTAAATATAATTATATTATTATTTTAAAAATAAATTTACACTATATAAAATATTATTAATTATTAATTATATATGTAATATATTATATGTTGTATATTATGTATATTTAATATTTTTATTACTATGTATATTTAATATTTTATTATACAATATGATATATAATAATAAGATTTAAAACCTGAAAAAAATATTAATTACATTTTTTATTAAAATGAAGCCATAGTTTATTAAAGAACACATTTCGAAGGTATAAAATTCTCAAACTCTCAAGAAAAATCCCAAAATGAATGCTTGAATAAGGACAATCATGTACCAAAGAAGCCATTACAAGTGTTTTGTTAGATTAGTATGTTCATAATTTAAGTAATCACATCTAGTTTGAAGAGCCTAGAAGGCATCAATCAACCATTTTTTTGAAGAAAAAACATGAAATATTATATATATGTACCTAATTAATTTAATAAATATGTTGACAATTCATGTGGTATATATATCAATTTGAATTAGGACTAACTGTGTTGTGCTATCACTATATCTTGAAAAAATGGAGTAGATGTTAACTTATAATATGAAGTTGTAGTATCGTAAATTGCACCCCATGCGATTTCATGCTACATAAGCGCTTCTGCTTTATGCTAAATGAAGACCTTCTTCACCTCTTTGTCCTTTTGTCCACATGATTTCCCTGTCACCCACTATTTTTGCCTTTTCTCTGACCTTGTTGATTGTACGACCTGTGGACACCAATACACTACAGAGACGTTTGTGTGCCACACTAGTATCCTACAAATCTATAGTCCTGATTTGATCATTTGAGCATCATGCCTACATTTGGAAAGGTTTGTAACACCCCTCTTAGTGATTACCAACATTAGTTTTACTTCCAACAATGCATATATTCCCTTCTGGGCTTCATTTTAGCACTCTAGCAACCCATTTTGTGGATCTCTCTAGCTACAAGATCATTCTCACTACTCTTTACTCATGCTATTGAAGCTTTCTAGTGATAATTTCGAGCATTCTTGGTTCTTCATGTTTGAGGATGATTTGGTGCTTCATCTTCTTCACTTCATGAACTCTTCACTTTGGGTGTGGAAGGGGAGTTCTTCTTTCATCTTCTTTGTTATCTCCATTAGCATATTTACATTCTTCTTTAATTTCTATTTTCATTATCATTTTATCTATCAATATATTTTAGTTGTCCATAGAGGTTGAAACACTAAAATGAGGGTTTGACTATGGCAGACCTCTTAACACAGTCCCAACATATTTCCTTGTTGCTTGTGTGTAGGTGTTTTTGGCATAGAGTAAATTGCTAGAGGCTTCAATTGTGGACTAGCTATGAGATTTCACTTTCCCTTTTCTCTTTCATTTCTACAATTATTTCCTACTTTCTATTATGAAATTATCTTGTTTTATTATATTTGGAACACATATCCATCATTATGTGCTCTCTATATGGAACTCCGTACTCTATCTATATGGGATGATAGCGCACCACACTATCGTCTAAGACTTGGGTGTGCATCCTTGGACAAAGAGTTTGCAGAGGGCATCAAAAAGCCTTTGTAACACATTCAGTGTTATCTATGGGTTACTTGACAGCCTTAGGCTCTGTACTCATCCTGAGTGGAGAGGTAGAATAGTTAGTTCTTGAGAGGCTATTATCTGTCTATTGGTGTGGTTTGCCTTTTCCCCTCTACATTTTGGTGAACTTGACATGAAATTGGTGTTGCATATTTAAATTTTAAAGCATTTTGAAACATCTTACACCTTTCATCTAGTCATGTTATAAATTTTATCTCTACATCATCGAATCTTATATCGAGTGGTGGCCCTTTTGTTATCACGGTCACTATCACTCCAATCTTGCGCTCCAACCAGAGGATTAAAAAAATTGATATATCCTTCACACCTTTAGATGTTCCTTATAGTAAAGATCCTACCCCATTATACATCCCCGCTAAGATAAATAATCATATTGTTACATGTGTATGGTTGATCTTGCATGTCAAGTCGATGTTATTATGGGGGAGACTTTATTTATCAATGGTTGGCATAGTGAAAGATATGATGAGTGTTGTGCATTTGTTTGCATGCATGAATGGTTATTTGTTCCTCCTTTGGGTAATGCCACTTTGATGGTCCTTATGGGACCCAAGGCAGTGTCAACTTCTTTCATCACCCTAAATAAGACCTGTTCTGGGTCAAGTTGGGTATCCCTTAGCTGATCACCATGGAAGTAGTCCCTTTGGATATCCATAAATGTCTAAAATTTCCTCATGAGCATATAGTGCAAATCATCCAAGACACTAGATTTCAACCATTGATTTCCCATGGGGGGTTTTCATTAGATCACTTTCGGCGTGCCTCAATTGGGCCTATGCTTCCCCATGGAGATCTATTATATAAAGCCTATTATAAGCACAAAATGAGGGAGTTGGCCTCTACATTGGCTCAACCTATTGTTTCTCTACGTACTCTTGCATTAGTTTCCACTCCCCCTTCCTTTTCTACTCCTATTCTACAATGGGTTGTATCTTCGGCTCCTCCATCATCAAGGGCTAAGGATAGACTTATTCCTCAAGGTAGATCTCCTCGCTTTCCAAGGGCCATGCAGCCTCCATCAATGTCTTCTATTCTTGTGTCTAAACCTAGTATAGAGAAGGGAAACACACCTGTATCACTATAGTCCACAACCTGTCTATCCTTTGAGCCTTTGATCCTTGCAAATATCTCTCATCCTACCTCGTATTGTAAGGGTAGGCAGTCACCTCAAGATTTCTCCTCACGTTTATCTTCTACATCATAGCCCCCAAGGGCACCTCTTGTTCCTCTGACTACTCCTAGAGAAAAACAAGGGTGTCCCTAACTGTTTCTATGGGACTCATTTCAACAACACCTCTTGTTTCATTGGTTGGGCCTTCTCCTTCATCAGTTATGGCTCGAGAGGCCTCTCCCATGGAGAACGATGCTGCTATGCCTTCTTAGACCTCCATTCTTGGTCTCCATATATGTTGAAACTAGTGTATGCATGAGTGTAAGCATCATCAATGGATAATGGCTTGAGAGTGTGAGGCCAATTTGAAGGCTATGAGTGAATCATTAGTGTCTGCACCTACCTCTATTGTTTTTATGCCTTCTCTTGTTCCAGTTGTTCCTGCTATCCCTGCACCTAATTCATCTTCCATGTTGCTACTAACTACTCTGGGGATTGGTAATGAGCCTCACCCCAAAGGGGTATAGATTTTCATTTCTCCTTCCTTGAATCCTCCCCTCATCACTTCCTTGCCTTTAATGTTCCTCTATTTTCTAGCCCATTGACTTGCTTCATACACATGTTGTAACTAGTGTAGCTTTGTCTATTTTCCTTATTTCATAGTTGCTTTTACATCTATTTTTTACTAGGGTAGTCGATCCAACTATGGTTGATTGGAGGCCTTCACCTCTACAAAAACCTAAGTGGAAGTTTAATTAGGGCCTTGTGCTTGAGTTTCATCATTGAAATTCTTCGGTGTCTTAGGTTTCTATTTCTTTCCTATTTCAATGTCTATTTCTTTATCTACTTCTATTTATTTCATTGAGGAGGTCCCACCTTCTCCAGAGTTTCTCTGCCCTACTTCTAGAGGTCACTAGTGCAACTCTCATTTCACCACCTTAGTTCAAGTAACTCGCGTCTTCTACTAAGGGGCATTTGTTTGACTCCTTAGAGGATATTCTAATGTTATCTATGATCTTCACATGATTTGAGAGATTTTGGATTAGAATGTTGAAGTTGCATCATCCTTGGCTCTTGTTGTTGGTGCTATGCTCAATGCTACCCTTGTGATCATCCTTCTTTGAGCTCAGTCTCCCTTCCCATATGATCAATATTGGGAGGATGATGACTTGATGGTGGGTGACTATTAGGATAGTACCCTCCTTATCTTTTATATTAGGGTGTGCATGTCCATGTCCCTTGTGCTTTCTTTAAATGTTTCTTCCCTCTCAAAGGACCCAAGTTACTTCATTGGTGCTTGGAAATAGGAAGTTGACTATCTTTATGTGTTTGTGCTCTCCTAAAGGACACATGCTTCTCTATTGGCACTTAGAAAAAGGGGATTATCTATCACGCCCTTCTTATATTTTTTACTCACTCTTTTTCTATTTGTCATGCCTTTCTTTTCGATATCGAGGATGATGCAAAGTGTTGGGGCATTTAGGATCTCTTCCATATCGATTTGATTTTTATTTTATCTTTTTTTTTTCATGTGCCTTCTTCACATGGTTCATAAAGTTCAGAACTACGATGAAATACTCATATGTAGCTATACGCATTGTCTCATTTCACCACTATGGACTTCAATGTTGAATTGATAGATCTCCCTGCGTCTTTGTGTTTTTATTGATATTATGGGTCTTACGTGTTAGTCACCAAAGATGACATTCCACGTAAAACATCTTTTTATGTTGACATAACACAACATCTCTTCTCCTTAGAATGAAATGCATTCCATGCATACTATTCTAAGGGGGGCTTTCATATCTCTACATTCTCTACATTTTAATTATGTATTGGCATCATGATTATCTTAGTATATTTGGGCGTGTGCACAAAGATGGTGGTCAAAAAAGTGGACACCACCCAAAAAAAACTTGGAAAAACAGGTAGTGCGTATGTGGTTTTAAAATTTAAAATTCCCGCGTACGCGCTTAGGTTTGTTCTTCCCCAACCTAGAAAAGGTAGTGCGTACACGCTGCTTTTAAGAAAATCAGCGCGTACGCGCTACACCTAGGAAAATTAGCGCGTATGCATTGCTTATAGGAAAATGAGCGCGTACGCGCTAATAATCCAAATAATACTGCATACACGGTGCCTGGTAAATTATGGATTTAGGGGCGTAGGTACACAAATCTCAAAACTTAGAAAAATCTTCAAGGGTCTAGATTTCTAGTTGTCTGTAAAAGACAAGAGCATACTCTCCTACCTCTCAGATTTTTCTGAAAATACAAGAAAAATTTGATCTTTAACCAGATAGCAATTGAAGTGCCTAAAAAAATGAACTTTAAAGAATACACGATGTTTAATTGATTCTCCTTAGGCAACCTACAAAACCAATGCATCAGTAGTCATTTTATTTTTGATTCTTTGACAGGCGTATGTTCGATTGATAGATTCTTTGGCAAGTGTTCTATAGAAAATTAGTTAGGCTATAAAACTCTCAGGCAAATAGAAGACAAACCGGGGTTAGCAATAGTGTTAGTAAAATCCAAGTTCAATTCATGAAAAACCCTGGCAAGTACACTTATTTTGAAATGATAAAACATAAATTCGTACAATGGAGTATACCTTCCCGTATGAGTATTCTCACAGACTGAACGACAAAACACAGAGTCAAATAATCAGAGCAGAAACTCGTATGAGTATTCCAGCATAACTGCACGATAAAAGAAAGGTCTTGACAAAATGTTGTATGATGAAGGACCTATACTCGTATGATATTTAGCAGAGGCTGTATGGACGAGACCTAAAAGATAAAAAAAAATGATTTTGAGGCTGAAGGATTGAATTCTGGGTCCCACGGTGGGGGCCATAAATGTGTGTGTGAAAAGTAGATCGGTATCTGTATCTATATCTTAATTTTAATACACAACACTTTAATTACGTCATTAGATGCATGGTTAGTAAATCAATAATTAATAATGAACAATAAACCATTACAAAGCGACCTATTTCCTTCTAGTAGATGCTAGTTTAGTCTCACTCTTAGATTTCATATGCAATACCAGTGACTAGACGCCACCTAAATGAAGGATTTAATCTATATGAGCATGAATTTGAGCTAAATGAATGCAAGATTTAAGCTAGATATGCATGATTAATCTAACATGATTTAAGCAATATTAAGCTAGATGATTTAATAAGGATGCAATAACTAATATATAATATTTGAATGTGAAATCTTAATGAACCTAGAGCAAAAACAACATGATAACAATATATTCTCCAGGATCCTTGAATGAGAGATGAGAGCCTGAATTTATAGAAAATGCAGAAAGAAACCAACGACTGAGATCAAATGATGATGAGTGGTCAAGATATTCCAAGAGGAAGCACAATCCAGGTGAATTGATGTGATTGGCTGCTTTTCTTAGTTTTAAAGGAAATTGAACTAAAATTAAGATAAAATCAGAAAAAATTGATTTATTCTCTATTTCATTCAATTTTGATATTTAATTGTTTTAATTGCTTTCTTTGAGATTTTTCTTCCATTTTTAATCTGATTTTCAAGATTATCTCCTTTTGATTTCTCTTCTCTTTCCTTTTTTGATGATTTAATGGCAAATTGATTGATTTAATTAAATATGCTAGGATATTCAATAAAATAAATAGGATAATTGTTTAAATATGATTTTCTTGGAATGATCAATTAATTAAATAAATATTTAATTAATTCAGAGTGATTAATTTGCCATGTGACATTTGTTGATTTAAGAAATTAATTGTGTGCTCAAGATTAATTTAATTGCCTTTGGTTAGGACTTTGGTGATGTTGTCGAGATTAGGGGCCAATGGTTTAGATGACCATTTTTAGGGTACTACAACTACTGCTCCAATCCAGCCTCACAAATGAAACACTGAATTACATACAAATATTTAGGGCACCAACCCCTGCACCAAGTTCCAACTTGGTGATGTATATTGAAATACAATTTTGATACAGTTATAGCTTCTTGTTGCAAATGAGTTATGCAACTTTTGACCAAATAGGTCTCTACCGGTTAACAATCTTCTTCTTCTTTACTAGATCTCACACTACCGGTTAACAAATTTCTCTCTTGATTTCTTGGCCTCTCTTCTCTCTTTCTCACAGCCTCTCAACACACTACGTCAGATTGGTATGCCTTCTTGATCAATCACACCTCACTAGTTAGCTCAACTGTTAGACCTGCTACATTTTACCGGTACTCAATCACAACCGTTTAAACCCTCTTACCGGTTTGCTTGCACACTCACTCTGCAACTTTCTTAGAATAAATTCTAAGGGAGATGATCCTTCTCCGCACTTAAGCTCTTTTCACTCTTCTTCTTCTCCTCAAGCATCAATCATTTTTGTTTTGAGCTAATCTATTTATCATCATGGATTCTGGCCAAGAACACATTCAACCACTACCATGTTAGGTTTTACCTTCTCCAACTTGATCTGAATCCGGTTTGATTTGATATGCTTTTCCAGGGATAAGATCTTCATGTCATCGATCAATCACTAGCAAAGCTTTGCATTCCAATGCACGTTTTCTAAATATGGAGGTTTGCACCATGCTCTCCTGCTTTTGTCTGTCATTCACCATTACTAGCTCTGTTACTTCCTTCACGAAACAAGTATGAAGATCAAATCTTCTTACAGGATCAGTTCAGCTGCTTTGCCAACTTGCCTTCCTCGAGTTGCAATCCTTTGGAATCCTCCGTGACTTGCAGGTTCCTCATTAAAGCCGACCTGCTTGCAGATTTGTTATGTCGATACACACTCCACTGACCTATGCAATACCTCCACCTGACATCTAGTTGTCATGCTTGTCGACATCCACCTTTTCTTGGATTCCTATGTCGATTTGACATTCTTTTTCAACCAAGGTAGACTACCAGTTTAGTTCATCTTACCGGTACAACCTTCATCCTAGTTTATGCCTTACCGGTAAGCCTGCTTTACCAGTAGATGACACAAGTAATGTGTACTGGTAGCCTTCCTTTTGTTTGCTCAATCTCATGTGTATTGCCATCATATCGTTCACCACTTCTTACTTACCGGTTGACATCGATTATAAATTAGTGCCAATAATGCCAACACCATAGTTCCTAAGAAGACTAAGAATCTAGAACATGAAGAAGAAAAATTAGAGGAGATAAAAGAATTGTTGATAGTGTATAAAGACATCATTTCAAATAATGTGCCTGATGGATTACCGCTTATGAGAAATATCAGTACTTGCATGGACCTGACTCCCAAAGCTAGTTTTCCTAACAAATTTGTACATTGGATGACACCGAAAGAGAATGAATAATTGAATAGACAAGTGCGGGAATTGTTGAAGAAAGGTTTGATCAGAGAAAGTTTGAGTCCTTGTGCAGTACCAGCAGTATTAGCACCTAAGAAGAATTGAGAGTGGAGGATGTGTACTGATTCCAGAGCAATAAACAAGATCAGAGTGAAGTACCAGTTTCCTTTATCTAGGGTAGATAACATAATGGATTTCTTGAGTGGAGCCAAATATTACACAAAGATAGACTTGAAGAGTAGATATCATCATATTAGAATCAGAGAATGAGATGAGTAGAAGACAACATTCAAGACAAATGAAGGATTGTATGAATGGTTGGCAATTCCTTTTGGGTTGACTAATGCACCAAGTACTTTCATGAGGTTGATGAATGAGGTATTGAAGAAATTATTGGGTAAGTTTGCTATTGTGTATTTGGATTGCTTTTTGATTTTCAGTAAGACAAAAGAGGAGCATCTGTTGCATTTAAGACAAGTTTCGTAGAGGTTGAGAGAGGAGAAGTTGCTGATAAATCTTAAGAAGTGTACTTTCATGAAGGAAGAGTTGGTCTATTTGGGATTTGTAATATCCGTAGATGGATTGAAGATGGACCTGAGAAGGTAAGAGCAATTGTTGAATGGCCTACACTGAAAAGCATTGGAGAGGTAAGCTCATTTCATGGATTGGCTAGTTTCTACCGGAAGTTTATCACAAATTTTAGTTCAGTTTGTAGCCCTATGACTGAGACAATGAGTGGAGATGAGAAGGAATTCAAGTGGACCACCAGAGAAAACAAGAGTTTTGAATTGTTGAAGCAGAAAGTGATTGAGCAGCCTGTGTGAGCTTTACTAGATTTCAACAAAGTATTCCAAGTGGACTGTGATGCAAGTGGAAATGCAACTGGAGCCGTGTTAATTCGGGAAGGGAGATAAGTATCTTATTTCAAAGAGAATTTGAATGATGCAAGAAGGATATATTCGATGTATGATCAATAATTTTATGCCATAGTTCAAGCCTTGAAGAAGTGGAGACATTACCTGTTGCCTAAGGAATTTGTGTTGTATATTGATCATCAAGCCTTGTAGTATTTGAACAGTCAGAGTAAGTTGAATCAGAGACATATGAGATTGGTAGAGTTTTTGCAAAGTCACACCTTTGTGTTGAAGCATAGGAGTGGGAAGTCAAACAAAGTTGCTGATGCATTGAGTAGGAGGAGGATTTTACTAACAGAGATGAGAGTGACAGTATTAGGATTTGAAGAGTTGAAGACCTTGTATGATGATGACGGATTTTGCAGAACCTTGGAAAGCATGTAGAGCACCGGTTATGGTAGATACAAGGAAATGGTTGGATTATTTCATTCAGGATGGGATATTATTCTGAGGAGTTCAATTGTGTATACCTAAGAGTTCTATGAGGGAGAATATGATAAAGGAGAAGTATAGTGGAGGATTAGTCAAACCCTTTGGTATTGACAAAATAGTAGCATTGGTGAGTGAAAATTAATTTTGGCCTTAGATTCATAAGGATGTTAGGAAATTTGTGTAGAGATATAGAGCTTGTCAAGTTGCAAAGGGTAATAGTCAGAATGTGGGATTGTATAAGCCTTTGACAATTCCAGAGAGACCTTGGGAAGACATAAGCATGGATTTCATACTTGGATTGCTTAAGACACAGAGATGGAATGATTTTATATTTGTGGTGGTGGATAGATTCTCGAAATGGCTGATTTATGTTGGTATTGCACACTCCAATGAGAAATTGTAGGTGATTGAAGGTATTGTCATTAATGGCAACCTTGCAATCCTATGGCACCGGCAAGCACCGACACCGGCAGATAGTTTACCGATAGCGACAAAGATGATTACTGGCACCCCAGCCGACAAGATTTTGATTATTGTATTTTGTATTTAAATGTAATATCTTTTGTAAGCCGACAAGACGTATTGTAATAAGACTCATATATAATTATGAGATCTTTTAGATCATTTAAGATGCGAACATGGTTAGATTATTGCAGAAGTAATATGTGAATATTAAGGCAGATTCTGGAGTAAGGTTTATGGTTATTGTATGAGCTTAAACTGGTAATGAACCTAGCATAGTAGATGTTGAACTAAAGAAGTACATCATATTGGATTTGCATAATCCATTTTGTAAGTCAGTGTGACTTCTTTTTGTAATTAAGCAGTGAGCTTTAGGCAGTTGGCCTTCTTGCATGTACAGGCCCCTATCGTAAGTAATATCCATTCATTGGCTAGTGAGTGAATATTGTGGGTCACAAATCCCATCGAGGTTTTTCCCACACCGGGTTTCCTCATTAAAAATCTTGTGTTATGGTGTGTTTTCTATGTTGTGTTTATTGTTCATATTTACTACATTAATTCTTGTTTACCGACACACTATTTTGGAATGCAATTTAGTTAATAAGGTCAGAAAATTTGTTAACCAACAAGATACTGATTCACCCCCCCCTCTCAGTATCTTTGGGAATCCTAACAATTGGTATCAGAGCCTGGTCCTCTTTTTTCAAAAGCCTAACAACTTGAGGGAGATTCTAACACCGATACAGATGGAAAACTTGAGGAAGCAATTGGAAACAACTCTTGCAGATTATGATGCAGAAAAGTTGAAGAATATCAAACTTGAAGATGATCTGAAGGCTGCACAGGAAATCATTCAAGGACTTCAAGAAAATCTTACTATTGCTAGAAACAAAAGAAGATAACTTCATGAGAAGATACAGAGTGATGATGATGAAAAGGAAACTCTTAATGATCTTGTAAGCAAGATGAAGCAAGAAAATATGACCTTAAGGAATGAGATGCAAGATATGACTATGAGTTTTTGTAAAGACATTGAAGACAAAAAGAAGAATGAAGATGACTTGACTAGAAGACTCAATGATGCTGGAACTGAAAATCTAAGACTCAGTCATGAAAATGATATGTTAAAGACAAATTTGATCCACTTAGAACATGATAAAACTAAACTCATGAGACAGAAGGATTTCTTGGAAAATGAGTTGGCTACTGCAAATCAACACTAAGAGAAATTCAAGAAAAGTTCAGAAGAACTTGATGTCATGCTAAAAAATCAGAAACCTAATGGAGACACTAATGGTCTTGGCTTTGAAATTGGTGAAAGCTCTAGTACTGCAAACAATCATTATCACAGTAAAATGGTAAGACAACCTAACGCCTACAAATTTAATGGGAAATGCTTTAACTGTAACAAGTATTGTTATAGAGAAAATCAATGTAGATCTAGAAACTATCAGAACACTAATGCACCCACCGGTCAATGTTCTAAATGCAACAAAATTGGTCATAATTCAGAAAATTGTAGAATGAATGTAAGATGTTATGTTTGTGGAAGATTTGGACACTTATCTAATCAATGCAGAACACATAATGGCATAGGATATGGAAAAGCTATTCAGAAAAATAATGTGACTTGTTATGCTTATAACAAGATTGGACATATTGCAAAATTTTGTAGAAGTAAGGCATCACTGACAAATAATAAAGGACCCAGTTTGAAAGGTAAATAAAAGGTTGAGGAGGTAAAGAAAGAATTTTCAAAACAATGGATTAGAAAGAGAGATCAGAATGTTGATGAGACTATTCCTTCACTGGTAGAACAAAGTATCACTCCATTGGCAGGAGATTCTTCATCTAACTGAATATAAACTTTTTGGGGTATGGCAACTAATTGAAAACCATGCTAGTTTACCCTTGGTTGATGGTAAGAAGATGAAATGCTTCTTTACTAGAAGATGAGTTAAGTTTCACTTAATCGACAGGCATTTATTGTGGTAGTTGAAGGAAATGACATTATAAAGCAATTGTTTTTCACTCTTTTTCACTCATCGAGCATTCAAATTTCCTAAGAGCGTGAAAAACCCGAGCGAACGCATCCACAACAAGAAGTGAAGCAAAATCTTTCAAGCATCCAAACCTAAAGGCAAATTAAGGTATTTATCAATTACTTCCTCCTCTGCACCTGAATTCATTGCAAACCCTGTTGTTGTTGAAGTGGTTAAATGCCTTAGGCCCGTATTTAAAATCATACCCAAAGTAGCGAAATAGGATGATACCCTAGGTGCATTCTCTAAAATACCCAAAGGAGTTGCTTATGTAGAAGACCCTAGGATATACATACATTGTCATATTGAGGAACTTGGTGCTGATGAAATTATGAACATGTATAGGACTATCATTTGTGATGAGAATGGTATTGTGAAACCTGAACATAAGATCATAGAAACCCTAGGTTTTGTGGAAATACTTGATATTCTGGAGTTTCCTAAGGAAGTTGTGAGAATTGTACTCAGTAGAGTTCATGGGGAATTATTTTGGCTTGATTCCATCCATAAGATCACTAGAGAAGCAGTAAAGGTAGTGACTGGCTTACCTTCCACTGGTAGCAGGCCTGGCAAATCTAAGAAAGTTCCAAATAACATTGTAATGACACTAACTGGTGCAACCCATGATAGTAGATCCTTGAGAGTCAATGATGTGAAAGATATAAATGTTAGATTCATTAGCATGATACTAGGATACAAAACTACACATGCTAACAGATTAAACTCTATTTCTAGTTTATGTATCAAGAGTGATTATGACATGGTGAATAGTAACACTAAGATTGACATATGTGAATGGCTAAAGGATGAATTGATTGACAACCTATTGTTCACCAAAAGTGATAAACCAAGGTACACCTGCAATCCTTCTATGAAATGGCCAATTTCAGTCTATGAAACACATCAGGGCTTGGACAACATAACATAGGACCCTAATTGATCCTCCTGCACTTTAGGTTCTGCTAGACCTGGGGGGACACCCTTTTGATGCATTAAATAAAACAATCACAAACATATGACTGCATCAACAATAAGCAGATAAACCATTCCACAAGCTCACCAAATTAGGTAACACGTACAGATTGGCTGGATCTTGTACAAATAATAAGTGAAATAGAGCTTTGGAAGGATAGAACACAAACCCCTAAACATAAAGGGAAATTATATTTGTCTTTTAAAATTATATTAATCTGAAACTATCCCCAAATCTGCAAGACCAGTGCCTTGTTCATTGGGTAACAGAGTCACACACAAAACTGTAAATGTACATCCTAGCCACAAATTGGCTCTCCTTAAATGATATTCCTGCATTAATACCTTATAATAATGCATTACTCAATCCATTTACAAGATCATCAGATCTGGGACACATTCCATTATTCATGACTGATTATAGAGTTTAAAACCTTCATTGAAGGATACCCATAAACAATCACACAACCTCCTTGAAATTGACAAATTTCATCCTCCTTGAGGATTGAATTCATAATAATGAAATGCATATACAGAGACAATATTGTAGGAAATTACTCATTCCTAACACAAGTAAAGTCTGCAACTAGAAAACACATCTTGAATACTGCGCTGAAATCCTCTTTACCTTGAAACAAACCAATGAATTTTACAAATTTGGGTCAAGAAGTTCAGAACTGGAAGCCATGAAAACTGGAGCCACTCTAATAGAATTCTGGAACCCTTACAATGAGAAGAAAATTGGAATAAGAAGGAAGAGGGAAAAGATTAGGTCTGCAACCGAAATTGCCAAGTGTCGCCTTTGTCACTAACTGCAAAAATATCTTCTTCATTCCCATGGAAAATTCTCTTGAAATATCCCATATCTATTGAAACTAACTCCATAACTACATTCCTCATCTCAAGAGCTTTCCGGCGATATATAATACTTCATATTTTGGCCAAAAATAGACCTCTAGGCAAATTAATTCTTCATGTGGCTCTGTCATTTAAATTTTTCGAATTTCTTGTATAGTTGAGACTACACATTTAATTTTGATTTTTCATCCATTTTTGCCTCTGATTTTGGCCTGACGCCCTGCCACATGGCGGTCTTTGATTGGCTCATAGGATCCACTGGGCGCCATCTGGGATGACACCTCATCACTCCGCCACGTGTCCGCCACCAAGCTGCTTGCTTGTCGCCATGTCATCGCCATGTGTCTGCCACCTATACGCCACCTCAGTGCCACCCGACAACCACCTCACCGAGACCCGCCTGCTGGACCACCAACTAGACCTGCCGGACCACCAACTAGACCTGCCACTTGGCTTTCACCATTTCGCAACCCGCCTGCTAGACCGCCAATTGGACCTGCCACCTGGCTTTCGCCATTTCGCGATAGGTAACTGGTGTGCATCTTCGGGCTCCGAAATCACGCGAGCCATTGGATCTCTTTCAACTTGCGCGATCTTTACCTCGATTTCCATGACTCGCCTTCTTGCCTCGAGATCCATGCCTATGTGGGGTTCACCTGTCGCCGCTTAGTCAGCCTCTTTGATTGCCTTGGGAAGCGCGCCCACGTGCGTGGGGTCCACTTGGGCACCCATGAGCACCATCTGTCAAAAGTCTCTTATGGCTGACATATTAGATGTGTGGAGATTTATATTTAAACATCAAAAAGTTCCCCTCCATAGTGAATGTGGGATAATGTTATTTTGCCTGGGACTGTGCATTTTGTGAAGCTTCCTGAGACTTTTAATGGCATTTTGCTAAAAACTTCATTAATCTCTTATCTTCTCCTCCAATGCATTTTGCAAAGAGCTTAATGGCTTTACACCAGCCAATGCATAAAGTTTATTGCCTTTTACCATGTTGCCTGTTGCCTTTGCTAAAAATTCATTTGTTTTAAAAAAAAATCTCTATTGAAGACTCTCATTTGTTGAAGGTTTAATTGGCTCTTCACCATCTGCCATGAATTTGCTGAAAGCTTCTGAGGTCTCCTTTATGCCACGTAGGAGAAAGGATTTTGGCTTCATGTCAATTGCATTGCTTATTGTTGGTGTAAATAAATATTCATTTTGGATATTATTACACTTACTTAAGTTAACTTAGGATAATGCATCTCTTCATAGTTTGGATTTGAGACACTTAGGGAAGTGTGCACATAGGGATAGAGCTTGTAGGAGAAATTCCACCTTTTGTTGTCTTATTTTGCTGTTACACTCCACATTCGATGGGTCATCCACCTCTTGTGGAATATTATATTATTTCTCCTACCTACCCCTAGTATTTCTTACCTACCCTTGTTTCTCATTGAGCCACATGTCATATTTGTGTGCTCATACATCCATATGGCCTTGCCTATATAAGCAGGCCTCCATTCATTGTATTGGTTAATCCAGTTGATCATTTTGCATATTGATGAGAATACAGTTTTTTCTTGTCATTCTATTGTCTCTTTTACGCTTTTCATTGTGCCCTTGATCTTGGCAAAATCCTACATGGTATCATAGCTATTGGGGCTTCATTGATCGGTTTTTGGAGACATCGTGGAAGGCTTCTATTTTTGGATTTGGGGATCTTCATTTTTTGGGGGCGTCATACAGTGATTTGGACATCACCATTGAATCCGGGAGGCCATTTCCATGAATTTCAACTATAAAGTCGACCTATTTTGGTGAGAAATTTTTTTCCCCATTTTGGCTATTATCGTACGGATTTCGAAATTTTTTTTTTTCAAAATTTTTTTTTTTCGAAAATTCAAAAAATCAAAAAAAAATTTCAAAAAAAAAAAAGCAAAAAGTTTTTTTTGGGGGTCCCCCCCCCCGGCTGTACGAGTGTTGCAGGTACCTGCTGTCGGAGCGTACCTGTCCGCTGCCGCCCGTGTCGGTACCTGCCGAGATCCATGCCGCCGCCACTGTAGTGTACACTCCGGAGCCCGATGCAGCCGCAGACCGCCGAGTCCCGCCGCTGCTGCTGTGTCTCCTCCGACGACTGCAGCCCCCTCCCACCGGCTGCCTTGGTTCCCATCCCGCCGCGCCCGTCTACCCAGCGCCGCCACCGGCCAAAGATCTCCGACACCGCCCAGTCGACCCTGACCGCCACGTGGAGCCTAGTCAGCTGCCAGGACCCCGCCACGTGGCACACATGACATACCTCCATACGCCATGTCACCTGCACCACGCAGGCCCTTCCGTACACATTGTCAGATTGCCACGTCATCCGTACGACCTACACAGTCACTTGCCCAGTCAGCAGGGAGGTGAAGTTTTTGTGACGGTCATACGATCGTCAAATTTAACACAGTGACTTGCTGACATCAGTGCCACATCAGTATTTTTTGAAATTTTTTTGACCCCTCTCCATTGAGCTTTTTAGTTTTGTAGTCCAACTTTGAAAGGCCATATCTTGCTCATTTTTGCTCCTTTTTTGGTGCAATTTTTTTTGAAATGGGCTAAAATTTCATGATCTTCGCAATGGTGTGGTTATTTTCTAATTTTGGTGCATAGGTTTTTCATAATTTTCAGATTCTTTCAGCTGTACCTGTCCAATCCTCAATTCTGCAACTTCAAAGGCCTCATTTGAGCTCATACGACCTCCTTTTCAGGTGCCGTTTTTTTTGAAAGTGCTTATTTTTTCGTCTACTTTCATATTATATGATTATATTTCAAAGATTTTGAGTGGAAATTGTACTTTCAGATATTGGTCTTATTTGGCCTATTAGGTACTTGTAAATTGCTTGGATCTTAGTTAGATCTCTTGCATTATCAGTTTGAGTCTCTTTTGGCCTTATTGAGGTAGTTGTAAAATTGTAATCAGAAGTCCACTTTGCCATTTTTTGCAAGTGGCCCATTGTATACACACTACTTATAACTTGTGCCAAAATCATCACATTTGGGGGGGGTTCTTTGATTGAGTGAATTTGGGGGGGTGTTTTGTGTGATTGTGCCTCTCTTTGTGCTCTTTCCATTCTTGTTGCAATGAGTCCTAATAAATTTCCACCTTTAACTCCACATAATTATGCATCATGGAAAATTAAAGTATGGAGTAAATTAATGGAAAAGGGTCTCACACACTACATAGATGAAACAATAACAACACCACCTGATCCTAAGGCTGATCCAATTATTCAATTAGAATGGCTCACAAAGAATTGCATGGCTCTTGGAACCTTACGCAAGTATGTATCAGATGACCTCATTTTTCACATTGAGAAGTGTAAAACAATCAAAGAGGTTTGGGATATGTTTCAAAAATTGTATGGACAAGTTGATGAAATCAGAGGCTATCAGATTGACAATGAGCTCACCAACTTAGATCCCAAGAGTTTTGATACAATCCAAGATTATGTCACCAAAGCAAATGAGCTAAGAGCAAAGCTAAAGGATTGTGGAATTGACAAAAAGGATGCTCAGTTGATATTCAACTTGTTGGACAAGCTTGCACTAGAATATGCAGCATTTGTATCTAGCTTCCAAACTCATCGTTTGACAGTGGGGAGTTCTTATGTTATGCCTTCATTTGATGCTTTCACAGAAATGTTGATATTGGAACAATCTAAGTTGTTGAACATGGGGTTTCTCAAGTCTTCAAAGTCCAAGGCTTTGGTGGCTAATCAAGGGAATCAAGGAAGTCAAGGCAAAGATTCCAACAAGAAGAAGAAGCAATCCAAGTCTAAGCCACACCAGGAAAAAGGACAATCATCCTCTCCATCACAAGGCGATTTTTCATCCTCTTCCAAGAAGGGGACACCACCTAAGAAGGATAAACCAACTTGTGCATATTGCAAGAAGTATGGTCATGATGAGCATCGATGCCACACAAAGCAAGTTGATGAGTTAACCAATCTTCTCAAGAAAAACAACATCAACTTGCCATCCGCCTACACAAAGAAGGATTCATCTCCTTCCACTTCCTCACAGTCTAAGGGAAAAGGGCAAGCATTTGTGGCTACAACAGGTTCTTCACAGCAATGGATACTTGACTCGGGTGCCTCATATCACATGGGTTCTACAAAGGAGTAGTTTTCTTCATTGGAGCCATCTAAGGTACCTCACATTTACATAGGTGATGATACACAGGTAGAGGTTGAAGGGAAAGGTTCAGTTGACATGGATGATGGAACATTTGAAAATGTTCTCTATGTTCCTAACTTGTCTACCAACCTTCTCTCCATCTACCAAATCACTCACTATGGGAATGGGAAAAAGGTTGAGTTTACACCAGATTCAGTTGTGGTAAAGGAACTTGATGATGATGCCTTGGTAGCAGTGGGACAAGTCAATGACAACTCAAGGCTTTATTCATTCTCCCACTTTGTGCCAAGTTCATCTTCTAGGGCCTTGCTTACTCATTCAAATTCAGAAAGTAAGCTATGGCATGAGCGGTTTGGTCACCTCAACTACCGCTATCTTTAGCAGCTAAGCACTAAAGACATGGTCACAGGTCTACCTCGAATCAGTTTTTCAGAGGGTGTATGTTCAGGTTGTTCCATGGGCAAGCATCCCGAAGAGAAGTTTGATAAAGGGAAAACTTGGAGAGCTTTGGAAGTTCTTCAACTTGTTCACAGTGATGTAGCAGGTCCATTTCCAGCACCTTCATTTAGTAAGGCCCGCTATGTTCTCACCTTCATTAATGACTACTCCTGCTTCACTTGGGTCTACTTTCTCATTCATAAGAGTGAAGTATTTGACAGATTTCAGGACTTCAAGACTTGTGTGGAGAAGCAATCAGGGAAAGTGGTCAAGATTCTTCGCACAGATAATGGAAGGGAATATGTGAACAAAGGACTTGAGGATTTTTGTACATTTGAGGGGATTGATCTTCAACATTCTGTAGCATACACTCCACAGCAGAACGGGGTTGCAGAACGCAAGAATAGAACTCTCAAAGAAATGGCTAGCTGTATGATACATGCACATTGTCTTGATACTGCCTTTTGGGCAGAGGCTATCAATTGTGCCACACACATCCAGAATCGGGTTCCTCACAAAGCTTTGCAAGGTATTACTCCTTTTGAAGCTTGGGCTGGTAGGAAACCGATTGTGAGACATTTCAGAGTCTTTGGGTGTCCAGCATGGGCTCGCATTCCTCTGCAGAAACGCAAGGCATTGGAACCTCAGAGTCGGCCTTGCATATTTGTTGGATATCCTGAGGGTGTTAAGGCATACAAATTGATGGCTCCAGAGACACATGAGGTATTCATTGAGAGGAGTGTTCACTTTGAGGAAAGCTCTCCTAGCTTAGCCTCTCTACCTCCTCCACCTTCCTCCATTGTGGATAGTGATGTTAGTGATTCAGATGATGAGACTCCCTCAACTCTGACTCGCAGGGTTACACCTCCGCAGGGTCCACTTGAAGTTGAGGAGCCTCGTTCTCCCCCTCCACCTAGACCTCGTTGGGCTCGATAGACACTTGAGTCTACAGGTTCTCTTGTTGGGGATCCTTTAGATACACGAAGAACTCGATCACAACATCAGGATCTTCCACATGCATTTATTTCTATTACTTCCGATCCATAGACATTTAGGGAAGCATTAGGGGTTCCTGAGTGGGACCAAGCTATGGAGGAAGAGTATAGTTCCTTGATGAAGAACAACACATGGGATCTAGTCCATCTCCCTAAGGGGAGAAAGATGGTTCGATGTAAGTAGATCTATCGGACCAAGTTTGCAGCAGATGGTAGTGTGGATAAGTATAAGGCTCGGCTTGTTGCGAAAGGTTTTTCGCAGGTTGCAGGTGTTGACTATACTGAGACCTTTGCACCCATAGCCAAGATGAACTCCATTCGTTTGACACTTGCTATTGCTATAGTTCATGGTTGGGCTGTACATCAGATGGATGTGAAGAGTGCTTTTCTTCATGGTGATCTTGATGAGGAGATTTATATGGAGCAGCCACAGGGTTTCATCCAGGATACTTCCTTGGTTGCAGACTAAGGAAATCTCTCTATGGCCTTAAGCAGGCCCCCAGGGCTTGGTACGCCAAGATGTATTCCTTTCTTCTCTCCGCAGGGTTCACTAGGTGTCATTCTAATTTGAATGTCTACATTTTGCGACATGATGACTCTCATTTGATACTTGTGCTCTATGTTGATGACTTGATCATTACAGGGAGTACTTCATCCATCATTAGCAGGGTCAAATCTGCTTTGCATGATAGATTTGCTATGACTGACTTGGGTCTTTTGCACTACTTTCTCGGGATAGAGATTTCACAGTCACCTTCCGGGATTACACTATCGCAGCCCAAGTATGCTCTTGATCTACTTGCACACTTTCATATGGCTGATTGTAAGCCTGCCCCGACTCCCTTTCTTTCAGGAGTCAAGCTCGAGGCTCAGTGTTCTTCTCCACCCGTTGATGCCACTTTGTATCGTCAGCTTGTGGGTAGTCTCATCTACTTGACTCATACACGCCCTGATATTTCATTTGCAGTTGGCATGGTTTCCCACTTCATGCAGGAACCACATGAACTTCATTGGAAAGCCGCCAAATGCATCCTTCAT
This sequence comes from Cryptomeria japonica, assembly GCF_030272615.1. NCBI lineage: Eukaryota > Viridiplantae > Streptophyta > Pinopsida > Cupressales > Cupressaceae > Cryptomeria > Cryptomeria japonica. Next base: position 812,034,818 of record NC_081411.1, read on the forward strand.
TACATCCAGGGTACACATCACTATGGGATTCACTATGCAGCAGGCACATGACTTCGCTTGGTTGGTTACATAGACTCCGATTGGGCTGGCGATCTAGTTGATCGTAAGTCTACTTCTGGTTACAGTTTTCACCTTGGTTCGGGCCCCATTTGTTGGCAGAGCAAGAAGCAACATGCTATTGCTCTCTCTTCGACTGAGGTTGAGTATCGAGGCGCTGTTAACACAGCGACTGAGACCATTTGGCTCCAGCAGATCCTCACAGAGTTTGGATTCACCACTCCACGGTCGACAGTTCTACATTGTGACAATTAGAGTGCTATTGCGATCTTGAAGAACCCGGTCCAACACTAGTGGACCAAGCACATCTAGATTCATATGCACTATATCCGAGAGCTCATCCAGGAGCAGGTCATTGATTTGCAGTATTGTCCTACAGCAGAGTAGGTTGCTGACATATTCACCAAACCTTTCACCGAGAGTAAGTTCTAGCAGTTGCAAGCTCTCTTGGGGGTGCAGGATGTGTCATTAGAGGGGGTCAGCTGACTTCTCCTTCCTCTCTTATGGGGGGGACTTTTTCCTCTTTGAGGTTTTGTCCTTCTTCTTTGAGAGTCTTTTGTACATTCATCTCTCTTTTGGGGGGGAGTTTTTTCCCACTGGGTTTTCTCCCTTTCTCCGTTTGTGAGAGATTGCATTGCATAGTTTTGCTTGCATTTGCATATTGTACATGGGTACCTATCATGGCCTTGTAGCCGGGACCCATCTTGCATTATTGACTTGAGTCTTCATTCCCCTAAGTTGCACTTAAGGGGGGGTGTTGGTGTAAATAAATATTCATTTAGGATATTATTACACTTACTTAAGTTAACTTAGGATAATGCATCTCTTCGTAGTTTGGATTTGAGACACTTAGGGAAGTGTGCACATAGGGATAGAGCTTGTAGGAGAAATTCCACCTTTTGTAGTCTTATTTTGCTGTTACACTACACATTCGGTGGGTCATCCACCTCTTGTGGAATATTATATTATTTCTCCTACCTACCCCTAGTATTTCTTACCTACCCTTGTTTCTCATTGAGCCACATGTCATATTTGTGTGCTCATACATCCATATGGCCTTGCCTATATAAGCAGGCCTCCATTCATTGTATTGGTTAATCTAGTTGATCATTTTGCATATTGATGAGAATACAGTTTGTTCTTGTCATTCTATTGTCTCTTTTATGCTTTTCATTGTGCCCTTGATCTTGGCAAAATCCTACACTTATGTTTTTCAACTTGTTTATCCACTACCCATGGCATTTGCTTGGAGTTTCATTATGCTGCTCACACATGGGAGGATTTGCTGGCAATTGGACTTGCTATCACATTTGCTTTGAAGTTTGTTTAAAACCTTTCCCAACCAGGCACTACGAACAACAAGGAGGATGTTGCCACACACTAATTTGTATTTAGTGTTGGAGGTTTTGTTTTTAATTTATTGCCTTCCTCCATTCATAGCTCATGGCGGGGAGGACTGGCGAACACTGTGAAGTTTGGCTTACACCTGCCAATGGCATTTTTCTTGGAAGATTCATTATTGCCTCTTTCTCATTTGCTGAAACTTCATCGCTGCCCTTTGCATTTGTTTGAAAGTTTCAGCTATTGCCCCTTTGACCACCATGTGAGCATTCTTTGGCTGGCATTCTATTTGCCCAATCTACATTGCATGAAGTTTTAAAATAAAATTGCACTCCCAGACATCACACACAATAAGGAGAATGTTGGGAAGGTTGTGGAATTTGGCTTTACACGAACCAAAAGCATTTGTTTTAGATCTATCACACTCTCCTTTTTTTGAACAATTTAAAATCCTTCGGAAAGACTACCCTAGACACTTCATTTACCAATGAACAACTATTTAAATATTCTGAAATTCCTTCAGAGAACCAAGTCGCCAATAAAATCAATCCGCGAGCATGAGCCAGGTCGGGCCCCAAAGTGGGTCCGACTAAATTTTTTTTTTCGTTTTCATGCAACTGACCTCTGAAAAGCTTTAGGAACCTTAAACACGCCTCTGGAAATGATCGACATCATTTTCGGATCATCAGACTGAATTTTGCAACCTTCAGGCAATTACGCCACATTTTCGTATTTAATCGCGAAGACGTAATTTTCAAAGTGGTCAAAACATCTTTCTGGACCTCGCCATCTGACAGGCGTGTAGTCTAATATACAAGGATGAACTCTACCAAATGGTTTTTCAAGACGAGTCCCGAGTGAAGAGATATTAATTTTCAAAAATGCCCAACTGGCTTTGTCGACACTGTGGACTTGATGAAGTCAATGTTCTGGCAACACATGATGCCTTTCTCAAAACTATCAAACGACCTCCGTAGACCCTCAAATTTGAAACAAAGGTACCTTGAAGTACATATTAAATATTTGGATTCTCAGTTCGACCAAAAGTCTAACTGGGTGCAAATAACGCGCTCATGAAAATGGCTACTTTAACTGATATAGCACTGAAAGTACGGATAACTGAAAAAGATGGCTCAATAGACCCTTTTGAAAACCGATCAAACAGATTGGCAGAGACTTGAAATTTGAAACATGACTCATCATTTATACCAACAATAGCCCGGAACAAACATTCTAACATGACATTCACCGAGGCAACTTTTACACTTGTGCAAAAATAGGGACTTGCCAAAACACACAAACTACGAACAAATTGAGCTTTGAAAACTGAGCAAATGAATTCATGAAGAATTGAAATTTTGCACGGAGGCACACTTTTATGCATAGAATTCAATCCATTTTGAATTTCATCATGATAATTAGCAGGGCAAAAGATATAAACACCCAAAGTAGGCTACTTAGTAGAATCTGCATTTGTGCCTAAAATGCACTTTCAGCTCACCCCTCGAAATGGGTACCTGGTAAAATGATCCAAACTGAATTCTGAAAGTTGCACATTACTGAATAGGCCAAATGAAATGTGTGTAACATGTTTCCCAAGCCTTACCCCTTGAAAATCAACTAGCTCCATTTTGCCCTCTAACTAGGCCATTCAGACTGACTCATTTGGAAATGCAAAGAAAAAATTTGAATTGGGCCTCAAAACTTGACTCAATTTTAATGAGTCCCAACACAACCTAAAGAAAATTAAAGGTGATAAGAAAGGTACTTTCAGATTTGGTAATCTACTTGTGTGCCTAATGCTATACATTACTAAGGAAGTTCTCGGTATAGGCAGGAAAGAATTTGGTTTTGACATATCAGTAGGTAAACAACTATTGGATATCTTTAGCAGCATGGGAGATGACAGGGAAAATAACATAATTGAATACTTCCAAGCATTTAAGGCTAGAATGAAAACAAGGGAAAGGTTATCTCAAAGCATAGCTGAAAAATATCAAAAGGAAATATGTTTTGTTATAAATAAAGATGAAATCTGGATGGAGGCAGTGGTTCCTAGAACTGTTTGGGTGACAAAAATGGGTTATGAGGCTGATGTAAACATAATTGAGACATATTCTAAAGCCCTACTTGAAGCCCCTAGAGAACTTGAAGAGGAAATATTTGGTAGCGTTGAAACCATTGAGAGCAAAGTGCAAACACTTAAAAGAAGGAAGAAAAGAGAGCAAACTATCAAGAAAGCAACAAAACAGGCCAAAGAGGTCAAGGAAAACATATTGAATATCATCGGTATTAAGGAAAGTGACTTGGAAGGGTTACAACTAGAAGCTCACCTCTCACCAGTTGGAACTTCATCTAACAGTGAAATCCCAGTTGAATTTATGAGAGTAGAAAGGAAAAGAAAACCTTCACCGGCACCCTCTCCTACACCAAAGAGAACAAGAAGGAAACAACAGACAGTAAAGCCCCTAGTAAAGAAAATGACACCAAGGAAGAAGGAAAAATAGGTTATTCCTCCTTTTGACAATCTACTGAATGAAATAACAGATGAAGGAAACTTGTCTAATGTTAGCAAACTGTATGATACTTTTACTAATGAAGAAAAGGAAAGCATAGAAAACAATATCATTCTACACTTAGACATTTACAAGAAATTTTTGATAGAAGTTGTAGATGATTTACCGAGTGACTTGTATAGGAGACTTGATTCAAAGAGACTAGCTATTATGGATTTGGATAAGAAAATAAATATAGAAAAATATCTTGCAGTTCATCCAGTTAAATCAGTAGATGAAATTGATGAATTAATAAGTGAGGCAAACATGACTGTATTTTCTACTGGTCACCGACATGTAGGTTTAATGGCTGGAAGAGTGAATGAAATCACTGAAGAGACAATAGATAAATGGGATATCTTCTTTGTGGAGAAAGAAAAGCAAGAAGACCTCAAACGACCCAAAAATTTAAAGGTATATCAAAAGGAAAAGGATAAAGGTAAAGGCAAGGTAGGTGGACCTCCAAACATAAAAGTAATAGACAACTTGCCCCCACCTTCTTCTGATACTCCATCGGTTGAGATTGTTGATACACCACTGACTACTGATAATGTTGAGTTGGAATCAACACATGAGGACACCAATCCTGATTCAGAAGTTTTGTATGCAATGAATATTGATACACAAGAGGTAAATATTATGGTTGATAAGGAAACCACTGGTGGAAAGAAAGATGTGGCTATTGAGCCACTGGATGAGAATATTGTAGTGGAAACACATGTAGAGAAAACAATTGAAAATGTTGAAATTGGGGTTGAGACACAAACTGAACAATCAATTGATCCCCTCACTTTTGGAATGGTGATTAATACCACTGGTGCACACATTGAAAAACCCACTGAGTTAGAGAAATTGGCTGATGATAACACAGAGAAACCAGTTGAGATATCGATAGTGGACAGTTCAGAGGTACACATTGAGAAACTGACAGTGAATACTGAGACAACATCAGAGAAACTGGTAGTAGAAAGCACAAAGAAACAAACTGAGGTACACACTGAGAAATAGGAAGAGAAAAAGGTTGAGGTACAGGTTCATACTGAGATAGTGCCACCGGCAATAGCTGAGAAACCCAAGCCTTTGCTAGTTGAGATGCAGACACAAACTAACCTATCAGAGGTCAACATAAGCAAAGAGGTTACTCGCACCAACGAAATGCAGATTGTTAAGGTAGTTGGACAATCATCTGGTTCTTCCATGACAGAATTCAGACCAACTAATATAATAGAGGTATTATTTGATTGAATTAAGAAAATCACAGAGTGTAATGCACTAGCATATAAGGCTATTGATGATACCATACCTATTCTGAAATTAATTGCACCCAAGTGCAATGTGGAAAATAAAGACTCTTTAAGTCAATTAGACACATTGTCTAAATATATCACTGGCAACCTATTAATAGTTGATTAGATTAATGAGGAGACATTTGGAGAGAAAATGAATAAGGAAAAGGAGAAATTCTTTGATGAGACAATAAAGAAGTGCATGGGACACATTGACACACTCCTACCTGCACTAAGCAAAACAATAATGGAATTTAAGGAGTTGTACAGAGACACATGTAAGACTGATACTTTGACAGTGGATATAGACAAGAAAATCAGTAAAGCATAGACATAAATAAATGATATTGCTGGTAATCTCATTTGGAAACAACAGGTTTTTAGGAGAAAATTGAAAAATTTGAAAAAGTAAAAGAGAGAATAAAGTTCAAGGCAAAAGAGCTTAAATGTAGACTTGGTCCTAAACTTGACAACCTCATCTCTTTGAGGAAAGAGATCTCAGAGGCACTTGTTCTAGGACTAAAGACATCGGAAGAGAAAATGCACATCCTCATCGGTACAATTCAAAGGACTGAAGCAGCATTGAAGAATAGTGAAAGGTTCACTCAGGGCCTAAATTTTGCATTGGCAGATATATTTCAGATTGTAACCAACTGGTTACAGGGTTCAGTTGACATTTTTGACAACCTTTGTCATTGATGTCAAAGGGGGAGTGATAGAGATGAGAAAAATGATGGACAGAAGAGATCATCTACTCAGGGGGAGCACACAGTTTTTGGTAAGATTTTTGGACTTCAAATTTTGGATACATTTTTGAATTTTTCTCATGGGCGTTGCCATCAATTCCAAAGGGGGAGATTGTTGGCATTGCACACTCTAATGAGAAATTGTAAGTGATTGAAGGTATTGTCATTGATGGCAACCTTGCAATCCTATGGCACCGGAAAACACCGGCACCGACATACTCTACATCGGCAGATAGTTTACCGGCAGCGGCAAAGATGATTATCGACACCCCAGCCAACATGATTTTGATTATTGTATTTTGTATTTAAATGTAATATCTTTTGTAAGCCGACAAGACGTATTGTAATAAGACTCATATATAAGTATGAGATCTTGTAGATCATTTAAGATGCGAACATGGTTAGATTATTACAGAAATAATATGCGAATATTAAGGCAGATTTTGGAGTAAGGTTTATGGTTATTGTATGAGCTTAAACCGGTACTGAACCTAGCATAGCAGATGCTGAACTAAAGCACTACATCATATTGGATTTGCATAATCCATTTTGTAAGTCAGTGAGACTTCCTTTTGTAATTAATCGGTGAGGTTTAGGCAATTGGCCTTCCTGCATGTGCATCCTCCTATTGTAAGTAATATCCATTCATTGCCTAGTGAGTGAATATTGTGGGTCACAAATCCCACCGAGGTTTTTCCCACATCGGGTTTCCTCGTTAAAAATCTTATGTTATGGTGTTCTTTCTATGTTGTGTTTATTGTTCATATCTACTGCATTAATTCTTGTTTACAGGCACATTGTTTTGGAATGCAATTTAGTTAATAAGGTCAGAAAATCTGTTAACCGACAAGATACTGATTCACCCCCCCCCTCTCAATATCTTTGGGAATCCTAACAATTTCATACCTTGTAAGAAGACATCAGATGCAATGCATGTAGCTGACTTATTTTTCAAGGAAGTAGTGAGATTACATGGATTACCTAAGAGAATAGTTTTAGACAAAGACACTAAATTTGTTGGTGATTTTTGGAGAACACTTTCAAAGAAGATGAAGACAAATTTGGAGTTCAATTCTACTTTTCACCCATAGACTGATGTATAGTCAGAAGTAGTAAACAATAGCTTGGGAAATTTGTTGAGATGTTTAGTTAGAGAGAAAACCAAAAGTTGGGATTTGATTCTTGCACATGAAGAGTTTGCCTATAGTAATTCAATGAACAAGAGTATCAAAAGAACTCCTTTTGAGATTGTTACTGGAGCACACCCTAGAGGTATATCAGAATTGAGGGATATCGGTAATGAAGACAAGTGGACTGCAGAGGCAGAAGAATTTGCAATTCATATGAAAGCCTTACATATTTAGATTAAGAAGCATTCAGAGGGTATGAATAGCAAGTATAAGGAGAAAGCAGATGAGAAGAGAAGACATAAGTAATTTGAAGTTGGTGATGAAGTGATGGTGTATCTAAGAAAATAAAGATTTCTAGTTCAAATCTATAACAAGTTGCAGATGAGGAAGTTTGGATCTTACAAGATCTTGAGGAAATTCAGTTCCGAAAATGCATATGAAGTGGAGCTACTAGATAGTTTGAGTATTTCACCTATTTTTAACATTAAAGATCTACATCAATATCATGAATCATAATTCCATGAAGATAATATTGTAGACTTGTGGAAACAGTTACCCCAGAAGGAACCAAAGTAGATTGAAGACATTTTCGACAGTAGGATTGGGCGTAGTACTTAGAGTAGTCAGTACAAAGAGTATCTTATGAAATGGAAGGACAAACCAGTTGAAGATTCATCTTGGATTTCTCAGGTAGAGGTGGACCCCCTTGGTTTTTCTCTGACCCCAGCAAAGTGAGAGACTCACTTTCTCAACAACCCCAAATGTCTGGTGCAGGAGCATCCTCAATTCTTAGCAATCTTGCATCAACCAAAAACATTTCCTTTCAGTTTTTTTTTGTTTTGTAGTTTCAACATTTCTTTCTGCATTTTCTTGCATTGGCTCACTGGATCTTTCAGAGCTATATTTTTCTTAAGAACATGATCATCTTCCTTATTCCTCAATTGCAGAGCATTTGGATCATTTTCCAGCAAGTTATCGCTTTCGGATTTCAAGACAGTTTTCTGGCTTAGAACATTGGAACCGCCTGGACCTATTTTGTTATTGGTGAATCTTGTGGATCCTTTCCACGTCTTTTGAAGCCCCAATTTATTGATTCCAATGTTCCTTAGTGTGTGGCCGACCTTCCCTTTAATCTTCACTTCATCCTTTGGATTTTTCGGAGGAATCTCTTTGGGGGAGGCCGACCTGGTTGTTTTACATGTTTGATCTTGGTCTTTGGTGTTTGATCCCTCTTGGACCAACCCAGATCCCCTTGACCATATAAATCAATGTAATTAAGAATCATAATTCAGTAAGAGAGAACATAAAAGACATATCTTAATATTTAGAGGTTCGGAGTTGACCGATTCTACAATTGAGCATGTATGTAGTAGGCTAGTGAGCTGAATTTTGTGTCTGAGATGTTACCAGTTGTTTGTAATCAATTTTCATGATCTAATTCATTCAATTATGCGTTTCCTCCATCATATCATGTTGTTTCCATTGTGTCATACCAGAGGAGATGAATAACCCTTCTAGAAGAAGAACCTGTTCAAGGGGTAAGTGCACCAAGATGGTGAACAAAAAGGGGGGTATAAGTGGCCACTTTGTTTTTTTGAAAACGGGTAAACCTGAACTTCAAAGAGATATTTCAAGGTCATGCACTAAAAACTAGGAGTTGAGAAAAGAATAAGAATTGTAGTGCTCTGAATCTAGTTTCTAAACTACTAATTTTTAAAAAAATTGGATAAGATTAAGAGGGTCAAACCTTTCACGCACGAAAAACTATTCCTGATTTTTTCATAAAAATATAACATAGCTGTTTTCGTGCGCTACACAAAATATATAGTTAGATTTACTAGTTTTCAAAACCCTTTGGTAGGATTATAGGTAAGAGTGATATCTAGAAGTTGTGTATTTTTTTGTAATTTTCTGTTGAGTATTTTTTTTTATGATTTTTTGAAGTGACCACATCCTGAAAATTTGGTACCTGTTCGTGCGCTGGGCATAACTTGCATCAAAATAATCAAAAATGAAAACTTTTTTTTACAAGTGTATAGAATCTAGTGTAGAACAATAATATGTAATTTATTTTGAATTTGGTCAAGTATATCAAAATTTATTAAAAACATGGTAGACATATGTCTGTGAGGACTGTCAAGGCACTGGTAAAGAAAATTAAAGTTTACTATGCTAATGTTGTCCAAAAATAGAAAACATTATATGGTCAGAAAACTAAGAAGACGTGTGAGATTATGGTGGTAATTTTGGAGATACCCACTTGATCATTTGTAAACCTGATGATGACAAAGTCGAGAAATCATGTTGGAAGATGAAAAAACGTGTAAAGGGACAAAAATGGGGGGAAAATGGGCTTGCAAGCCTTAGGGTCATTTTCCAACCCTCTTACTAAGCCAAAACCCGCACGGGTTTTGAAAAAAAAAAATACTATTCATAGTTCTTCATAACCCGCACGGGTTTTGAAAAACAAAAAGTATTATTCATAGTTCTTCATAACCTGCATGGGTTTTGAAAACCAAAAAGTACTATTCATAGTTCTACATAACCCATACGGGTTATGTAGAACTAAAGCCATTATTTTGTGTTTCACAAAACCCATATGGGTTATGAAGACATAATAATGTATGCTTGTAAACTTAGCATTTACTACACATGTACAGACTTACATATATAATATGTGTTTATGTATGTATATATGCATATCTATAGTTATATATACATATATTAATATAGATATATGTATATATGTTTGTATACATGCATGTCTCCCTTATTTTCCTCTCTCTCTCATCTTCCTTCCCCATCACTGTATTTGTCTATTCTAAGCCCTAATTATCCTCCTTCAGTTCTATCTCATCTCTTTCCCCCTCACACTTCTCTCTCTGTCGAGTCTCTCACCCTTTTCTCCTTCTCATTCTCTCTCTACCTCATCTCTCTCTCTCTCTCTCTCTCTCTCTCTCTCTCTCGTTATCCTATCCTATTCTCACCCTCTCCCCCTTCTCTCTCTTTCTCTCCCCCTCGCTCTCCTTCTCCCACCTCTCCATGCCCCTCTCCATATCTTACCCTATTCTCTCTGTCTCTGTCTCTGTCTCTGTCTCTGTCTCTGTCTCTATCTCTCTCTCTGTCTCTCTCTCTCTCTCTTCTTTTCCAAATCTCCCTCTCTCTCCCTCTCCCTCTCTCCCTCTCCCTTTCCCAATCTCCCTCTCTCTCCCTCTCCCTCTCCCCCTCTCCTTTTCCAGATCTCCCTCTCTCTCCCTCTCCCTCCACCCCCTCTCCTTATCCTATTCTCTCTCTCTCTCTATCCCTATCTCTCTCCCTCTCTTCCTATCCCCTTCTCTCTCTATCTCTAACTCTTTCTCCCTCTCCCCCTCTCCTTTTCTCAATCTCCCTCACTCCCCCTCTCCTTATCCTATTATCTCTCTCTCTCTCTCTCTCTCTCTCTCTCTCTCTCTCTCCTTATCCTTATTCTATTCTATCCCTCTCTTCCTATCCCCATACTCTCTCTCTTTCTCTCCCTCTCCTTTTCCTAATCTCCCTCTCTCTCACTCTCCCTCTCCCCCCTCTCCTTTTCCCAATCTCCCTCTCTCTCCCTCTCCCTACATCCTCCTCTCCTTATCCTATTCTCTCTCTCTCTCTCTCTCTCTCTCTCTCTCTCTCTCTCTATCTCCTTTTCCCAATTTCACTTTCTCTCCCTCACCCCCTCTCCTTTACTCAATCTCCCTCTCTCTCCCTCAACCCCTCTCCTTTTCCCAATCTCCCTCTGCCCCTCTCTCTCCCTC